>NC_057726.1:27100134-27134134 GCF_004010195.1 Chiloscyllium plagiosum
GTTTGGTATGCTTGCCTTTTTCGTCAGTGCATTAAGTATAGCAGCTGGAAGATCATGTTGTGGCCGTACAGAACGCTTTTGAAATACTGTGTGCAATTCTAGTCTCCCTGCTATAGGAAGGATGTTGTGAAACTTGAAAGGGTTCAGAAAAGATTTACAAGGATGTTGACAGGGTTGAGCTATAGGGAGAGGCTGAATAGGCTGGGACTGTTTTCCTGGGAGTGTCGGTGGCTGAGGGGTGACCTGATAGAGATTTGTAAAATCATGAGGGGCATAGATAGGATGAATAGTCAAGATCTTTTCCTCAGGATGTGTGAGTCTAAAACTAGAGGGCACAGGTTTAAGGTGAGAGGAGAAAGATTTAAAAGGGATCTCAGGGGCAACTTTTCATGCAGAGGGTGGTGCTTATATGGAACCAACTGCTAGAGGAAATGGTGAGGGCTGGTACAATTAGAACATTTAATAGGCATCTGGATGGGTATATGAATAGAAAGGGTTTAGAGGGATATGGGCCAAATGTTGACAAATGGGACTAGATTAATTTAGGATAGGTGATTGGCATAGATGAAATGGACTGTACAGCTCTACGACTCTAACTTTGGATTGTTTTCTTTAGAGAGAAAGCTGAGAAGATATGAGTTTGAGGACTTCTATCAAATGAGTCTGGGCAGAGTAGATAGAGAGAAACTGTTCACAGGACAAGAGGGCACAAATTTGAAATGATCTGCGAAAGAAGCAAAATAACTTGTTCACAGACTGAGTAGTTAGGATATCTGCACTTCCTCAAAGTTGGAGGCAGGCTCTATTTACACAAACAGGAGGGCATTAACTAACTATTTGAAAAGAAATGAGTTTCAAGGTTATGAGAACAAGGTAGTAGAGTGGCACTGAGTCATGATATTGACGCAATGGGCTGAATGACTTCCTTCTGCACCATAATGGTTCTGCGATTAAGGGAGCAAATGTCTATTCTGATGTCTTCTACATTGAACCACTCCACACAAGCTTGAACAGCAAACAGATGAGTTGAGGAACCTAAGGAAAGAGGTTGCACCAGAAAGATTTCTCAGGTTAGGAAGCAAAGGGAGGTCTGGCGCCCCAGGACACAAATTTCTGAAGGGGATGATTAGGCAAGATTTTAAATTTGGTCTATTGTCTTACAAATAGTGACATTCTGTTTTGGAAGTGATTGGGTGTTTTTCAGGATGTGGGATAACTTGAAGGACTACTTGTGGGAGTGGACCAAAAGACGCTCTGAAATTCATCAATTCAGTGTTACAATTGGGATACCTTTTTATTTAATGAAACATTTCTCATGTTTACTTGAATTCCTTAACGCATTATTGGTTAGACCAGTAAACTAGTTGGTATTGGCACAAATATTGCAATGTAATTTGTGAACCAAGTCACTTAAAACAATCCTTGCCAAAATTTAATTTCACCAGAGTATGGGTCTTGTAACGACTTCATTGTGCTCAGAGTTTGAGGTAAAGTCAGCTTCAACAAGCTTTGGCTTGTAGCCTTATGTTGAAACTTTCTGTAATGTCAGTATTAGCTGTAATGTATGCAAATTGATAAGACCGGAAGAATACTATTTCCATATATCCTGTGAAATCATTGTCCATGAGCTGTTGTGAATAAAGTGCCTATCTGGTAGTGCAATAGGTTTAAGCCATCCTCTACCTGTTTTGTTAAAATAGCCTTTTAAGCAGTTCAGCATGAGCCTCAGTGATGATAGGTTTGATCAGAGTTCTTCTTCTTTTGTCTTGATGTCCTCTTCTGCATTCCTGTGTTGCTACCAATACGTGAACTCCACATCCTGGTCCATACCATAATTGGTTGCATTTTACTTGCAAACAAAAATAATTTAAGATGCTTTGTAGCATCATAGAAGTCAAGAGATACCAAGGTATCCTGAAACAAATTTTGATGTATTGATGAAGAATGACTACTGTTAGAGACAAAAACACAACACAGAATTGGTAATTCCCATGATTCATTCTGCACACTTGAGACCAACACCTTTGGTGTCATAAAAACAAATTGCTGGAAATGCTCAGCAGGTTTGGCAGTGTCTGTGGAGAGACATGAGTGTCATTTACCTATGATGTAATGGTGACCCAATTCTTATTTACCTAAAGATAACTAATTCTGCATTTCTGTACTTTGGTCTGATCAATACTAGACACAAGTATAGAGGAGAGTTTAGGAATAATTTTAAAATTTTTTACTTGTTTTTGTCAAAATATATATCACTAATAAATAAACACATATAAACCTAAAAACCGAGAGAACTGTGGATGCTGTAAATCAGAAATGGAAAACTGAAATTGTGATGCAGAGTAGGTTTCGTTCCTGCACTGGCAGTATTTACCATGAAGATTTGTTCTTCTCAACCACTTCCCTCACCTGAGACATTGTTACCCTCCGGTCAAACCACCACGAGTTGAATCTTTAATGACAAAAACAGCTGTCTAGTCTGGTAAGACTGTGGCTACTTTACCTTTCCCCTCAGTCAGTTTAGATGAAGGGTCACTGGACTTGGACTGTGTTTTTAATGTCCACAGATAATGTCAGATGTGCTGAGTTTCTTCAGTGCTGTCTGTTTTTGTCTCAGATCTCCAGCATTTGCAGTTGTATGTTTTACTATGGTCTGAACGGTGTCCCACTTAGTTTCAACAAGAAGCCTCCATTCTCTTTCAAATAAAGGCCAGCATTCCATTTGCCTTCAATATTACCTTTTGAACTTGTTTGATAGCTTTTCATGATTTATGCAAGATGACCTGTGAGTCTCTCCGTACTATAGCTTTCTGCCATCCTTCCCTGACTAAATAATATTCAGAGCTGAAAATGTGTTGCTGGAAAAGCGCAGCAGGTCAGGCAGCATCCAGGGAACAGGAGAATCGACGTTTTGGGCATAAGCCCTTCTTCAGGAATGGGGAAAGTTTGTCCTGCAGGCTAAGATAAAAGGTAGGGAGGAGGGACTTGGGGGAGGGAGTCGGACATGTGGTAGGTGGGAAGAGGTCAAGGTGAGGGTGATAGGTCAGACTGGGGTGGGGGCGGAGAGGTCGGGAAGAAGATTGCAGGTTAGGGAGGCGGTGCTGAATTCGATGGATTTGACTGAGACAAGGTGGGGGGAGGGGAAGGGAAATGAGGAAACTGGTGAAATCCGAGTTCATCCCTTGTGGTTGGAGGGTTCCTAGGCGGAAGATGAGGCGCTCTTCCTCCAACAGTCGTTTTGTTGTGGTCTGGCGATGGAGGAGTCGAAAGACCTGCATATCTTTGGTGGAGTGGGAGGGGGAATTGAAATGTTGAGCCACAGGGTGGTTGGGTTGGTTGGTCTGGGTGTCCCAGAGGTGTTCTCTGAAACGCTCCGCAAGTAGCCGGCCTGTCTCCCCAATATAGAGGAGGCCATATCGGGTGCAGAGGATGCAATAATAATATTCAGCCCTTTTATTCCTGCCGGAACACACAACTGTACACTTCCCCAGGTTATATTCAATCTACCAAGTTTTTAGCCACTCACTAATCTTTCTCTGTGCCTCATAGACTTGTCATGTCATCCTAACTACTTGCCTTTCCACATTTTATTTGTCATCTGCAAACTTCACGTTTCATGCAAACTTCATAGCAATGCCCTCAGTTCCTTCACCCTGATGGCAAATGTATCAAGTGAATAGTTATGATTCTAACATTAGACATCAGCTGCCATTCTGAAGAAGCCTCCTTTGTCACCAGTCTCTCTACTTTTTTGCCAGTTAGCCACTCCTCTTTCCATACCAGTACCTTGTCCCTAACACTTTGTGTTCTTAGCTTATTTAGCAGTCTCCTGTCCAATAGCTTGTCAAGGGCCTTCTGTAAGTTCAAATAGAGGATGTCCATTGGCTCTCATTTGCTGGTTACCTCCTCAAAGAATTCCAACAGATTTGTCAGGCGTGACCTTCCCTCGTCAAAGTCATGCTAACTCAGCCCTATTTTCCCATGTACTTCAAAATACTCTGCAATTTCATCCTTAGTAGTGGTCTTTAAAATCTTGCCAACGACCAATGTCAGACTAACTGGCCCATAATTTCCTGCCTTCTGCATCCCTCTCTTCTTAAACAGAGGTGTTACATTAGCCATTTTCCAGTTCTCTAGAACCTTCCCCTACTCCAGTGATTGCTGAAAGATCACCAACAATGCCTCCAAAAGTTCCTCAACTGTCTCCTTCAGAATCCAGGAGTGTAGTTCATCTGTTCCATGGTATTTATCCATCTTCAGATCCTTCAGTTTCCCCGATAATCTTTGCAAAGTGATGGCCACTGCACTCATCACTACCCCCTGACACTCTCTTGAAGTTCTTGTCTATGACTGGGGTTCTCAACTGTGAGGCTTGATGTAAAGTAAAAATCCGTTCCTCTGCCATTTCTTTGTTCCCCATTAATACTTCTTCAAGCTCTTTCCAGCAGTCTAATGGCAACTGTCCCTCTCTGTTACCTTTTACATAATACCTCTTGTATACATAAATAAAGTTTGCAAGAGTTTTTTTATTTTACTAGCTAGTTTACCTTCATATTTCTTCATCATCATCCTCCTCAACAACTACTTTTTTTTTAGTTGCCCTTTTGCTAGTTTTAAATGCCTCCCAATTTCTGGCTTTTCATTAATCTTCACCACATTTTTCTTTTACTTTTATGCTGTCCCTGGCTTCCTTTGTCTGTCATTGTCTTCCCTTTGTAAATTTCTTCCTTCTTGTAATGAATTTCTGCTGTTCCTCATGAATTACTCCAGAAACACCTGGCATTGCTGCTCCACCACCTTACCCTTCCGATCAACGTGGATAGGATAAATAGACCAAGACATTTCCCTGGGGTGGGGTAGTCCAGAACTAGAGGGCATAGGTTTAGGGTGAGAGGGGAAAGATATAAAAGGGACCTAAGGGGCAACTATTTCACACAGGGTGGTGCATGTGTGGAATGAGCTGCCAGAGGAAGTGGTGGAGGCTGGCATAATTGCAGCATTGAAAAGCCATCTGAATGGGTATCTGAATAGGAAGGGTTTAGAGGGATTGGGTCAAGTTCTGGTAAATGGGACTAGATTTGGTTAGGATTGCTTGTCTGCATGAACGAGTTAGCCTGATTGGTCTGTTTCCGTGTTGCACATCTCTCTGACTCTGACTTTGGCCAGCTCCTCCCTCATGTCTCTGTAATTACCCTTACTCTGTTGCAATAACATTATAGCTGATTCCAGCTACTCGCCCTCAAACTGTGGGCGATAGCTAATTCTATCATATTATGGTCACTCCCACATTGGGGTTCCTTCACCTTAAGCTCCCTAATTGAGTCTACCTCATTACATATCACCAAATCCAGCATTGCCTATTCCCTGGTGGGCTGCTCCAAAAACTACCTTGTAGGCATTACGTGAATTCCTTTGCACAATCTGCTACTAACAAGATTTTCCCAGTCCACCTGTATATTGAAGTCCCCATGATTATCGGAATTGTGCCATTCTTACATGCCTTTTCTATCTCCAGATTTATTTTCTGCCTCATATCCTGAATACTGCTGGGACTTGCACATAACTCCTTTCAGGGTTTTTTCCTTTGCGATTCCTCAATTCTACCTGCACAGATTCTATGCTTTATGACCTTGTATTGCTTCTTGCTATCGATTTAATTTCATTTACTAACGAGACAACTCTACCCTTTTCTTACTATCTGTCTATCCTTTCAATAAAATGCAATACCCATTGATGTATAGTTCCCAGTCCTGATCCCCTTGCAGCCATACCTCTGATGCCCATTACATTTTGGCAACCAATTTCAGTTTGTACTACATGCTTATTTATCTTGCTTCATATACCGATTACATTTAAGTTCAACACCCTTGGTCCTGCATTGACTGTCTCTTTTTCATAGTTGTCCTCTTATCTGCTGTCCCTGATGTTACATTCCTGAGCCTTTGACACTGTTCAATTATTTGTTCTGGAAACTTTAAAAACCTCTGCTGAGCCCTCCCCTGCTTTCATAAGTTTGAAATCCTTAATACCATTTCATTTTGCCTTTCCACTCAGATCCTGGTCCCAGATTGGTTCAGGTGGAACTCGTCCCAATACTGATACCAGTGCCCCACAAAATGGAATATCTGTTTCCTGCACCATTCCTTTGGCCATTCATTTATTTCCCTAACTTTCTTATTCCTACGCCAATTTGTACAAAGCTTGGGTATTAATTTAGTGGTTACAATCTTTGAGGCCTTGTGTTTTAATTGTGTTCTTAATTTCTGATATTCCCCAAGCAGGACCTCCTGCCTATGTTCTTTGTCCTAATAAGGATCACAGCAATTGGATTCCCCTCGTCCTCCAACATTCTTTTCAAGCCGGCTTGAGATATTCCTTATCTTGGTACCTGGCAAGAAACATGCCTTGTGGAACTCTCGATACTACTAACATAGAATGCTATGATCATCTCCAATTATAGAATTTCCTACCACTACCACCTTTTGCTCTACTTGCTTAAAAGGCTTCCTGCATCATGGTGCAGTGTTCAGTTTGCCCATCCTCCTTACAGTCCTTTTCCGCATTTGCACAGGGAGCAACCACCTTATACCTGTTGGACAAGGTCAAGAGCTGAGGATCGTCCAGTGATAAATTCAGCATCCCTCTACTTGCCTATACTTAAAGTTATACATTGCTGCCCCTGACCACTGGCCAGGAATGGTCAGAGTGCCTCAAGCAACCAACACTTGCTACGGATATGGTCACTATGAACCTTTATATGTGGGGTCTCCCAGCTCCCACATATGCACAACCCATCACCTGGCTCTGCATCTCTAAATTATTTAATTAGTTTTTAGATTTCCTCTTTGCCTTTCATTTTAATCTTTAAAATACTTTTCTAATTTACCTTTAATCTGAAATCATTGTAGAATAAATATACCAAATTAACAGCTACTTACCAATCAACAAATTTGCATTTTTACTTTTCTGTTGACCTGTTTCTGATCTGAGTGTGTTCATCTCTGCTGGCTCCCTACTCGCGCTCTCCATGTTCAGTCTCCTCTCTCACAGAGACTGAGCAGGACATAAAAATCTGTGTTCTTCTGTGCTGGGTTCTCTTTGCCCTTGTGACTCAAATTCCCTAAGACCTTAGTTGGATATTAAAGGAGAGAAGTGAATTCTCACCAATGAGAGAGAAGGATGGACTGATCACATCCTCCTCCTATCCAGTTTTGAAGCAAAAACAGAAAGTGCTGGAAAAGCTCAGCAGGTCTGGCTCTGGTCTCCCACCAGTTTTGTCCTCTCTTGTTCGTTCTTATTTCTTGCTATTGTACTTATTTCCTCTCACTAATAAATCTTGTCCATTATCCTTCCCTGCCTGTCCTCTGAAAAGTCAAATACCCCTGAATATTTTGTCTTCATGCTTGCATCTTGACTTTTTACTACGAGGAAAATGTGGTATGGCATACATTCAGTTTATATTCTGTGTTAAGGAGAGAAGACTGCTGAAGTGAGTATTTGTGTGGAGGGCCACAT
Source organism: Chiloscyllium plagiosum (assembly GCF_004010195.1). NCBI lineage: Eukaryota > Metazoa > Chordata > Chondrichthyes > Orectolobiformes > Hemiscylliidae > Chiloscyllium > Chiloscyllium plagiosum. The sequence goes on from NC_057726.1 coordinate 27,107,650, forward strand.
CTGTAAGAACAGACATTTTTCTTTCACAACCAGAAAGGTTGTCATAAAAAATGAGTACAGTATCAACTATATTCATTATGAAGAATTCACTGAAAACTGATAACTTATCAGGGATAAAGTTTCCAAGTTTCTAGTACTCCATTGGCAAGACTTGATGACTGACCCACCATTTGGAGAGTTATTAAGTGACTGTATATTGAATTTTATAAGGGAAGTCGAAAGGAAGCTGCATACTTTAAGGGATGCGCATCAGTTCTAAGAATCTAGGCTGAATTGTTTGTTTTTAATTTTATATTGATAAGAGAAAATATTATCTGCAATGTTCACAAGAATCAAGGACTCTGCTGACCAGTTGAATTAGAATGTAAACATTGGTGGTAATCACTCGCTAAGAAATATGATTATCCACCTAGGAAATTCTGTCACTAAATTACAGGTTAGTGTTTTCCAGTGACTTTTTTTTTCCCCAACAATTTTTATTTGCATGTCCACTAGAAACAGTAGTGCAGTGGAGACTCTGATTATCTGAACGACGTGGGCGGGCACTATTTCATTTGGATAATCGATTACTCGGAAAAACGATTAAATGCCTTTCCTCTGGGGCTCGGAGTTTTAAAGTCTACTCCCCATTCAGGAGACTGCAGCATCACGTGAGGCGCCGCCCCCGACACTCCCTGCCCCGTCCAGCACTGCCCCCACCCACAGCACAAAGCGCACGAGCCACCGCCCCCAACACTACCCGCAATCCCATTCCCCCCCCCCCCCCCCCAACCAAAAAAATCCGACCTGGCCCCAACCCCATCAAATCTTGCCTCCTGCCTCCAATCCGATCCAAACCTGCCCCTGCCTCCAACCCTGCCCCGCCCCTCCAACCCAGCTTCCAGCACAAAGCACATAAGCCCCCGCCTGCAACACATTCCCACCCCCGTGCACCCCAGCCCCTCTCCCAGACAGCTGGACTGCACACCAACAACAAGACTGCAGCTGCTTCAGCTGCCTTTATGGGGGTAAGTCTCCAAATAGTGTGCACACGGCCACAGCGCCCCACACAACCTTTTACTGCAACTTTTTGACAGGTTGCATGTTTGCCGTGCACAGGACAATGTTGGAGAGATAATTCCTTCTGTAGAACTCCAGGGAAAGTGTGGAGAGAGAAGGTGGGGTGGTGGGGTCAGTCTTTTGGAGACGGTGCCTGTTTAATCACTGTAACAAAAGACGTGATCAAGTTGGAAACACGTCTTTGTAATGTTTCTATTGGGACCTCGAGATCTCCTTCGGATAATAAGATTTTCGGATAATTGGTATTTGGTAATCGAAGTTCCACTGTATAAGCATTGGTTGGTTGATAAAACTTTGTCACTGCAGCACACTTCCATTCTTTAGGTATCTTTGTTTTTGTACAAAATAGGAGTGGACTTGGTTAAATTTACTCAACTGACTACAAACTAAGTGTGGAAAAATTATTTTATTTTTAGCACCTTAGTAACTAGCATAAACAAATAATTGTAGAGATTAATTGATTAATTCTGTGAACAGTCCAAGTTCAAGAAGGCTAGAATACAAGAGCATGGAAGTATTGATGAGGTTGTATAAGGCTCTGATCAGACAGCATTTGGAATATTGTGTGGAACATTAGACCCTGTATCCAAGGAAGGATCTGCTGGCCAGTGGAGGTTCACAAGAATGATCCCACGGATGAAGGGCTTGTCGTATGAAGAGTGGTTGAGGACTCTGGGTCTGTACTTAATGGATGTTAGAAAGGGGACGATCTCATTGAACCTTCAAGAATGCTGAGAGGCCTGGATAGAGTGGACATGGAGAATATATGAACATGAGTCAAAGAGACTAGGACCCAATGGCATAGCCTCAGAGTGAAGGCCTTTTAGATCTGAGATGGGGAGACGTTTTTCCAGCCAGAAGATGGTGAATCTGTGGAACTCATTGCTGCAGAAGGCAGTGGAGGCCAAGGTTTTGAATGACATAATGATAAAGATAGATAAACTAAGGGGATTAAAGATTATGGGGAGAAGGCAGAAGGATGGGGTTGAGAAACATATCAGGTAAAAACAATGACTGCAGATGCTAGAAACCAGATTCTGGATTAGTGGTGCTGGAAGAGCAGAGCAGTTCAGGCAGCATCTGAGGAGCAGTAAAATCAACGTTTCGGGCAAAAGCCCTTCATCAGGAATGCAGGCAGAGTGCCTGAAGGGTGGAGAAGCTTGAGAAACATATCAGCTATGCCAATGTGAACATGAGTTAGAGAATCTATTCCCATGACTGGAAGGATTGATAGGAAGAGGGCACAGATTTAAGGTAATTAACAAAAGAAGCAATGGTGACATGAAAACCTTTCACCATCCAAATAGTTGAGGCAAGGGCATATGAGGAGAAAGTGAGGACTGCAGATGCTGGAGATCAGAGCTGAAAATGTGTTGCCGGAAAAGCGCAGCAGGTCATCCAAGGAACAGGAGAATCGACGTTTCTGGCATAAGCCCTTCTTCAGCTTCATCCACCCTTCAGGCACTCTGCCTGCATTCCTGAAGAAGGGCTTATGCCCGAAACGTCGATTCTCCTGTTCCTTGGATGCTGCCTGACCTGCTGCGCATTTCCGACAACACATTTTCAGCAAGGGCATATGAGGCATTCAGGAAGGAATTAGATTCTTAGATAAAATGTGCAGGGCTATGGGAAGAGCACAGACAAGAGACAGGTGATCTGCTCCATGGTAATGAATACATCCTGGCTGAGTTAATTAATTTTTGCTGTTATCTTTCCATATTTGAAATGGCTTCGATCTTTCCAGTATTGAGTTGGAGGAAATGCTTTATGATACAAATTCTATTTTTAAGGCACAGGGAGGTGCATTTGGTGTAATAGACAGGTGAAGAGCAAAAGTGAGAGATCCATGGTGACATCATTCGATTCCAATGTATTTTGAATTTAAGTTGATTTTAAAGAAATGTTTTGAGTTCAGTTGAAGTAACAGCAGCTCTGAAAGAAAGATAAATTTAGAACTAAGATTGTTCTGAAAATTTTGTAGGATTTATTTCAAAAAGGTAAACCGTTAAGATACTCGCTTTGCAATCGATTGCAGTTTTTCTTGAAATTAACAGATTTCTGCCTTTGGAGGTTTGTCTCTCCATGACTGTTACTAACTGGTACATGAGTTTTTCTTTAAATCGTGAATTTGAAATCCAGCCTTTAATTTTTAAGGGAGTAATGCAAAACAAAGTTACAGTGCAGAAGGAAATCATTCAGTCAGTTCGATATTTCATTTAAGTTTGGACAGCAACCTTCAGAATGCACAATGCAATGGGTTACTTGTGAACACAACTGTGCATTCTTCTGAAGTAAAATGTTATACCTCTACTCTGAAGTCAAAACTAAACTAATTGCCTTAATGTATTTACTCTGCCTTTCATGCACTCAACATTGCAAATACTTTATCCATAAAAATAATAGGAAGTTTCCCAAGCACTCAACTGTAACACGATTTCTTAAAACTGATACATTTAAGTCACTGTTCCAATTTGATTTTTCCGGCCTTTTTATTTGGAAACATACTTAGCTTCACAGAACTGATCCACACCCAGCTGTGTACAGTTAGAGTCCCGATGGTATGGAAACAGGCCCTTCAGCCCAACAAGTCCACCCCAACCCTCCAAAAAGTAACACTCCCAGACCCATTCCCCTACCCTATATTTGCCCCTGACTAATACACCTAACATCCCTGAACATTATGGCCAATTTTAGCATGGCCAACTCACCTCAACTACACATCTATGGATTGTGGGAGGAAACCAGAGGAACCCCACAGAGAAATGGGGAGATTTTGTAAACTCCGCACAGACAGTCGCCCTAGGCTGGAATTAACCTGGGACCCTGGCGCTGTGTATATGTATATTATGCACTTTTTTAGCATATTATTTGACATGATGAGATTTTTCTTTCAAGAGTAAGGTAGGACTTTGCCATATACTGCAAAAGAAATGTGGCGGCTGAGCTGTCAAGTATATTCACAATAGATTGATAAATGACTTTTTAAAAAAAATGTAAAGACTCAAGATTATTGTGGGAAAATGTTATAGAAGTCGTAGACTATCCATGATCGAATGGTGTAGCAGACTCAATTGGACAAATGCTCTAATTGTGCTCCTATGTGTTATGGTTTCTACTAACTTGATATTTGTTTCTGAACAAATACTTAGGATTTGTCTCTTCTGTTTGGATTTAGGACTTGTCTCTGTCTGGGATACTATCTGAGTGAATGTAAATTTATCTCTGAAATGTGCAAGAATCTTGTCAGAAGGCTTCTGGAAATTTAAATAGATCATGCCCGCTGGCTCTCCTTTGTCTCACTTTACACATTACCACCTCAAAGAATTTTAACAGATTTGTTAAGCATGACCTCCCCTTGATAAAGCTGTGCGGATTCAGCCCTATTTTACCATGCACTTGCAAGTATTCCACAAACTAATCCCTGCCTCAGTTCCACTTTCCTGCCTGCTCTCCATAACCTTTCTACACATTATTGATTAAAATTTGTCTGTCTCCTCCTTAAATTTAATTAGTGTTCCAGCATCTACCACATTCTGCGTCCTAAAATCAAACCCTTGGGTACCTCATTCAGGTTAGTCATAAATTACTTTCCTTTTAACAAATTAAGACTTGGCTAAAGTGAGAGCTGTCAGGAAAAGTATTTCAAAAATGTGGAACAGCAAGAAATCAACATTGAAGAGACCGTTTCAGTTCAGATTTAAATCTCAAATATTTGTGGGGAAACAAATGCAGAAAATATTCAAATATGTTGTCTAAATGAAATTTCCCAAATAAAACAGTCTGACTTATTTTGACAACTTTGGTAGAGATCAACATTCTTTGAATTTGCAATATGCAGGGGGCTAATGAAGTCTTAAAAATAATCGAAAGAACTGAAAAAGTTCAGCCTCAAGTTCTAGTATTTTCTAAAATCTTAACAAACATCAAAATTAAAATGCACTTTCTTTTCATGAATACTCTGCATGAAAAAAACAGCAGCCAAAATATTTTAATACAATGCTCTCATTTGGCTAATGTATGACCACTGACACACTTTTTTAAAAATCTTGAATCTTTAAAATTGTAGAATTTGAAACAAATCAGGGGCTCAAAGTCCTCAATCAATTTGTTTTAAGGTTACAAGTTTGATAATTTTAAAAAGGACCTAATGTTGTACAATTTCAATGTAAAAACTAAATCTGCAGTATGACAGAGCCCACAAAACACATTGAATTGAGATCCTGATTCAAACAAGGCAAAATAGTCACTTAAAAGGATTTTCTGAACTAGTATTTTAACCAAACCAAAATATTTAAATATCAAACACACTCAGCATGGCATAACTTTATTGAAACTCCCTTTTTTGACCCAAGTATTAGTACAGCCTTAATTTCAGCAATTCTCATTTTTTCTCCAGCATCCTTTTGATAAAAAGAGAAAACTCTCAGAGTGGACCATGTGGCACCACAGTCCAAGCCACACTCTTTCCCCAGAAGAAAGACTCATCGAGTCGAGTCTACAGCTCAGAAACTGAGACACCCATGACAAAAACCCGGAAAAAGCTTACCTGGCAGTCAATGTACTTTACTGTCGGGATCCAAGCTGACTGGATCCACTTTCTCCCCCTTTTCCCAGTGATGCCATGTTGACTTAGAAGTACTTTTCAGGGGAGGTATGAGGATAAAGGCGATAGCTTTAATAAGTACCAAAGTTTGTTTAGATATTTTTCTTTGAACTTCCCGATTTCTAACCTTTTTTGTTTTGTTCCGGAGCCCTAAACCTCACCACTGGAGGACTTTAACGCATTTTACCTAGAGGACTTTAACCCAAATTTCCGGTAATTTGTGATTCTGAAAGCAAACTCGTTGGTGTGCAAATGCGTAAGTTACCTCAGATTCCGACACCACAGAGCCCGAGAGGACGAGGGATCAACTGAGTGGTAGGTTAAGGAGAGAAATCTTACCTCGTGGGCCCATCTGTCTCATGCAACCGGCAATCAGATGATCACTTGTTCAGTCCACCTTGAAGCTCCATGTATGTTGGAATCCCACTGCTGCCACCAAATGTTAGATCCTTTTACTCTTGAGATTCTTATACAGTTGATGCAACTGCAACACATTAATTTCTGTGAACAAGCAACCAAATTTATTAAGCACAGTAAGCGCAAGTTTTCTGGAGGAACCTTTAGCACACATCTGCAGAGCTTATGGGGTTGTGGCAAAAGCTCTCCCTGAACAAAGGAAACAGTCTTTCCTTTCTACAAAACTCTCAACATCACAGTTAGTACTGCTCACAAGACACCCCTCAGTCATCCCCTCATGGTTACATGCCACTCAAGATATAATGCAGTGACCATCCCACCTCCAGAAACAATGTAATGCAAATCATCCCTTAATGGTCAAGTCTGATGAAAATTGTTTTTTGTAACTATAGGGGAGTAGTCAAATTCCAACTAATGTTCTTACTGATTTCTGGACGAAAATGTAAATCATCCCTGAATGGCTAGGAAATGGCTGTACAAACTTCCCACATTCCACCTAAGACAAAGACACAGCACCTTACCCATGGGGTATTCAATTTCTTGCAGGTCAATAGTGCAAATGAACTCTTTAATATTTTAGATGGACAGTTATTAATTAATCACCTGATGCCTGAATAGGCCCTGAAAAGGAGTTGTTGACTGCTGAAGCTTAATGAGTGTGAGTCATTTCCGATCACCTCAACTCTTTTAAAAAGTGGGACTGTTGAGAGCACACCATCAATAAGCTTCGCATGAGCAGTTGGGAGAGGACACATCTAGAGTGAGGCACAGTCTGAATGGGTGTGTCTTTGAATTTATGGAGCACCTTGGGAATTCAGTGCAGTGTGGAAGAGGTTTTTTTGCTTTTGGTTTGGGTTTATAATTTGTAAGGATTTCAATAGGATTGATTGGGCGCCCAGCATAAAAGAAAGTGACATCACTGGAAAACTGTAAGTGAATTGCTTGATAATTTGAATATCTTTTCATTTTGCTTTCAAATGGAAGTTAAACAGAAATATTTCACAGTTTTAAAACAACATAAATTAGGAACTGTGTAAATAGAGATGCAGGGCCAGGAAACGTATTGTATCTGCATGGTATGGGAGCTGGTGGACCCACTTGTGGTTCATTTTGACCACATCTGAAGCAAGTTTTGGTTGTTCTAGGAACTTCAGTTTAGAGTTGATGAGCTGAAATCTGAGCTTTGGAAATTGGTACATCAGGGTGGTGGGGAGTTACCTGGAGGCTATGTTTCAGAAGACAGTTATACCCGTACATTAACTATTTTACTTCGGTCAGTGGTTAGGACAGTGAGGTATGACTATGAACGAGGTCGGGATCCAAGAAGTAGTACTGCAGGAGCCTGAGCCCTTGTCCTTGTCCAGTCTGTTTGACATCCCTACTCCCTGTGTGAACAAGAGCATGGATTGTAGGGATGATAAAATAATTGACTATAGCAGCATGGTACTGGGGACCATCCAATAACAGGGAGAAAAGATAAATTTAATTCTAATTGGAGATAGTAACGACACTGTTCTCTGTGGCCAGGATCAAGAGTCTCAAAGGCTGTTGTATCTGTCTGGTGCCAGGGTTAAGAATATCTCACCGGAGCTGCAGAGGAACTTGGGAGTGGGAGAAGAAAGATTCAGTTGCCATTGGCCACATAGGTACAAGTGATATGAATAGGATGAGGCAAATGATTCTGGTGAGGATATGTAAGCAGCTAGAGATGAAATTAAAAAGCAGAACCAAAATGGTGGTAATGTCTGGATTACTACTTGAGCCAGAGTCAATAAGTTAGGCAACATTGTAAAAAGTGTAGATGATAGCATAAAATTAAAAAGGGATTTTGATAGGGATGTTGGGTGGCACGGTGGCATAGTGGTTAACACTGCTGCCTCACAGTGCCAGAGACCCGGGTTCAATTCCCGCCTCAGGCGACTGACTGACTGTGTGGAGTTTGCACATTCTCCCTGTGTCTGCGTGGGTTTCCTCCGGGTGCTTCGGTTTCTTCCCACAGTCCAAAGATGTGCAGGTAAGGTGAATTGGCCATGCTAAATTGCCCGTAGTGTTAGGTGAAGGGGTAAATCTTGGGGTTATGGGTGGGTTGCGCTTCAGTGGGTCGGTGTGGACTTGTTGGGCCGAAGGACCTGTTTCCACACTCTAAGTAATCTAGATTAATGGGCAAAACTGTGGCAAATGGATTTCTAAGAAAGCAAATGTGAAATTATCCTTTTGTGCTGAATATAAACAGGGCAATTTCTAGATAGTGTAAAGTTTAAATACAGTGGATGTCCAAAACAATTTGGGGGTTCAGGTGCATAGATCTTTAAAATGCCAGAGGCAATGCAGAAAACAATGAAGGCATCTAATGGAATACTAATCTTTCTATGTGGAGGACTGGAGTATAAGGACAAGAAATTATGCTGCAGTTTTACAAAACTCTGGTTAGACCCCACTTGGGCAGATCTGGGCACCACATTTTGACCTTTGATGGAGTACAATGTTCAGCTAAGTTCTCCTGTAAACCTGTAGTTACATTCCCATGCGAAGTCATGTTGTAGAAAATCATGCAATGAAAGTAATGAGGCCTATGGGAAAAACTGGGTTAGGCACTCCAGTTTAGCGAACCTGTCCATTTCTGGTCAGCTACAGAAATGCCAAGTTGTTACAAGTGAAATTTCCCGAAGAATTATCATACTCCTGGCTCCTTGTGGAGTTTATCCAGGACCTGGCTCTCTGCCATTAAACGTTGTGAAACTTCTGGAAGTTTTTTTGGTGCAAGTAAATTTTTTTGAGGGAGTGTCTAAAAGCCTGTGATGCTCTGAACGGCTGGTGGTTGTGATGGTTCTTGGATTTTAGAGTGAATGAGGGGCTGAGACACTCAGCTCCTCCACCTCTTCCCCCTTTCAAATGGAGACTGGGTGAACTTGGATCATGCATAACTTGGGGATGATGGGGTGGGGACAGATGAGCGTCGCCAATGGTCTGTACTTAGTTTCATACCTCCCCCATTCCACACACTTACACCCTCTCTTGTAAAGTGTATTGAAGCTTCAAGTAGTCAGCAACTGCTTAACAAAAAGCCTTGCTTACACTCCAACACTCACTAGACATTGCTGTATTTGCACATTCTTTCACTTCCCATGTCTCTTTCTCTTCCTGCTCCTCTGTCCCCAACCCCTAACTCCATGCATGATCCCAGTAAGCATTTCCAGCAAAATATTCCAATGTTTGCTTTCCCTCCTTTAGTTGCAGATAGAAGCAAAAAAGCCACACCCACAGGCAACAATCTTTTGCAACAGATGCACTAGCAGAATAAATCACAGCCAGCTGGTAATACAGGGATGGAAACACATAACAGTGAATGTGAGCTCGCTTTGGAAAAAAAAGTTCACAAATCGCATTCATGAAACGCACATTATAGGAGAACTACCTGTAAGTTTACAAGAATGATACCTGGACTTCAGGGGCTAAGTTATGACAAATTATACAAATTGGGCCGACTTTCTGTCAAAGTACAAAGATTAAGGATTGAGCTGATCAAAATCTTCAAGATATTAACAGGAATATGCACAGTAGATGAAGACTATTTCCACTGGTTAGAGATTTTAGATCTAGGGATAATAGTCTGAAAATTCAGTTCAAGCCATACAGGAGAGATGTTAGGAAGCACTTCTACACACGAAGGATAGTTGAGACTTTGAACTCTCTTCCACAAGGCCTCGCACTGACTCGTGTGTACTATGCACTGTTTCAAGTAGAATATGCACAGATTTGGGGGAATTGTGACTGATGTATGGGGAAGAGATAATTTCTGGGGATGATGGGGGGGGGGGGGCAAGATCAGGATGGGTAGAGGGGGAAGAAACCAGGATTAGGTGGGATAGGGAGAAGAGCTTGACTGGAGCCAAGATGATGGAGGACGAGTATGAATTGGGATCTGGGAGAGAACTGGAGGAAAGGGGAGACAAAAGGAGAGTGTCTCTGGTCCCTGTGCTCTCCTTGAGCCACCTTCTGCCAGGCCTTGGGTTCTCCTTGACACCCTCCCCACCCCTCTAGTTTCTGAGCCCTCTCCCTTCCCACTCTGGGGTTTCCCCCTACCTGTGTATTCTCTTTCCCACCACTACAGCCCAGTTCAAAAGTGAATGTGTTTCCCTATGCATATGCAGTTTTGCATTTCTGCATGACATGAGACAAAGTGTGCATGATGTCACTGCTTGGTATGGTGCGTTCCCCAGTGAACTTTCATGCATGGTTGCCTGCAGTTGTCTGTGTGGGCAAACAGTTCCACTGCTGGCAGCTGACAGTAGTTCACTTGTTAACTTTCTAAATCTGAGTTGCGTAATTTTTTGTTAGGCAGAGGTATTAAGGGATACAGGCCAACAGCAAGTATATGGAGCTTGGCCACAGATCAGCCATAATCTCATTGAATGACAGAAAAGTACTTTGCGTCAGTCTTCACAGTGGAAGACTGACGCAAAGTAATACCCCAACAATTAAAGGGAGTCAGGGGGCTGTGTTGAGTATGGTTGCCATTACAAAAGAGAGAGTGCTAGAAAAGCTAAAAGGTCTTAAAATTGACAAATCTCCTGGCCCCGATGGGCTACATCCTAGAGTTGTGAGGGAGGTGGCTGAGGAAATAGCGGAGGCGTTGGTTGAGATCTTTCAAAAGTCACTGGAGTCAGGGAAAGTCCCGGATGATTGGAAGACTGCTGTTGTAACCCCATTGTTCATGAAAGGATCAAGACAAAAGATTGAAAATTATAGGCCAATTAGCCTAACCTCGGTTGTTGGTAAAATTCTAGAATCCATTGTTAAGGATGAGGTTTCTAAATTCTTGGAAGAGCAGGGTTGAATTAGAACAAGTCATCATGGATTTAGTAAGGGGAGGTCGTGCCTGACAAACCTGTTAGAATTCTTTGAAGAGGTGACAAGTAGGTTAGACCAGGGAAACCCAGTGGATGTGGTCTATCTAGACTTCCAAAAGGCCTTTGATAAGGTGCCACACGGGAGGCTGCTGAGTAAGGTGAGGGCCCATGGTGTTCGAGGTAAGCTACTGGCATGGATTGAGGATTGGCTGTCTGACAGGAGGCAGAGAGTTGGGATAAAAGGTTCTTTTTCGGAATGGCAGCCAGTGACAAGCGGTGTCCCACAGGGTTCAGTGTTGGGGCTGCAGTTGTTCACCTTATATATTAATGATCTGGTTGAAGGGACTGGGGGCATTCTAGCGAAGTTTGCCGATGATACGAAGATAGGTGGACAGGCAGGTAGTACTGAGGAAGTGGGGAGGCTGCAGAAGGATCTAGACAGTTTGGGAGGGTGGTCCAGGAAATGGCTGATGAAGTTCAATGTGAGCCAATGCGAGGTCTTGCACTTTGGAAAAAAGAATAGAAGCATGGACTACTTTCTAAACAGTGAGAAAATTCATAAAGCCAAAGTACAAAGGGATGTGGGAGTGCTAGTCGAGGATTCTCTAAAGGTAAACATGCAGGTTGAATCCGTGATTAAGAAAGAGAATGCAATGTTGTCATTTATCTCAAGAGGGTTGAAATATAAAAGCACTGTTGTGCTACTGAGACTTTATAAAGCTCTGGTTAGGCCCCATTTGGAGTACTGTGTCCAGTTTTGGGCCCCACACCTCAGGAGGGACATTCTGGCATTGGAGCGTGTCCAGCGGAGATTCACATGGATAATCCCTGGAATGGTAGGTCGAACATACAAGGAACGGCTGAGGATCCTGGGATTGTACTCATTGGAGTTTAGAAGGTTAAGGGGAGATCTAATAGAAACTTACAAGATAATACATGGCTTGGAAAGGGTGGACGCTAAGAAATTGTTTCTGTTAGGAGGGGAGACTAGGACCCGAGGGGGTAAATTCAGAACAGAAATGCAAAGACATTACTTCAGCCAGAGAGTGGTGGGCCTGTGGAATTCATTGCCGCGTAGAGCAATGGAGGTTGGGACGCTAAAGGTCTTCAAGGCAGAGATTGATAAATTCTTGATATCACAAGGAATTAAGGGCTACGGGGAGAATGCGGGTAAGTGGAGTTGAAATGCCCATCAGCCATGATTAAATGGCGGAGTGGACTCGATGGGCCGAATGGCCTTACTTCCATTCCTATGTCTTATGGTCTTAAAAGGCTCGAGGGGCTGAATGTCCTATTCCCATTCATAGGTTAAAGATGTAAATTCATGGCTCAAAGATTGATGTGGGAGAAGTGGGTTTGAATTCATGGGGCATTGGTACCAGTTCTGGAGAAGGACTGAGCTTTTCCAAACAGGCAAACTCCATCTGTATCATGCTAGGTCTAGATTTCCTGGTGAATCGCACAACTGAGTTGTGGATGGGGTATTAAATGAAATAATGTAAGTGGGGCTTGATTCAGTTGCGTAGGAAATTAAAAAGTCAAAGTTCAAGGAGAGGCAGGAACGTAGGTTAGCGATGATGCTAATTGTGACATTCTGCCCCTTCCTTTTGTCTGGTATGATTGTCATTCCACAGTGGTAACATAGAATAGGGAAATTTAATGAAAGACCAATCTTAAAAGCTTTGTATCTGAATGCGCAAAGCATTTAGAATAAAATGATGAGTTAGCAACACAAGTCAAGACAAATGGGTATTATTTGGTGGTGATTACTGAGATGTGATTTTAGGGGGACCAGATTGGGAATTGAATACCAAGGATACTCATAGGCAGGAAGGAAAAGGAGGTGATGTGGCTTTGTTAGTAAAGGAAGAAATCGGTGCTGCAATGAGAAATGATATCATCACTGGAGATCAAAATGTAGACTCTGTCTGGGTTGAAATAAGAAATAGCAAGGGAAAGAAGTCCCTGATGGGCGTAATCTATAAGGAGAAAGTGAGGACTGCAGAAGCTGGAGATCAGAGCTGAAAATGTTGCTGGACAAGCGCAGGAGGTCAGGCAGCATCCAAGGAGCAGGATAATCGACGTTTCAGGCATGAGCCCTTCTTCAGGAATGAGGCCTCATTCCTGAAGAAGGGAGTAATCTATCGGTCTGTAGATAGTAGTTCCACAGAGGGAAACAGTATAAAGCTGGAAATACTAGAGGCTTGCAAGAAAGGTAATCTTAATAGGCATATCAACCAGCTCAATCAAATTGGCAAGTTTAACCTTGAAGGAGAGTTCATTGAATAAAGTAGAGATTATTTCTTAGAGAAACATATATTGTGGAATCCACCTGGCTGCTGGCTATTCTGGATATGGTGTTGTGTAATGTGGTGGGATTTGAAATAGCTTCACAAGTGCTAGTATCCTGCCACCAAATAACCTGTTATTTATACTAAGTGCTTTACAATGATCCAGCTTCCTCAGAGCCAGCTGACACTCCTGTTTTTTTCTATTTTTTTTCCTGTTTTTTTTTTCTTCTTCAGTACTTCTGACACTCCTGTTTATTCTTTTTTCTTTTACCCCCACAATACCGCCTAACTGCGGTAGTGCTTATTTTTACCCCAGCACCCATGTTGTGTGAGCGCGCAGGTGTGAGACACAGTGAAAGACACAAGGTGCACAAATCTTTATTCAAATTTCCACCACCAAGAAGAAAGGAAACACCCGAGTGGCCAGTGACAAGCAGTGCCCTTCACATCAAAGGGCAATGCTGTGTGATCAAACAGTGAAGGGGAGGGCAGGGATTAAATCAAAATAGACTTGGAGGGGAAAATAATGCACTCCATTCCCTGCGGCACCCACCTCTCCCTGAACAACTCCAGGGTGTTGGTGGACACCGCGTGCTCCTTCTCCAGAGACACCTGAGCTCTAACGTAACTGCGGAAGAGGGGCAGGCAGTCGGCCGTAACGGCACCCTCCATGGCCCGCTGCCTCGATCTGTTTATGGCCAGTTTGGCCAGGCCCAGGAGCAGACCCACGAGCAGGTCTTCAGACCTGCCCTCCCTCCTCCATACCGGGTACCCAAATATCAGGAGCGTGGGACTGAAGTGCAACCAAAAGCAGAGGAGGAGGTTTTTAAGAAAATCAAAAAGGAGTGCAAACGCCCACACCCAATATATACATGGTCCATGGACTCCAGAGCACCACAGAACAAGCAGTTGGGCTGGGAGTCCATGAACCACCACAATCTGCGGTTGCAGAGGACCGCTGCATGCAGCACCCTCCACCCCAGATCCCCGAGAGAAAGGGGGAGGACTCCCACATAGAGAGTTATGGTTTCCCTCCATTGCCAAGTTGACTGCTTGGGACCAGGTGATCTACACATGTTAAGAGGCAGCACTCCTCGAGAGTAGGTGAGAAAATTGCGAAAATGTACTTAGTAGTTTAGTGCAACTATAGTGTAGTTTCTTCATTTTAAATTTCTTTCATAATTTTTTATTATATTTATTTATATTTTCTGTGATATCAATGTTATTCCACTCATAAACTGTAGAAGAAGGAACAAATGGCTTTTAATATTTCCTCACTATTAAATTTAGATAGAATCACAATGCTATGTTTCATCTCAAAGTAAATAATATGAAATTACATAATTATTTAATTCCTCCAAGATTTTGAAACAAGTTCAAGTTGTTGTCAAGTACTGTTGCTTACATGCAAAAGTTATTTTCTACAATAGAAATGTTATTTCCTGAATTTTCCATATATGCTATTGCAATATTGCCATTTTATTCTCTGTTTCATTAGTAGCATTTGCACAGAGTGTGTGTTAATACTTCAAATGAATCACCTGTCATCTTACTATGGTAAGCAAGATACTGGAAAGGATTTGGAGAGAGAGGATTTATGACAATTTTGAAAAAACAGTTTGATTAAAAATAGCATAGCTTTGTGAGGGGCAGGTTATGCCTCACAAGCCTTATTGAGTTATTTTGAGGATGTAACGAGACATTTTGACGAAGGTTGAGTAGTGGATGCGGTGTATATGGATTTCAGTAAGGCATTTGGTAAGGTTCCCCATGGTAGGCTCATTCAGCAAGTTAGGAAGTATGGGATACAGGGAAAATTGGCTGTCTGAATACAGACTTGGCTGGCCGAAAGAAGACAGCAAAAGGTAGTGGATGAAGAGTATTCTGCCTGGAAGTTGGTGACTAGTGGTGTCTTGCAGGGATATGTTCTTGTGTCTTTGCGCTTTGTAGTTTTTATAAATGATTTTGATTAGGAAGTGGAAGGGCGGGATAGTGTGTTTGCTGATGACACAAAGGTCCATGTTGTTGTAGGTAAGGTCAAGGGCTGTTACAGGCTACAACAAGACATCGACAGGATGCAGAGCTGGTAGCTGAGAAGTGGTAGATTAACAGCCTTAACAAATAACAGCCTTAATAGCATTAAGATTGACAAATATCAACAATTTCTCTTGTCAAAGCTCTGACCAGAGCTTCCACAGAATTAGGAGGTGGTTCAAATTGTTGAAAATTTAAAACTATTAGAGAATTGCAGTGCTGTTTGTCAACCCTGCTAATTATCATTGAACCTGGTCTATATTATGCTTGATCCACAATTATTTTTTTAAAAATTTCAACAAGTCAATAGTTGTAACATGAAGTTACAATATTCATTTGAGGCTGGTATTAAAAAACTTTCTATTACTGTATATTTTCACATTTTAGAATTCAAAGGTTAATAATGAACTTTGTGTAGTGTGATCGGCATTGAGTGTCAGATAAAAAAGCATGAAAGGCAAAACTTTGATCTTCAATTAAACAAGTCAGAGAAATGTAAAAACTAGGAGCAGGAGTAGGTCTTTAGGGCCTTTTGAGTCATCTTCACCGTTCAGTTTTATCATGGCTGATCCTTACTGTAATCGTCAGACAAAATGGAAAGAGTCCTTCGGTTCAACTTGTCCAGGTTGACTCTTAGCTGTGTTTGCCCCATATCCCTGTAAACCTTTCCTATTCATGCACCTGTCCAAATGTATCTTCAATGTACCTGCATCTACCATTCCACTAAGAACTCTAAATTAGTTAAGTGATTTCCTTTTGAGAAAACTATGTTACCTATATCTGACCACCTTGAATTTACCCAAGTACCCTGTTATAACATCTTTGATAATATCATCTTACAGTTTCCTTATGTCAGATGTTAAGCTAATTGATGTTAAGCTAAGTGTCTGGCTTTCTGCCCTTTTTAGTGTAAAGGAGTTAGAGCTGTTTTCCAGTCCAATGGATTCTTCCCTGAATTTAATTGATTTTAATTTTCCAAAACCCATGCAACTAACTTGATTCTTAATGAATACTTTGCATTGGTATTCACCAATGAGAGGGATGTGATGGGTGTTGAGGTTAGGGATAGATGTTTGATTACTTCAGGTCAAGTTGGCTTAAAGAGGGATTCTAAAAGGCATTAAATTGGACAAGTCCCCAGGTCCGGATGAGATCTATCCCAACTTACTGAGGGAAGGGAGAGAGGAAATAGTTGGAGCCTTTATAGATATCTTTGCAGCATCCTTGAACACTGATGAGGTCCCGCAGGACTGGAGAATTGCTAACACTGTTCCCTTGTTTAAGAAGGGTAGCAAGGATAATTCAGGTAATTATAGACTGGTGAGCCTGACGTCAGTGGGAGGGAAGATGCTGGGGAAGATACTAAGGGATGGGATCTATTTACTTTGGGAGAAAATGGGCTTGTCAGTGATATGTAACATGGTTTTTTACAGGGAAGGTCATGTCTTACCAACTTAATAGAATTCTTTGAGGAAGCAAGTTATTGGAGGGAATCCTGAGGGACAGGATGTACGTGTATTTGGAAAGGCAAGGACTGATTAGAGATAGTCAACATGGCTTTGTGTATGGGAAATCATGTCTCTCACAAACTTGATTGAGTTCTTTTGAGGAAGTAACGAAGAGGATTGATGAGGGCAGAGCAGTAGATGGAATCTACATGGACTTCAGTAAGGTGTTCAACAAGTTTCCCCATGAGAGACTGATTAGCAAGATTAGATCTCATGGAATACAGGGAGAACTAGCCATTTGGATACAGAACTGGCTCAAAGGTAGAAGACAGAGGGTGGTGGTGGAGGGTTGTTTTTCAGACTGGAGGCCTGTGACCAGTGGAGTGCCACTACTTGTTGTCATTTACACAAATGATTTGGATGTGAGCATAAGAGGTACAGTTAGTAAATTTGCAGATGACACCAAAATTGGAGGTGTCGTGGACAGTGAACAAGATTACCTCAGATTACAACGGGATCTTGATCAGATGGGCCAATGGGCTGAGAAGTGGCAGACGGAGTTTGATTTAGATAAATGTGAGGTGCTGCATTTTGGGAAAGCAAATCTTAGCAGGACTTGTACACGTAATGGTAAGTTCCGAGGGAGTATTGCTGAACATAGAGACCTTGGAGTGCAGGTTCATAGCTGCTTGAAAGTGGAGTCGCAGGTAGCTAGGATAGTGAAGAAGGCTTTTGGTATGCTTTCTTTTATTGGTCAGAGTATTGAGTACAGGAATTGGGAGATCATGTTGTGGCTGTACAGGACATTGGAATATTGCGTGCAGTTCTGGTCTCCTTCCTATCAGAAAGATGTTGTGAAACTTGAAAGGGTTCAGAAAGGACTTACAAGGATGTTGCTAGGGTTGAAGGATTTCAGCTATCAGAAGAGGTTGAACAGGCTGGGGCTCTTTTCCCCGAAGCGTCGGAGGCTGATAGAGATAGAACCTTATAGAGATTTATAAAATCATGAGGCATGGATACGATGAATAGACAAAGTCTTTTCCTTGGGGTGAGGGAGTCCAGAACTAGAGGGCATATGTTTAGGGTGAGAGTGGAAGGATATAAAAGATGGGATGGGTATGGAATGAGCTGCCAGAGGAAGTGGTGGAGGCTAGTACAATTGCAACATTTAAAAGGCACCTGGATGGGTATATGAATACGAAGGGTTTGGGGGGACATGGGCCAAGTTCTGGCAGGTGGGACTAGATTGGTTTGGGATATCTGGTCAGCATGGATGAGTTGAACCAAAGGGTCTATTTCTGTCCTGTACATTTCTATGATTCTATGACTCTATAACAGGAAGTTAGAGATGTTACATATTTTAAATAAATACAGAGGGAAGGTGAGTAAGGGCGAACAAAGTGGAAGTTCTGTGATAGTTTAGAACACAGTAGAGATTAAGTGACTAAAGTGATGATGGTGGAAATAATTGGTAATGGGGCAAGGTTAATGAAAAAAAAAACTGAGTTGTAAAAGATTGTCATTACCATCAGTTGTTACCTGAAAAATTAGGTAAAGTTTATGATCTGACTGAACACAGAAGGCTATGCAGTAGTTAAATGAAAGATGAGATGTTGTACCTCAGCTTACATTGAATTTTATTGGGAAACTGTAAGAAACCAAGGATGGAGTTGGATAGAGAACTAAAATGATACAATACTTTATCCAACTGTTGGGTTGAACCAACCATGAGAAATTAGGCATAGCATCAAATTAAAAGAAAAAAATACAACGTGGCAAAGTGGTAAGCCAGAAGATTGGAAAAGTTTTTAGAATTCAACAAACAATGACCAAAAAAAAATGATCAAGAGGAAATCAGCTTGGAGGGTAAGTTTGCAAGTCATACAAGATGGACAGCATGAGTTACCTAAAATATATACAAAGGAATAGAGCGGTCAAAGTGAACATAGGCCCCTTAGAGAAATGAGGTTAGGGAAATAATAATTGGAAACCAGTGAATGGCGGAGGAGTTGAACAGATACTTGCCATCAGTCTTCGCAATAGAGGATGCTAATAGCATTCCAAAATTACTAAATAATCAAAGGCAAAAATAGTTAAGGTTATGCTGCAGCTGTGTAAAGCCCTGGTTAGACCACATTTGGAATATTGTGTTCAATTCTGGTCGCCTCATTATAGGAAGGATGTGAAAGCTCTAGAGCGGGTCCATAAGAGATTTACCAGGGTGCTGCTTGGACTGGAGGGCAGGTCTTATGAAGAAAAGTTGAGGGAGCTAGAGCTTTTCTCATTGGAGTGAAGAAGGATGAGAGGTGACTTGTTAGAGGTGTACAAGATGATGAGATGCACAGATATGTGGATAGCCAGAGACTTTTTCCCAGGACAGAAATGGCTGTCATGAGGAGGCACAACTTTAAGGTGATTGGAAGAAGATTGAGAGGAGATGACTGAGGTAGGTTCTTTAGAGTGTGGTGGGTGTATGGAATGCACTGCCAGCAGTGGTAGTAGAGTCAGATACACAAGGGACATGTAAACAATACTTGGATGGGCACACAGATGATAGTAAAATGAAGGATGTGTTAGTTAGTTTGATCTTGCAGTAGGTTAAAAGGTTGGCGCAACATTCAGGGCTGAGGGTCTGTACTGTGCTGTATTGTTCAATGTTGTATATTTGTTCTATTAAAAGGAGGAGGGAGAATAAATGTAATAACTATTTTAAAAAGTAAAAGCGAAACTAATGAGGCTAAAGCCACAGTATCCCTTTGAGTTAATGGGATGCCTTGTAGGATGTTAAAAGAAGTACTGCATAGATCATGGATGCGCTGGCATGAATCTTCTAAGAATCTTCAGGTAGAGTCATTTCATAGAGTCATACAGCATGGAAACAGACCCTTAGGTCTAACCAGTCTATTCCGACCATAATCCTGAACTAAACTAGTCCCATCTTCCATATCCGTCCAAACATTTCTTATTCGTGTACTTATCTAAATATCTTTTAAACATTGTAACTCTACCTGCATTCACCACTTCCTCTGGAAGTTCATTCCACACATGAACCATTCTCTGTGTAAAGAGAAAGATTGCCCCATGTGTCTTTTTTTTATATCGTTCTACTCTCACCTTAAAAATATGCCCCCTCGTCTTGAAATCACTTTCCTTAGGGAAAAGATGCATGCCATTCAACTTTATCTGTACCCCTCATGATGTTATAAATTTCTGTAAGGTCACCTCTCAACATCCTATGCTCCAGTGCTAACTGTCCTGACCTATCCAGCCTCTCCTTTATAACTCAAACCCTCCATTCCTCGCAACATCCTGGTAAATCTCTTCTGAACAAGTCCAACCTAATAATAATATTCCTATAACAGGGAGACCCAAACTGGACACATTACCCCCAAAGGGGCCTCACCAATATCCTGTACTACCTCGACATAACGTCATAACTCCTATACTCAAAGGCCTGAGCAATGATGGCAAACGTGCTAAATTCCTTCGTAATCACCCTTTCTGTATGTGATGCAAATTTCAAAGAATTATGTACCTGAAACCCTAGGTCTCTCCGTTCTACAACACTACCCAAAGCCCCACTTTTAATTGTATAATTCTTGCCTTTGTTTGTTTTATCAAACTGCAAAACCTTGCAATTATCCAAATTGAACTCCATCTGCCACTCTTCAGCCCATTGACCCAATCAATTAAGATTTCTTCATAATCTTGGATAATGTCCTTTATTGTCCATTCTACCAAACAATCTTGATGTCATTGGTAAATGTACTCCTCACTGTGCTTTCTATATTCTCATCTAAATCATTTAAATACGTAACAAACAAAAGTGGACCCAGATCTAACTACTAATTGGGCCACCATGTGGAATGTTGTCAAAGGTTTTACTAGAGTTCAAGTAAACAATGTCTTCATACTGGAAATGTCTCAAGGATCCGAAACCTGCCAATGCCCACCCTTATTTAAAAAGTAAATAAGACAAACACTGGTATCTAAAGGCTAAAAAAAAAACCAAAAAAAAACTCATGCTGGAAATCAGAAACAATTTTTTAAAAAACACTCAGCACCTCTGCCAATATCTGTGGAAAGAAGGCAGTGTTAACATTTCTGGTTAGTGACCTTCTTCCGAACAGAACAGAATGGAACTGAGCTGAAGCATCACCGTATCCAAAATGTTAATTCATCTTTCTCTCCACAGTTTTTAGGAGGTAGTGAGAATTGCAGATGCTGGAGAGACCGAGTGAATAAAGAATGGAGCTGGATAAAGTGCAGCACGTCAAGCAGCACCAGAAGGGAAGGAGAGTCAGCATTTCAGGTTGGAATCTTTAATCAGTCCTGATGAAAGGTTCTGACCTGAAACATTGACTCCCCTTCTGCCCTTGACCTGCTGTGCTTTTTCCAGTTCCATTGTTAATACACTCGACAAATGCTGGTCGACCTGCTGAGTTTTGGAACTATAAGCCAGTTGGTTTTATTGGGAAAATTAGTCTATTCTGAGGGGTGTCCAAGCAGAGCATTTAGAAATCCATGTGATCAAGCAGATTCAGCAGGCATCATGAAGGGAAAATAATGCCTGACAAATTTCTTTAAATTTTTTGAGGTATGACTCTCGATAGAAACAGGGTAGATAAAGAGGAAGCTGGAGATGTGCTATACTTGGATTTCTAGAGGGATTTGATAAGCTACACATGTTAAGCTACTGAATGAGATGAGGGTCCATGGTGTTGGAGATAATATATTAGCATGGATAAGAGATTGGCTAACTAACTAGCTCCCTGACGAAGGAGCAGCGCAGTGAAAGCTTGTATTCCCAAATAAACCTGTTGGACAACACCGGCATCTCCAAATCAGGACCATAACCTGGTGTTGTATGATTTTCCGGCACCTCCATGTAATAGAAGACAGAGAATTCTTCAAAAAAGTGGAGCAATTTCATGTTGGCAACCTGTTATTTGTGGAATGCCACAGATCAGTGTTAGTGCCATAATTCTTTACCATATATATTAATGAAGTGGATGAGAAAAGTGAAGGTACTACAGACAAATTTGTGATTGACGCATAAATAGGGAAGGCAAGTAGTGAGGATAACATGTAGTCTACAGCAAGATATAGATCGATTAATTGAGTGTGCAAAAACTTGGCAGATAGAGTATAATGTGGCGAAATAGAGAAGGACTGCAGGAAGTTATAATACAGAGGACTTTCAGAGTCTTTGCGCTAACTACTGTGTTCAGCAGATAACAGGGAAGGCTAAAGAAATTTAGGTTAGGCAGCATCTGTGCAGAGAGCAACAACATTAACCTTTCAAATCTGGTATGGCTCTTTTTCAGAACTCGAGACCTTATTGAATCATATAAAATTCTTTGGAGATTTGACAGGGTAGCTGCAGAAAAGTTGGTTTCCCCTGTGAGAGTCTAGGAACAAAGGACATAATCTCAGGGTAGGGAGTTGCCTATTTAACACTGAAATGGCAAGCTATTTCTTTGGAGGATAGTAAATCTGTGAATTATTTAACACAGGAATCCGTATAGGCTGGATCATTAGGTATACAGAGTTTTAATCAATAAGGGAATGAAGGTTTGTTGGGAAAAGACAGGGAGGTGAGGATAATCAGGTCAGTTATGATCTCACTGAACGGTCGAGTAGACTTTTATAAGCTGAGTAGCCTACTTCTATTTTTCTATCTTATGGTTTTAACTTTGGTTTAGCTGTCAGCAAAGGAGCGTGAAATTTCCCAGTTTAGTGGAAACCTTATCAGAATAGCAAATTCAGTTTACTAAATTAAAACAAGTGCAAGTAAATTTCTGTTTCCCCTGGAAAGTATGTTTGGGCTCCATATGGTGGAAAGGGAGCAATAAAAGGCAGTTATCATATCTCCTGTTCTTCCACAGAAAGGTGCTGTGGAAAGACAGCAGCTGTTGGGATAATCATGAAGTGATCATGGAGAAGATGATTTGTTTTGAATGTTGAAAGGAGACAAAGATGTGTTTAATGAGAGAACTATCCTGGGGATGGTAGAAATTGCAAAGGACGCTACATGGAGAAGATAGTTTAATGTTAGTTCAACAGTTTAACATTATTTGAAACATATTTGGAATTGGCTAATTTTTAAAGGAATTGTCACACGTTTGTGCCTGTGCTTCTAATAATTGAGGGAAAATTATTCTGGTTCTTTGTAAAATAAGCTGTTTCTACTAATTCTTAGGTTTTGAAAAAAATAATGTAGTAGAATCTAGTTAATTTAGTGTCTTGATAAAATAAGATGGTGGGTAACTTTGCGAAATATGAGACAACAGTACTAAATGAGATTCAGAAGACATCATAAAATATAGAGCAAAACTTCAGTGATTTCTGTGTCCGTTTAACTAAATTGTTGTTTTAATCACCCCAGATGTCTAAAATACACATTTCAAGCAATTGCTACTCTGCTAGTAACATCTTTGTCTCTATAAAACTATGGAATGTGGAATTGAGACATACAGATTGACATGCATTCAATTTAAATTTGCTGTTGAAAATTAATTGTGACTTAAAGGCCTGGATTTTCATGCCCTGGTGTGGAGTGCAGACATGGAATATTTCACAGCCTTACAAACAGACCTCAGGAAAAGCAGCCTGAAACCAGTGTGTGGCAGACAGGTGTGGATGTGGCTCAGCTGTAAAGTTGATTTCAATTCTCTATTATGATATAATAAAAACTAAAACAAAGTAAAGGCTCACCAATCTGCACCCCCTTCAACCCCTCCCACCAATTTGCCATAAGATAAGGAGCAGGAGGTTTAGAGGGAGTTTGGGGAAATTATTTGGGTATTTAGTGGGTAGCTGGAACTCGCTTCTTAAAAGGATGGTTGCAGTGGTAACCCTTAAGACATTGAAGAAGTATTAGATGTGCTAAGTGCTGAAAAATGGATTAGAATACATAATTACTTGATGACCGGCGTGGATACGACAGGCCAAAAGACCACCTCTTATGCTGTAAAAACTCTGACTTTTTACTCACTGTGCCAACCTATGACATTCCACCACCTTCCGTGACCCTTTTTTGGCCTGATGGCAATTTAGTGTCAACACAGCTTTCACCCTTTACATTTCACCGACAATGTCAACTCACCTAGGATCCACCATTGTTACACTTTAGGAGTTAACAAAAATTATGTAAATGAAGTTTTATTGGATAAAATTCTTCATTATATTGAAAAAGCATTCTGATTCATCGTAACCCCATTTATTACTTTAGCAATCCTTCAACTCCATTAAACCTAAAATAATTTCATTTTAGAGCCCCAACACTGGAATTCATGGTCACTCATCAAAGAGCCCGAAATTATTTGTAGCTTTCAATCAAACTGTGAAATGAAAGCCACTTTGATATTGGATTCTTGTGAAATTAGTCAATGATCACTAATATAGCACTGGAAATATTGAGGCTTAAGTTAACAGACTTAAATAAATGCAATAATTTTTATTTTAAAATGCACGGTCTGGACTTTTTTTTCCAAACTATAAAAAGCCTAGTGTTTCAAATGCCTTGACAGTCTTAACAGGACCTTTGGATTGTTCTTTGACAACATTTGGGTGTTTACTGATGTTGACCTTTCACAATCTCACCCATCCTCTCAAAAATTCTGATCTTCAGTTTAGAGCCTACTGTACATTTGTTTGATGATTCAATCAATTTAAGAAAATTTCATGGTGTTGAGCTATTCCATTATTTTAAGTTGTGAACTTTGCTTTTTTAACTTGTAGAGCTATTGTATGTTTTGATTACATTTCTTGAGCTGGGAATAATATGGGTTTTAGGCTTTGAAACAGTTTGTTCCTTTGGAAAGATGGGATTCTGCCTGTTACTGATCTTTTTGCTTTGGAGTTGCTGGCATAATTGACTCCTCATTACTATTTAATCTATCTTTGTGCTGAATATCTGTCACTACATATCTTGGCACCTTCCAAGAGCAAACCGCAACCTCCTCGGTACTACCCGGTGCCAGTTGATATTGAAAATCAGTTATTTGGACTGAATACATCTCATAGTTGTTTCAACCACATAAGGTGTCACTCTTGTCTAGGGGATTGCAACTTCCTCTGGTCGTCAGTGAGATTTTGTTAACCAGTTTGCTCAGAGGAAGCCGTTATTTTCTGATTATTGACTCCATCAAGGAGTTGGTGCTTCTAGAAAAACAGGAGAAAATGAGAAAAAAAGAACTGGCAAAAAGAGAGTACATTTTTAAAAATTAATTGCACTTACTGCAAGGCACTTAACACACTCTTGCCTAATAAAATGCAAATTATGCATTTTTTAAACTAATATAAAGCATTAAAAAATAGGGTTGAATTAAAAAACTAATATCATTATATTTTAACATATAACCTTAAAGTCATTATTAAAATTATAATGGAACTTTTATTTTAAACAGATTTTGTCCAGTTTTCATGTTTTCAGAATATGTTAAACACCTTAAAATTTAAGGAGGCTGGAATAGGCTATGAACAAGTTTGGTATCTCTGTTTCATGCAGCTAATGTCAATCTAATATTGTGCTTTTAAGTTAACTAATTATTATGTACAACATAAATAGGGACCGCAAACTTGAGAGTATGGATGACCACTTTATCTCCATCATATCTGATTTGGAATTTATTTCAAATTCTGATGAAATAAAGACATCTAGTACTTTCAATTTTCCATTTATTATTAATTACTTCCTTGATTAGTCAATTCTGCTTTCGATCTCGATTGTACCAATTACTGTTTTGGCCAACTGTACAGATCATGTCAAAAGAATTTCTTTTTTTTTGCCCACAAGAGTTCATCTTGAAGGAGAGAAGCGCATGCAACAGCGGTCCCATTTGGTTTCTCACATACTCATTCATCAGATTCATACCTATTTATATTTTTTGTAATTTCTTTTATGAATGGAAAGTAGTTATGTTTTTAAGTTTAGCTTACATTTTTCATTTTAGTTCCAGGAATTTGCCTGCCAAGCAGGGTGTCTTTGCAACAGTTCTTTGTTACTGATTTCTGAAGATTATTTTTAATTATTTGACTATGAGCAACCCAAATTGACTTATAATGTACCAAGGTTTATCTTATTTTGTCCTGACCCTGATTGGAATCTTGAAGAATATTGGATATACACTGACTCCCATTTTAAAAAAAAAACCTTCCAGTGTCATTTGCTGCTTCTCACATTTTGGAATTTTATGAATTATTGAGTTAATGCTTTGTGAACAATTAAACAGAACACAATTGGACATTGCTAGCTAACTCACGTTGAATTTGTGTATTTACATTTGGATTGTACATACCACAGATGTCTCCTCCAGCGGTGGTCAAAGCAGCACCTTCACCCCATCTTCCAATCCTAGCATGCATTCTACCTCAGTAACTGACAACACATCTATGCAAGTAGATAGCTGCACTCCAGAACAGGGGGTAAGTGGCCATGGGGTAAGTGAATTACTGAGCTATGAAAATCAGTTAAGTAATGCCCCACAGCTGCAGTCCATGCCCAAAAGGAGGACAGTCCTCAACATCTCTCCACCACCTGAAGACTTGCTGGATGACAGCCGGATGTCTTGTCAAGATGATGGAGGTGACTCTGAGCAGAGCAGCAATATTTGGATGGAAGAGTCAGGCTCTAATTTCAGCATTATGAGTTCCAGTTCGTACAATGACAACACAACAGTGCCACGGAAGTCACGGAAACGTTCACCTAAACAACGACCAGGCTTTGTACGTGTGGATGATGAAGGGTCGAATATGGATGTATTTGATGCAGACAGTGCA
>NC_057726.1:27134634-27150994 GCF_004010195.1 Chiloscyllium plagiosum
TTTTTTATCCTGCATCTTTTCAGTTTTGGTTATGTAAGCTTTTCCCTTGTCTACTCATACGGCTGAAAGTTTAGACTTCCTCTGTCTTTTAATAATCTGCAAAACTGTAACAGATAGCTCTTGGTCTGCAAGTTTTGCAAATTACATCCATTCACTGAGGGAACTCAATCCTTTACCTACTTGAAACCATCTTCTTTTCTAGGAGAATATATACTTGCTTCTCAGCCAGTCTCAACTCCTTTGAACTGCCTAAAAGTGCTTGAACTATCTTTCTAAAAGCTTTGCTATATTCTGCTCACATATCTTTTATAATAAGCGCGAGCATTTCCCAAACTACTGATGTTAGGCTAACTGGACTGTAATTGTATTTTTTTCTCTCTCATTTTTTATATCATGGGGCTATGTTTGTCACCTTCCAATCTATAGGAACTTATCCAGACCCTAGAGAATTTTGGAAGATGACCACCAATGGGTCCAATATTTCCAGGGAACTTCCTTTAGTACTCGGGGGTGCAGGTTATCAGGTTTTGGTTATTTGTTAGCCATTAACCCAACTAATTTCTTGAGCACCATTTTCTTTAACCAAAACCAATCAATTCCTCCCTCTACTAGAATCTTGCTTCCCTAATCTTAGAATCCCTACAGTGTAGAAGCAGGCCATTCAGCCCATCAAGTTCATACCGACCCTCAGAAGAGCACCCCACCTATCTCTGTAACCCTGCATTCCCCATGACTGACCCACTTAGCCTGCACATCCGTGGACACTATGTTCAGTTTAGCATGACTAATCTACCTAACCTGCATATCTTTGGACTGTGGGAGGAAACCAGAGCACCTGGAGGAAACCCACGCAGACACTGAGAATGTGCAAACTCCAATAGACAGTTGCCCAAGGGTGGAATTGAGTCCAGCACCCTGGAGCTGTGAGGCAGTTGTGCTAACCACTGAGCAATTGTGACGTAATGCTTTTAAGAAATTATTTTTGTTTTCTTTTGTAAAGACAGAGCCAAAATATATATTCAGTTCATAGAATCATACAGTACAGAAGAGGCTGTTTGGCCTAGCACATCCATACTGCCAAAAACTTCTACCTATATTAGTGCTATTTCCCATACTAGGCCTGTAGCTCTTAATGTTATGACACTTGAAGTGTTCATCCAAATACTTTTTAAAAGGTTATGCGGTTTCTCACCTCACCTAAACTACCCTCCCAAACAGATTCACCAGGATATTGCCTGGAATGGAGCATTTCAAGCAGTGTATTTCAGACACCACCATTTCGAGGTGAAAAAGTGTTTCCTCAAATCCCTTCTAAACGTCCTGACTTTAATTTTAAAATTATTCCCTTTGTTGTTGACCCTTCAACTATTCTATTCATCTTGATCACACGTCTCTCACGTCCCCCCTCATCCTTGTCTGCTGCAAAGGAAACAACTCAAGCTTATCCATCTTCTTCATAATTGAAGTGCTTCATCCCAGGCAACATTCTGGTAAACTTTCTCTGCACCACCTCCAGTGCAGTCAGATTCTTCTTTTTGTATGGTGACCAGAACTGCGCCTAGTTCTTCAGCTGTGACCTAACAAAAGTTCTGTACAGCTCTAATATGACTTCTGTGCTCTTGTAATCTATGCTACGACTGATGAAAGCAAGGGTCTCATAAATCACATTAACCTGACCTGCCACCTTTAAAGATCTGTGGACAAGCACCCCAAGGTCTCTCTGTCACCAATTCCTCTGGTCCTTTGACCTTCCCCGTATCATGCCCATCAATGCCATGCTCTTGTCTTGTTCTCTCTTCCAAAATGCATCATCTCATTCTTTAGGGTTAAATTCCATCTGCGACTGATGGCTCATCTGACCAATCCATTTATGTCTTCCTGTAACCTAACATCATCTTCCTCACTGTCAACCACCTGGCCAATTGTGATGCCATCTGCAAACTTATCATTGCCTCCATGTTCTCATGTACATCATTTATGCATATTACAAACAATAAGGGACCCAGCACTGATCCCTGTGGTACATCACTGCACATGGGCTGCAGTCACACAACAGCCTTCTACTACCACCCTCTGTCTCCTATCACTAAGCCAACTTTGGATCCATGATGCCAAGTTACCCTGGATCCCATGGGCTTTTATCTTCTTTATCAGTTTCTCATGTGGGACCTTGTGAAAAGCCTTGCTGAAATCCATTTATACTACATTAACTGCCCTACCCTGATCTAAATTCTTGGTTACTTCCTTAAAACATTCCACCAGAATTATTAGGCATGACCTCCCTCTGACAAAGCTATGCTAACTATCCCTGATCAAACCTTGCCACTGTAAATAGAAAATAATTTTGTCTTTCACCATTTTCTCCAATAGTTTCCTTGCCGCTGAGGTTAGACCCACCAATCTATAGTTGCCTGGTCTATCTCTACCACTCTTTGGAAATAGAACCATATTAGCTGTCATAAAATCCTCTGGTACCTCCCCTGTGGCCAGAAACCAATTAAACATTTGGGGAGGGGCCACTGTAATTTCGTCCTATCTGCCACAGCAGGCTGAGGTACATATCATTTGGGATTTGTCCACTTTTAATTTTGCCAAAACCTCTGATACCCACTCTTTTCTTACATCAGTTTGCTTAAGAACTTCACAGTACATTTTCTCAAATTTTGTATTTGAGTTCTTCTTCTCCCTAGTAAAGACAGATGTGAAGTAGCCATTTTAACTCTCTCTACCAGTATCCACTGGCTTCACACAAAGATTTACCTCTTGGGCTCTAATAGGCCATACCCTTTCCATAGTTATTCTCTTCCCCTTGATATACTTGTAGAATATCTTGGGATTCTCTCTAATCTTGCCTGCCAGCATTTCTCATGTTCCCTCTTCGCTCTCCTAATTCTTTTTTGCGCCCCCTACCCTCCACACTACTAATCCTTTTAGGACCGTTGTTGTTTTGCTCACTTTAACACGTTTTCCTTTTAATCCAATCCTGAATATTCCTAGACAACCATGGTTCTCTGGGCATGTTGCTCTTACATTTCATGCAAAAGAGAATATGTTAGGCTCGTCTTCACCCAGTAACTTTTTGAATGCTTCCCACAAAGTACAGTAGATTTACCCGCAAGTTTGATCCACAGGAAGGGATTATGCCTGAAACATCAACTCCCCTGCTTCTCGGATGTTGCCTGACTTGCTGCGCTTTTCCAGCGCCACACAATTTGATTCAGTTTCTATTCCCAATCTGTTTTAGCCAGATTGTACCTTATTTTAAAGATAATTTGCCTTATCCCAAACTAAAATCCCCCTTTTTTTTGCAGCCCATCTTTACCTTTTCCAGAACAAACGTGAAACATACGGTGTTGTGGTTGCCATCACCTAAACTGCTGCCTCATTGTCACCTCAAATACTTAGCTAGTTTCATTCCCCAGAATTAGGTCCAGCACTGACCCTTGTCTGACCATCGGCATGAAGGCATGAAAAGGCTTCATGTATACATTTCAAGAAATCTGCCCTCTCTAAACCTTTTATCTATGATTATTCCAATTAATATTGGGGTAGTTGAAATTGCCTATTGTAATCACCCTATTTTTTATTTTTAAATGTATAAGTGAATTGACATTGCTCCTCAATTGCCTGCTGACTGTTTGGGGACTTAGATACTTCTAACGATGCAACTACATCTTTTTATTTCTAGGTTCTACCCACAAAGCTTCATTTGACAAACCTCCTTCCTGCAGAAATTGGCACCCTAATTAATAAATGCGCCACTACCTCCACTTTTCCACCCTCCCCTGTCCTGCCTGAAGATCCTATACCCTGAAACGTTAAGTTGCCAGTCTTCTACCTTCCTCAACCTCATCTGTATGATGGCAACAATTTCGCAGTTCCATGTATCAATCACACCCTTAACTCATCTGTCTTACCTTTAATGTTCCTCACTTTTCAAGTAGAGATCATCCAGCCTCTCATAACGCCCTTGAGGTACAGTATGGCTGAGTTCACTGTGCCTTGCTTACCTTTGAGTTATGTTATGTTGCTACTAAATTCGTGCACGGTGACCCTTGTTCCTGCTGAACAGGTTTGAACTCCCCATAGCACTAGCAAACCATTCCACCAGAATGTTGGTCCCATTCTAGTTCAGATACAGACCATCCCCTTTGTGCTGCTCGGGGTAATCCTGGCATTACAACTTGAGGCCCTACTTCTTAACCTAGCTCTCTGAACTTTTTATGCAAGACGTTATCTGTTATATCTATGACAATGGTACCAATGTGTACAACAACCTCTGTTTATTCACCTTTCAGGATGCCCTGGAGCTGCTCAGTGACCATTATGGAGCCATGTCTGCAGCCTGCGTATTCCCTTAACTAATGAATCCCCTGTCACTGATTTCTGCTTTCATCTTCCTCCCCCTCCTGTACAGTCAAGCCATTTTGGTGCCAGAAGCCTGGCTCAATGCAATCCCTGAAGTGAGCAGCACCCTCCTCAGCTTCCAGAATGGAAAACCATTGTGTGAGCTGGATCCCAGGGGACTCCTTCACTAACTGCCTGCTTCTCCTCAACTGTCTGGTGGTCATCATTTTCTTCTTTTCTTCAATCTGTTCAACTGCAGTGTGACCATCTTTCTAAACTTGTTATCCATATGTTTTTCAGCTTTGTGGGTTTATTACACTGTCTGAAACACAGAGATCACATATGTGTGATTGGGAGCACATCCTGCCCATGTAGTCATTTAAGACACTAGTGGGTCCATGACTCCCATAAGTGACAAGAACACATTCCACTTGGCTGTCCGTATCTGCCACGATATAAACTTGCTTTGCCAATTTTCCTCCTATTTCTTTGTTCTCCATTATAATTTCCCCCATCTTTGCCTGTTAAGGGACCAATATTCATCTTTGCTAATCTTTTCCTCCACATATTTATAGACGTTTTTACAGTCAATTTTTATTGCCCCTGCAAGTTTACTCTTATACTCTTATTATCCTTCTCTTGATCTATATTTCTGTCCTCTCTTGCTGAATCCAAACTGCTGACAGTCATCATGTTTGCGACCTTTTCTGGCAATTTTGTATGCCTCTGATTCTAATCTTAGCACTGACTTATTTTGTAAACCAAGGTTGAGTCAACTTTCCTGTTTCATTCCTATTTGCTGCAAGAATGCACTGTTGTAAATCATGCAAACAATTCCTTAAATATTAGCTACCTTTTACTAAGGTTCCTCAATCTATCATTGCCAACTCCCTCTTCATACCCTTGTAGACCCCTTTTAATTTAGATTCAGGATCCCAGTTTCAGATTCATCACTCCCTATTTTAATGAGCAATTCTACAGTTTTATGGTTGCTCTTCCTCAATGGATCCCACACAACAAGATTATTAAGTAATCTTTTCTCATTCCACAGTTCCCTGTTTGGGATAGCCTGCTCTCCATTCAGTTCCTTAAAATATTGATCTAAAAATTCACATTTACACAACCAGGAAATCTTCCTGCACACGATTATTGCTAGTTCAGTTTGGCCAATCTGTATTTATATTGCCATCCATGATTACGCTGTTAGGCATGCTTTCCTGATCTCCTGTTTAATGCTTTCCCATTTATCTCCATACTGTTTGGATGGGGTTGTCTATAGGCCCCTAGCATTTTCTGCCCCTTGGTGTTTCTAATTTCCGTCCATACAGATTGTGCATTGGGTTTTCAAGCCAATATTCTTCCTCACTATCAATCTGCAGCCATATCGCTGAAGATTGCACTGTTTCATAACTGTGTATATATGTTTACACTGTTGGATTTGTCTACCTTATTGTAAATGATCTTGCATTAGGACACACGAGCCATTAGAAAGAAAATAATTAAATTGAAATTAGGGGAAAGCAAACGAATCCTTGTTCAAATTGTTAATGTGCAATCCATGAGGATTTCTGTGCTGAGTTTACAATTTGACTGAAATGAAAAAAATTATTTTAGCAGCATTTCATGTAATGGTAGGATTTGCATGGATCAATTATGTTGAAATCCAAAGTATAATCTCAGGATGAAAATGAATACAAGTCTGAAAAGTGCCAGGTGTATGGGGAATAGAAATCATTTGTGAAAAATTTGTGTACTTTGGGTATATCTATGATGAGAAAGTTCATTACAATGAGACCTTTAATAAAATCACTGCAACATTTTGATATAAATATTCTACTTTTTAAAAAAGCTTTAACATATATGCTTTTGTCTATCATAAAGATTTTTAAGTATTGTTGGAATCTGTTTACCATCTTCCAATTAATCCAATTTTCAACAAACTTTTATTTAAATACAAGTTGCCATTGCTTTAAATGGATTTGGCAGAACCCTCACACTTTGAATCCAGTTTCTAAGTGGTGACCATGGCAATAGTAGTGAGGGATCGGATCAGGAAAAAACAACCAATGTAAACATAGATTTGACAGCCTAAAATGATGATTCAAGCTCTCTTTATAACTTGACAGGTGGACCAAAAAGGTTGGAATCAACAGAGATGGCATTTACAATTTAGAAAAGTAGGGAGTTGGCACTTGCAGTGTTATTTTAGTTTCACTATAGCTATGTGACAGCTGTTGCTTTAAATTTATTAGTATGGATAGAGCTGATTACCATTTGTTAAACAGCAGTAACTAATAACTACAGTTTCAAATGTGATCCATAATTTAAATTTAGCTTCTTTATTCTTAAATAATAGTTTAAAGCTTGACCTTGAACAGATGCCTGGGAGATAATGAAGAGAAAAGTAATTTTGGAGAAGAGATACCCATATTTTCCTATTGCCATGCATTAAATGTGTTTGGCACTTGTGTTTGCTTAATTTCGTTTGACGAATTTCTATTGTTTCAAAGTATGACTTCGTTTTTTTTAATATTGTAGTTTTGTGACTTTAAGTCTATAAAACTTGTTCTATTTCTCTCACCATTAAGAAAAAATAATTGCTTAGAGAATCACCAGCTCAACAAGCATGTGGACAATATCACTTCCTGCCTTCTCGTGAGCTCGGCTGTCCACTTGATATAAGACTTTCACTGGAGTTAAAAAATGACCAGAGCAGAACTTGTAAAATTTCTAAAGGTGTCTTCTGTGTTATAGTCTTCTAATTCATCCCAGAGTCTTGGCTTTGTGTGCAATTTCTTGTAACAGTCAATGAAATTAACACAAAGGATAGAACTTCCAAGAACAATTGGGGTGTGAAACAAGCCAGCCTTTACAGATCTTTTCTGACTGCATTTGCCAAAAAAACAGTGATGTTAATTGGGTGACCATCCTGCCATTACCTGTTTCGTGCTCTTCTTAAAGTTGGTACTTCTGCTCAATGCCACAAGGTCTCAAATCAAATATTGAAGTAATGTTTCAGTCTAAATCACATAATTCAATTGCAGGGACACTGATACTGGAAGGGAGTGGGTAAGGAGAGTGGTTTATTAAAAGTAAAAGAAAACCATTAAGTTAGTATGTTACATAAATATTCCTGTCACAAATCTGTTTCAAGGATGTAAGATCTTTGATTTACAACAGTGTTATTAAACTGTTTGAACTTTGTTATCTAATATTATATTGTCTGCACACGAAACATTCCATATTCATTCATTTTCACAATATTTTCCATTGTAGAAAATTAAGCTGATTTTAACTGACTTGACTGACTATATTAAATAGTAATTTTAGTAATCTTTAAGTTGGCCATTACCTAATTCGTGCTGCCAGCATGATTTTATCTTAAAACCATGTATGTAGTTGCAAATAGAAATGGTTCTGAATATGAAATAAAGTAAAAATTCCCAGCTGATTTTTGTGCTTTGTAAGTAGCTATGAATTTGAATTCATTTATATTGTGTTCATACTGAAATGGTCATCCTAAATTGTTAATGAAATCTGATTTATATGATTCCAGTATGGCCATTTTTGAACAAGTGACATTTATAATATATGATCATTTCTGTTGTGAAATTAACAAACCTGTCCAGATGCACAATATTTTAAAAAAAAATCTCTATTATATAAAATCATGTTGTATTTGGTTATATAAATAAGATTGCAAGAAAAATAAATGCTGCCAACCCTTTTTTGTTTGATGTCACCTTCCCAATCTTGGCTGTGCTTTAAAAATAGGTATGGAGTCAAGTTGAGGGACTGTTCACTAAGATAAATTGAAGAATGAGACATTATTATCTTTCTGATGTTTGATACCAAACTGAAACCTGGCTTGATAGTTTTATTTAGTTTGGTTTAACTAGGTGGCTTTTCGCTGCAACCCAACATATAATGTTGCAGATTCAGGTTTGACAATGAAACTAGTTTACTATGCAAAAGAACTACAGATAAAATAGAGTAAACCAAACTATTTTCATATAACACAAGTTTAAATCTCTTGAAACACCTGCAAAATACCTCCCATTAATTCCAACAACTCTCCTTTATGGGACTGGAGAGAATTTCCTTTTATTTCACGTCAAATCACCCTTTAGTTTTTAATTAAACAGTTCTGCTCTGGACATTATTAAACCTGGCTCCTTTAAATTGAGTTGAGAGTGCTGGAAAAGTACAGTAGGTCAGGCAGCATCAGAGGAGCAAGAGAATCAATGTTTTGGGCATAAGCCCTTCATCAGGAATGAGGCTTGTGGAACGGGGCCGAGAGATAAATGGGGGGGGGGGGGTGGGGTTGGTGGAGGTAGTTGGGAAAGCGATGGGTGGATGAATGTGAAGGAGAAGATGATAGGTCAGATTCTTGCGGATTGTTTCAGAGAATGTCTCTGGGACACCTGCACCCACCAAACTCACCGCCCTGTGGCTGAACGCTTCAACACCCCCTCCCATTCCGTCAAGGACTTGCAGGTCCTGGGCCTCCTTCACCACCAAACTGTTACCATCCAATGCCTGGAGGAGGGACGCCTTATATTCTGCCTTGGGACGCCTTATATTCTGCCTTGGGACCCTGCAACCACAGGGGATAAATGTGGATTTCAACAGCTTCCTCATTTCCCCTCCTCCCACATTATCCCAGTCCCAAGCCTCCAACACGGCACCTCCCTCCAGACTTGTACATCACTGCCTCCTCTGATCTATCATCTTCTCTTTCATGCACAAGTGCTTTCCCAGCTACCTCCCCCCAATCCCACACCCCTCATTTATCTCTCAACCCCGACCCACAAGCCTCATTCCTGATGAAGGCCTTATGCCCAAAAAGTCGATTCTCCTGCTCCTTGGATGTTGCCTGACCTGCTGTGCTTTTCGCCCACCACACTCTTGACTCTGATCTCCAGCATCTGCAGTGCTCACTTTCTCCTTTAAATTGAGATAATCTCAATAGTCCTGAAACAACATCCCATTTTCAGGAGCAACTGTTTACACATCTATCAACAGCCCAGCCTTCTAATAGCACCCCAATCTGAAATTAAAAAGTTCTTTTCTTCCCCCACCCCCCCAAAGCTGTGTGTCCTGCCCTCAAGCCCTAAAGAAAATTCTACGATCTTCTATCTGAAAGCTGACTGGATTCCATTGTTCACTCAAACTATCCCAATGTAAACAAATTCTCATTAGCATTCTTGAACTAACTTTCTCTGCTTTCAAAAAGGAAATCACCATTGGTATAAAAATATGTACAAGTTAATCAGAACAGAAAATCTATACGCCACAAGTTCAAAATGTAAAATCTAAACAAAATGATATTTAAGATATATATAAATCGCAACATCCTGATGTATTTTTAATTTTTCTGGTGAATTGATCAAAGGGGAATTGGAAGAGTTCAAAGAGATGATTGTCTGATGCAAGTGGGAGGCAAGTCTGGTGCAAGTGGGAATCAAGGTTAGAACAAAAATAAACTTTATTTAGTTTTAATTTGCTAAGCTTGATTTCTTTTTGGAACGTGCACACACAATAACAGGATAGACCCAGGGCAGTTAAGTTTCTAAAATGCAGATGAGGAAATGAAATGTTCTCAGGCCTCTTTTTCATTTGAAATTTCATGATGTCTGGAACAAGCTCTGACCCATTGCATTCCTTTCAGCATCCAGATTTAATCATCAGTTTACTGAAGTGATATTCAATATCCCACTAGTATCTAAAATCTGTTCTGAATTCTATTTGATCATTTAATTTTAGGTAAATCATTCCGTATTTAAATATAATTGAAAATTTAAATGGAATAATTTATGATTGAATATTTTATGCTTTCTTTCCTGGAAGGACAACATAACAGAAATTAGGTGAAATTGTTGAGGAAAATGAAAGATTATTTCATGAAAGATGCAAACAACTATTTAGATGAAAGTGCAATAGTGATGAAGTATGGTGACAGATCTTTTGATTTTCAGTCACTAAAGTAACTTTAGTGATAAATGTTTTTAATGCTTCACAGAATAACAGAGCCACAGAAAACTTCTTTAAAGAAGGGTCCAGCGCTAACTGGTCATTATCCTGGTAAAAGTGAGGGCAAAGAACTCAAAGTACTTGTTCAACCTGAGACACAACACCGGGCACGATACTTGACAGAGGGTAGCCGTGGTTCTGTGAAAGATCGGACGCAACAAGGTTTTCCAACTGTAAAGGTAATGCATCCTCTATTTTTGAAAATAAATGACCAAAAGCTCAACATAATCTTTTGTCATGAATTGTAAACAAAAGATATAATTTTAGAATTTGAAGTAGGCTACTTGAAAACAAATTTAGAAAAATATTTAATATATAAAATGGACTGGGAGAAAGCCATAAACAGATTTTGAGTGTTTAGAAGAAAAATAAATATTGTCATCTAAGACCACTTAAATTATGACATGCTTACTAACTGTCTGCTCAACACCAATTATTTATGAATGCATGTGCGCAATATTAACCTGATTTTTAAAAATTTTAATATAAGAATTCTAACTTTAACACTTTTCTTATCTGATATAATCTTTTTCTCATTATTATGTATTTGTTATGTGTTTGCCACTCTTTGTTTAAATGTATTTATGAAATATCTGAGCTAGTGCACAAGCTCTTGGATATTAGCAAGTGTAACCTTAAGTTAACGGAGGAACAAAGGGAATGCAAATTGCTATGACTTGTGCTGCCTCCCATACTTTCCACAAGAGTTCAGGTTTATAGGTAACATAAAATTGGGACGTTCAATATATTTTGTGCACAGGAGAAAGAAGATGCCTTCAGACGTTCTATTGAAAATAGAGTTCTATCGAGGAAAGTTTTGCTCATTTGGATGACAGAAAGACAAACAGGAAATGTTTCCTTAATACTCAGACTAAGAGCACTGTAAGAGTACAAAGATTTGTGTTCTTGTACACAAATCAGTAAAATCTAGTGTGCAGATGTCTGAAGTAATCATAAATATTAAAGCTGATCTTTGTCTCAAGGAGTGAGAATTTAAATTTGCGGAACTGATGCTTCGGTTGCACAAGACCCCATCTGGAACACTGTTGAGATGAGGCTCCAAATCTGAGGGAAAAATAAAGATACAACAGATGTTCATCAAAGCTTGAAGAGATAAATTATGAGATTGATTTGAATTCTTTGAGTATAAATGATTGAAAGTTCCTCCAATCAAGATATTTAGACTAACAAATAAATTTGAGTAAAATTAGAGCTGAGTCAATAAAATGAGGGTGTATTTTTTCACTTGGAGGGATGGAAATATGAAGCATTCTCCCAAAAGGCTGTGGATGCCTGAGCCTGTTGAAATTTTCAAGATTGAGTTTGTTTTTTTTCCATTGGGAAAAGGTATGCAGGGATTTGGAGAATCAATGTGTAAGTTTAGATGATGTACAGATCTGTCATGATGTAACTAATGATGAAACTGGCTTGATGGTGGAAATATTTTCTCTTACTCTTAAATATGCACTTACTTGCTCAATACAAGTATCAACTTCTGTCAGCAAAAGCATGCTAATCATAAATCGCATTTTAACCTTAAGTATACATTATCCAGGTATTAAGGTACACAATTGATGAGAAGTTTGTGCTTGGTATACACACTGAAAACAGTATAGTTTATCCCACAATACTCCTATCATACAAATTTGGCAAAATATAACATGCTGACAGATTATATGGCTTAGACTACTCAGCACTTGTAGTGCTTAGTAAGTAACAGAAGTAATAAAGCAAAGTGGATCGCGTAGCAGTTTAAATACAAAAGTGGACTAACTGATTCTTCACACCTTGATAAAGGTTCTGATGTTTCTTGCACATTGTAAAACTTGTTGAGCAACATTGATAGCCTGGCCACAAAAAAAGTAATAATGCCTGAAATGTCTGGCTTGATGTAAAATTTTACAAGTAGCTTTTATTTTAAACTAATAAAGCTTATTCTGGTATGTTGTCAGAATAATTAGATTTGGGCTGATAACATACTTGCACCACACAAATGCTGGACCATCTCCAACAAGAGAATGTATCATATGCTGTTCTCATTCAGTGGCACTGCCATTGCTGAATTTCCTCATCAACATTTTGGCTGTCATCACTGATCAGAAACTCAACTGAGTAAGCCACTTAAATGCTGTTACTATAGAACAAATCAGAGGCTGCTTGCTCTTTAACTACTGACTCACCTTCTTTCCCCACAAAAGCCTCTTCACCACAACGAAGCCATGGACCAGAAATGTGTTAGAACACGATCCAATTGCTTGGATAAGTAAGGCTGCAAGAACATCAACAGTATCTGGACCAAAGCAGTCTGTTTGATTGTTATCCTACCCACAAGCCTAAACATCCATTGCCTCTACCATGTGTTAACATGCAAAATGCACTGCACCATAACCATTTTTCCAAACCTCTTACCTCTCCCTCCCTTATTTGGCAAAATTGAATCTATATAATATAATACTCAGTTTTTGTTTATTTGTTTTCCTGTTCTAAGAGATTATTTATTTTCTAAGAGAAAGCTATAAATGAAACTGGTGCTATACCATCCTTTGCAATGTGTTTCAGATATTAACAACTTGAAGCACAAATATTTTCCCCTCATGCTACATTGTGTTCTTTTGTCAGTGATATTAAATTTGTCTCCTTTGGTAACTTACCATTCTGTCACCAAAAATAATTTCTTCTCAGTTGCTTTATAAATTCTTCATGATTTTTAACATCTCAGTCACATTTCTCTTTAAGATCTTAACTTCCTTTGCTGTTAGGAGAGTAACATCAGTTTTTCTTGTCTATCATTGCATATGCCAATTTATCCCTGGCAATATCTTAATAAATCATCTTGATGTGTGGGAACCAGAATTATTCAAGATATTACAGCTTTTGTTCTCTTAGACCTTAGTTTATAAAGCCAAGCGTTCCTTTGCCTTCTGAATAGCTCTGTTCTCCCCCTAGACTTCTGTACATACATCCCAGGTCTTCCCCCTTCCTGCATCCTCTTAAAACTTGTGCTAGTTAATTTGAAAGCAAATAGTATACATGTTGGAAATACCAAGTGTTGGAGAACACTCTGGCAGCAATATGACACTACTTTGAAACCATTTATTTTATATTATCCCTCCTCATTCTTCCAGTCAAAATAAATCACTTCATGCGTTGCTACCTTAAACGGAGTCTGCAATGTATCCAGCCATTTCAATTTTTCTGTGTCCTTTACTTTATGTTCAAGTTCCATATCAGCCACAGACATTACAATTATGTGTTGGGCAGAAATTTATATCATTAATATATCTCAAAAAATATATATCTTGGGCTAATTGTGTAACTTAAGATTGAATGAATACATTGGGTGGGTGGATGGGGGTGTTCGTGTGTGTTGAGGGGTAGGGGTGTCGGGGGCACTCACTCATATTTGAACTGTCTAAATTTGATCTTCTCTTTCACCAAATGGCTATCAAAAACTTAACATTTTGTACTTGCCTAAATACTTAATTATTATTTGTTAAAATTCTACTTTTGAAGCTTTGCTTGTGTCATTCAAAGGTTTTAAGTAATAAGCTTCCTTCTTTTTCCTTATAGTTGGAAGGTTATAATGAACCAGTAACCTTACAAATTTTTGTTGGGAATGACTCTGGTCGAGTCAAACCTCATGGTTTTTATCAAGCTTGCAGAGTCACTGGACGAAATACCACTCCTTGCAAGGAGGTGGATATTGAAGGAACAACTGTGATTGAGGTCAGCCTGGACCCTGGAAACAACATGACACTAGCGTAAGTATTTATTGAGATTTCTTGCTATTAGTCATAGATCACTGATAATAGATGGAACATTTGCAAGGTTTTTGTTTTTGTTACTGTTATTCACTTGTGAGACGGGCATCACTGGCTGGCCAGCATCTATTGCCCATTCTTGGAGAAGGTGGTGAGCTGCCTTCTTGAACCACATGCTTTAGGTTGATCCACAATGCCCTTAGGGAGGGAATTCTAGGGTATTGACTTAGCAACAGTGAAGGAAGAACGATATATTTCCACGTCAGGATGTTGAGTGGCTTGGAGGGGAACTTGCAGGTAGTGGTCTTCCTGTTGTATATGCTGCTCTTGCCCTTTTAGATGGAAAAGCCATGCATTTGTAACGTGCTTTAAGGACCTTTTTTTGTGAATTTCTGTCGTGGATCTTGTAGATGGTACACAGTGCTGCTATTGTATGGGATTTAAATTCTTTATCCCTAATATCTTAGTTGGTAAAATGTTAAATGTGGAATTGAAACATCCCTTTTCCCAATGATTCAAGTTCACTATCTGATTTGTTGAGAACTAATTGCCATCTGTCCTAGCACTGCAGATCAATAATCTCCCCACAGTGTTGAGAGAAAATGTTATCCAGAATTGTGGCTGGTAGCAAGGTTGGATGGGTTATAATTGTACTTAATCTTAGTGTTAAGTAGCTACTGGCATTTAATATCCAGATGCATATATAAACAATGATCACTTGATATATCACAATGATAGAAACAATGGATCGGTTGGAGAGACGGATAGAAGCGATGAGGAATGAGCAACAGTATGTGATGGATGGCAGTTAAGGAAGGGGAGAAAGTCTCAGATACAGTCACATAGATGGGTTAGCTCCAGGAAGGGTAAGAGGTCGGCACCTACGGCAGGAGTCTTTTGTGGATGTACCCATTTCAAACAAGTATGCTGTTTTGGGAAATGTAGGGGATGGTGGATTCTCAGGGGAACGTAGCACGAACAGCCAAGTTTCTGGTATTGACACTGGCTGGAATGCAACGAGGGGTATATCGGCTTCCAAGAGATCAATTGTGTTTGGGGATTCTGTAGTCAGAGGTACAGACAGACGTTTCTGTGGCCCGCAGAGAAAAAGCAGAATGGTGTGTTGTTTCCTTGGTGCCAGGATCAAGGATGTCTCAGAGAGGGTGCAGAATGTTCTCACAGGGGAGAGGGGCCAGCAGGAGGTCATTGTCCACATTGGAACCAACTACATTGGAAGGGAAAAGGTTGAGACACTGAAGAGAGATTACAGAGAGTTCGGCAGAAATTTAAAAAGGAGGTCCTCAAGGGTAGTAATATCTGGATTACTCCCAGTGCTACGAGCTAGTGAGGGCAGGAATAGGAGGATAGAGCAGATGAATGCATGGCTGAGGATTCACATTTTTGGATCATTGGAATCACTTTTGGGGTAGAAGGACGGATTGCACCTAAATTGTAAGGGGACTAATATACTGGCAGGGAAATTTGCTAGAACTGCTTGGGAGGATTTAAACTAGTAAGGTGGGGGGGACCCAGGGAGAGTGTGAGGAAAGAGATTGATCAGAGACGGATACAGCTGAGAACAGAAGTGAGTCAAACAGTCAGGGCAGGTAGGACTAGTAAATTAAACTGCATTTATTTCAATGCAAGGGACCTAACAGGGAAGGCAGATGAACTCCGGGCATGGTTAGGAACATGGGACTGGGATATTATAGCAATTATGGAAACATTGGCTCAGGGATGGGCAGGACTGGCAGCTTAATGTTCCAGGATAGAAAGAGAGGAGGGGGAGCGGCCTTTTTGATAAGGGATAGCATTACAGTTGTGCTGAGGGAGGATATTCCCGGAAATATATCCAGTCAAGTTATTTGAGTGGAACTGAGAAATAAAGGGATGATCACCTCATTGGGATTGTATTATAGACCCCCTAATAGTCAGAGGGAAATTGAGAAACAAACTTGTAAGGAGATCTCTGCTATCTGGAAGAATAATAGGGTAGTTATGGTAGGGGATTTTAACTTTCCAAACATCGACTGGGACTGCCATAGTGTTAAGGGTTTAGATGGAGAGGAATTTAAGTGTGTACAAGACAATTTTCTGATTCAGTATGTGGATGTACCTATGAGAGAACGTGCAAAACTTGACCTACTCTTGGGAAATAAGGCAGGGCAGATGACTGAGGTGTCAGTGGGGGAGCACTTTGGGGCCAGCGACCATAATTC
>NC_057726.1:27151353-27195180 GCF_004010195.1 Chiloscyllium plagiosum
ATATGTCAGGTATAGACAGGATAGATCGAGTGAATCCTTAGAAGAGTATAAGGAAAGTAGGAATAACTTAAGAGGGAAATCAGGAGGGCAAAACGGGGACATGAGATAGCTTTGGCAAATAGAATTAAGGATAATCCAAAGAATTTTTACAAATACATTAAGGACAAAAGAGTAACTAGGGAGAGAATAGGGCCCCTCAAAGATCAGCAAGGCGGCCGTTGTGTGGAGCCACAGAAAATGGGGGAGATACAAAATGAATATGCTCAGTATTTACTGTGGAAAAGGATATGGAAGATATTGATTTAGATTAGATTAGATTAGATTAGATTAGATTAGATTAGATTACAGTGTGGAAACAGGCCCTTCGGCCCAACAAGTCCACACCGACCC
Source organism: Chiloscyllium plagiosum (assembly GCF_004010195.1). Taxonomy (NCBI): domain Eukaryota; kingdom Metazoa; phylum Chordata; class Chondrichthyes; order Orectolobiformes; family Hemiscylliidae; genus Chiloscyllium; species Chiloscyllium plagiosum. Next base: position 27,151,744 of record NC_057726.1, read on the forward strand.
GCCGAAGCGAAACCCACCCATACCCCTACATTTACCCCTTACCTAACACTACAGGCAATTTAGTATGGCCAATTCACCTGACCCTGCACATCTTTGGGGATTGTAGGGAAATAGATGGTGACATCTTGCAAAATGCCCAGATTACAGACGAGTTAGTGCTGGATGCCTTAAAACGGTGAAAAGTGAATAAATCCCGAGCACCTGATCAGGTGTACCCGAGAACTCTGTGGGAAGCTGGAGAAGTGATTGCTGGGCCTCTTGCTGAGATATTTGTATCATCGATCGTCACAGGTGAGGTGCCGGAAGACTGGAGGTTGGCAAACATGGTGCCACTGTTTAAGAAGGGCGGTAAAGACAAGCCAGGGAACTATAGACCAGTGAACCTGACCTCGGTGGTGGGCAAGGTGTTGGAGGGAATCCTGAGGGACAGGATGTACGTGTATTTGGAAAGGCAAGGACTGATTAGGGATAGTCAACATGGTTTTGGTGTGGGAAATCATGTCTCACACAAACTTGATTGAGTTCTTTTGAGGAAATAACGAAGAGGATTGATGAGGGCAGAGCAGTAGATGTAATCTGCATGGACTTCAGTAAGGCGTTCAACAAGTTTCCCCATGGGAGACTGATTAGCAAGGGTAGATCTCATGGAATACAGGGAGAACTAGCCATTTGGATACAGAACTGGCTCAAAGGTAGAAGACAGGGTGGTGGTGGAGGGTTGTTTTTCAGACTGGAGGCCTGTGACCAGTGGAGTGCCACAAGGATCGGTGCTGGGTCCACTACTTGTTGTCATTTACACAAATGATTTGGATGCGAGCATAAGAGGTACAGTTAGTAAGTTTGCAGATGACACCAAAATTGGAGGTGTTGTGGACAGCGAAGAGGGTTACCTCAGATTACAATAGGATCTGAACTAGATGGGCCAATGGGCTAAGAAGTGGCAGATGAAGTTTAATTCAGATAAATGCGAGGTGCTGCATTTTGGGAAAGCAAATCTTAGCAGGACTTATACACTTAATGGTAAGGTCCTCGGGATTTTTGCTGAACAAAGAAACCTTGGAGTGCAGGTTCATAGCTGCTTGAAAGCAGGTAGATAGGATAGTGAAGAAGGCATTTGGTATGCTTTCCTTTATTGGTCAGAGTATTGAGTACATGAGTTGGGAGTTCATGTTGCAGCTGTACAGGACATTGGTTAGGCCACTGTTGGAATATTGCGTGCAATTCTGGTCTCCTTCCTATCGGAAAGATGTTGTGAAACTTGAAAGGGTTCAGAAAAGATTTACAAGGATGTTGCCAGGGTTGGAGGATCGAGGTACAGGGAGAGGCTGAACAGGCTGGGGCTGTTTTCCCAGAGCGTCGGAGGCTGAGGGGTGACCTTATAGAGGCTTACAAAATTGAGGGGTATGGATAGGATAAATAGACAAAATCTTTTCCCTCCGGTCGGGGAGTCCAGAACGAGAGGGCATAGATTTAGGGTGAGGGGGGGAAAGACACAAAAGGGACCTAAGGGGCAACTTTTTCACGCAGAGGGTGGTATGTGTATGGAATGAGCTGCCAGAGGATGTGGTGGAGGCTGATACAGTTGCAACATTTAAGAGGCATTTGGATGGGTATATGAATAGGAAGGGTTTGGAGGAATATGGTCCGGGTGCTGACAGGTGGGACGAGATTGGGTTGGGATATTTGGTCGGCATGGACGGGTTGGACCGAAGGGTCTGTTTCCATGCTGTACATCTCGATGACTCTAAGTGATGCTGGAAATGCATAAAATATTGATTAGATTAGATTCCCTACCGTGTGGAAACAGGCCCTTCACCCAACAAGTCCACAGTGACCCTCCAAAGAGCAAACCACCCAGACCCATTCCCCTACACTGTTAGAAACTTGTGTGCAGTTCTGGAGTCCATATTATATGTGAAATATAGTTGCACTGGAGAGCGTGCAGAGGAGAATTAGCAGAACATTGCCTGGCTGGAAGGTTTTCGTTATGAAGAAAGATTGGATACACTGGTCATAGTTTTACTTTGGGGCAGGGGAGACTTGGGATTGGTGGAGGAGACATGATTGAGACGTTTGAAATTATAACAGCACAGACAAGGTAGACAGGAAAAAACTCCTTCCTTTGGAGGGATCATTGGTAAGGGGCAGCAAATTTAGAGGGAATAGAGTGGAAAAATGTTTTTTGTAATATATTTTTATTAAGAAAAAATTGATTTTTAAATATTACAACAAATACAAAACAATGCAATTCAAAACAGTACAAAACTAAATCCAAATAATAAAAAAAATTCCCCAACCCACCCTCCTATACGAATGAATAAACATATATAGAGAAGTATAAAATTTAAAAAAAAACTTAAACTGGCTATTTAACTAACTAAATAAATAACAACAAACAAATAAATAGTAATAACTCAGCCCAGCCAAACAAAACACTCATACATTCACCGTTTCTCCTCCCTGGATATTGGACTCATGAAACACTATCGTTACGGCTATATAAAAGCCCTTGTTAGTGTGGCAGATAAATCTGTGTCCAGGTATTTCAAAAAGGGTTGCCATGTCTTGTAAAAATTCACAGTTTTGTAGTGTACCATATTTGTGAGAAAATCCAGGGGAATATACTCCATAACAATCTTCCGCCAAACTGACAGGCCTGGGGGGTTTTCGGATATCCAACCTAGCAAGGTATTCTTCCTTGCACAGAACGTAAGAATATTGAAAAGTTTTTCCTTATGTGCATCTGCAGAAAATACAGTGGGTAGGCCCAAAAGGAGAGAAATAGGATCCTTCTCCACCCCTACACCTAAAATCCTCTCCTTTGCATCCGCCACAGCGCTCCAATATGTTTGAAGCCTGTCACAAGACCAAAGACAATGGGTAAGAATGCCTGTGCAGACCTTGCACTTGGGACATGCTGAAGATACCCCGGTTTAAATTTTGACAAACGGTCTTGGGCTAAGTGGACCCTGTGGAGAATCTTCAACTGTGAAGCATGGGTCCTATTGCAAATTGATATCTTCCTTGCATTCTCCCAAATATCCTCCCATGCCTCTGAAGAAACTTCAACACCCAGCTATCTTTCCCACATCTTGCAGAGTCGATCAGACTCATCTGAGGTGGCACCTCCCAATTGGTGATATAAAGTACTGACGGAGAGTGTACTCTTAGCCCTTAATACTCCTCTAAGTCAGATTTGTAGGGATCAGTCAAAAGTGTGGTCTTTTTTTTGAATAAAATCCCTAACTTGAAAAAATCGAAAGAGGTCTCTATTAGGTAACTTGTATTTCCGTACTAACTGATCAAAGGACATCATTACATCTCCCTCAAATAAATCACCCATGCAAGATATACCCTTAGCTGCCCAACGTTTAAATCCTGAAGCTATCATACCCGGTTGAAAACCTGGCATACCCACTAAAGGTGTAAACAAAGATGTTTGGCCAATATTACCTTCCCTCTGCCGAATTGCCCTCCATGCTTTGACAGTATTGATGACTATTGGGTTATGGCAATATTCCCTAACTGTCCTCACCTTGTCCAAAAACATCAAACTGGTAAGGGGACACCTTGCCTGGGAGGCTTCGATATCTAGCCATATTGAAAGAGGGTCCCCACAAACCCAATCACTCACTTCGGTCAAAAACGAGCCTAATTGATAATTTTTAATGTCCGGAAGGTCTACTTCCCCCACTGTGTGAGGCAACTGCGGTTTGGCTAATTTAATGAGGGGCCGTTTACGGTGCCAGATAAAGGAGCTGAACCAACTGTTCAGTCTCCTGAGTGTTTGTTTATTGAAAATCAGGTGGACCATCCGTATAGGGTATAGCAAACAAGGGAGAATATTCATCTTAATAAGCACTATCCAACCCAACCATGAGACTGGAAGTGCCTTCTATCTTTGGATATCTTGTTTAATTTATTGAGTAAAATTGGCTTTGAACAGCCAATCCAGAACTGGAGTAATGAATATGCCCAAATACACACAACCCCCCAGTGACCACTGAAATGGGAATCTATAGTCACTCGAGCCAACTCTTTTGTAGGACCACCCATAGGCAAAGCCTCTGATTTAGCAAAATTAATCTTATATACCCTGAAAAAGTGCCAAATGCGTGAATGCATTGTATCAGGCAAGGCACTGAAACTGCTGGATTTGTCAAGAAAATTAGAACATCGTCAGCTTACGGCGAGATCTTATTTAATTTTGACCCCACTTCAGGAGCTGATATATTGAGATCCCCATGAATAGCCTCGGCCAACGGTTCAATCACCAACGTAAAAAGTAATGGTGAAAGGGGACAGCCCTGTCGGCTACCCCTGGAAATATTAAAATTACTTGATCGTACCCCGTTGGTAATGACCACCGCGAGAGGTACACTATAGAGACCCTTTACCCATCTTATGAAAACTTCGCCCAGATCAAACTGATCTAGAGTATAGAAAAGGTATGGCTACTCAACTCTGTCAAATGCCTTCTCTGCATCTAAAGAAATCACCAATCCTTGTATTGACTGCTGTTGTCATGCTTGAATTACGTTAAGCAGCCTCCTAACATTATTGGAGGATCTGCGACCCTTTATGAAACCCATCTGATCCTCTTTAATAATAAAGGGTAACACAGTCTCCAGCCTTAACGCGAGAGCCTTAGAGAAGATTTTAAAGTCCACATTTAAGAGTGAGATGGGCCTGTATGAAGCACAGTCTTCTGGGTTCTTCCCTTTTTTTCAGGATAAGTGAAATATTGGCCCCTCTCCGAGGCAATCATGACTGTATGAATCATTAAACATATTCAGCATCGGGCCTGACAGTATACTTATAAATTCCTTATAGAATTCACTGGGAAGTCAGTCAGGACCGGGCGCCTTTCCAGTCTGAAGCTACCTCACAGCTTCCTGCACTTCTTGCTCTGATAATGGGGCATTGAGAAAGGACTGTTGTTCGGGAGTCACACCTGGGAGCTTCAGATTTCTTAAAAAAAAAGGATTCCATTTTTGCCTGCCCCTCCTCACAATTCTCAGACTGATATAACTTAGAGTAGAATCTCTGGAACGCCACATTAATCTTTTTAGAATCACATGTTAGGTTCCCAGACCCTTCCCTAATCGCCGCCATGGTTTGTGGGGCACTTCTCTTTCTGGCAAGGTGTGCTAAGTATTTGCCTGGCTTGTCACCATGCTCGTATAACCTTTGCTTTGCAAAAGCCAGCTCCTCCTTTGCCATCTGCGTGAGCACGGAATTTAGTGCAGACCGCAGTGCCGTAATCCTCTGTAGTTTGACCAACAAGGGTCTGTCAAAATAGGCCTTCTCAGCTGCCTTCAACCGTGCTTCAAGGAGACGTTGCTGCTCACCCTTTTGCTGCTTCCTACTGGTGGAATATGAAATAACTAACCCCCTGGCATAAGCTTTGGCAGTTTCCCAGCGAACAGATGAGCTATCAACTGAGCCTATGTTGATGTCTAGGAATGCCCGAAATTCCCTAGAGAAATACTCCACAAACTTACTGTTCATGAGAATAAAGGGGTCCATTCGTCAGTCCCTTGAATCCACTGTAACATCCTTAATTTTAACCATGAGGTACACTGGAGCATGATCAAAGATGGCAATATTACCAATCGTACAGGATGCTACCAGATCCAGGGTTACCACAGGGGTCAGAAAAAAAATCAATCCTCGTGTGACATCTCTGTGGATTGGAGAAAAATGTGAAATCCCTACCTGTCGGGTGGAGACACCTCCAGATGGCCACCAACCCTAATTCCCCACACAAACCCAAAAAATAACTGTTTAGTTTGTGCAGAGGGTATCGAGGGACCTTTCGGCAACCTGTCTACTGTGGGGTCCATGTGGCAGTTAAAATCTTCCCCTCTAATGATGTGCCGAGACTTGAGACTTATCAGTTTAGAAAAAGCATCTACCAAGAATTTAAGAGGATGAGCTGGGGGACAATAAACATTTAAAATACCATATTCTTCCCCATTTATCAAGGCTTTAAGAATTACAGACCTCCCGTACGTGTCTTTAACATATTTAAATTGTTGGAATAAGAGATTTTTCCGAACCAATATAGCCACTCCCCTACTTCTGATATTAAATGATGAAAAATAAACTCGGTCAAAGCCATTCTGCTGTAATTTCAGATGCTCCTTGTCATCCAAATGTGCCTCCTGTAACAAAGCAATATCCACCTCCTTTCTAAGACTCAAGAGGACCTTCTTCCTCTTAATTGGTGAGTGACTTCCCTTGATATTCCAGGTACACCATTTAATCAAATCATTAGCCATAATCTTCTGCAATTACATTTAAATTCCAGAGAGGAGGAACCCGAACCACAAATTGCTGAGCTTTCGTGTCGTATGGTCCACCAAATATAAAAACGACATAAACTAAAACCACTACATTTAACAAGCATACAAAATTATTAAAAATAAAAACCACAAAAACCAGAAAACAAACCAACATATAATAATGCGCCAATAGCACTGAGTAGGGGAACTCACCCCCTGCCCGGAGGGGGCAACTACCTTTCCCGAACTGCCATAAATAGGCATCCATCCATCTCCACCACCTTCACTTCTCCCAGGGAGAGTCGCATCGCAAGCACAAGGTAAAAAGAATAAACACCCCATAGAATATCAATATGAATAAAAAACATTCTTTTATTTAAAAAAAGGGGGAATAAATACCCCACTCATCCTTTGGTATGTCCTAACTTAGAAATTTAAAATGTACACTTTAACCACCGCCAGACATAGTTTGAACCAAATAATTTATCAATAGAGGAAAAAAAGGGGCAAAAACAAAGCTCCAACCAGATTTCCTCCATTTCTTTTACAGAATGATAAACGCATACACAAGCAACAATATTTATACATACTACAATTGTTTAACTTAGGTTAGTTTGTCCATAAAGTCTCTTGCCTTCTCCGATGTGTCAAAGAGATGCATGGATCCATCTAAGATGATCCAAAGCACTGCCGGATATCTCGGAGTACTGAATCCCAAGCTCCTTCAGTCTTCTCTTGACACCATCATACGATTTTCGTTTCTGGATCACTGCCGCTGAAAAGTCCTGAAAAAACATGATCTTAGACTCCTCATAAATTCGGGCCTTTGGATCCTTGCCCTGGAGTCTGGAAGCCTCCATGACTCTCTCCTTATCCCGGTAATGATAGAACCACACCAGGAAAGGACAAGGGCGTTGACCCAGACCCGACCTCCACGCTGCGACCCAGTGAGCCCTCTCTATCTTCAATCCTCTCATGCCAGTCTCCAAGTCAAGGAATTTCGGACGCCAATCTTCAACAAATTCCGCAGCAGCTCACCTTCCTTACCCTCAGGCAGACCGATGATCTGAATGTTTTTTTCTCCTTCCCCTGTTTTCAAGATCATCCACTTGGTCACACAAATTATGAACCTGGGTCTTCAGGGCTTGGATCTCATCCTTGAATGAACTGGCATCAGCTTCCACCACCGTGACCCTGTGCTCCACCTCATCAATCCTCTTCTCCAGGTCTCCCAGCTGCTGCTCATGTTTCTGCAGCATGAGAGAGACTGGAGCTCGCTTCTCTTCAATCTGTTTCCCCAGCATCTCGCGAGATTTCGAGAGCTGGTTCACCAGGTGCTGGAGAGTAATCGGCTCCGAGGCTGTTGCAGGCTGACTTGCAGACTGGCCTCGAATGCTCCTTCTCCCTTTTTAGGCATTTCTGGACAGCTGAAAATCCAGGTAAGTCAATTTTTAAATGTTTCTTGGGGCTCCACAATCTTTCCAAAGCCCCAAGATATCCTGATGACCTGATGGCGGGTTAAAGGACCGTCCTGCTCCTGCTGCGATGCGAAGCTCTGCAGTGTGATCTTCTCAGATCGCTGCCATCTTAGCCCCCCCCCCGAAAAATGTTTTTACCCAGACATTGGTGGAAATCTGGAACTCACTGCCTTTAAGGATGGTAGAGGCAGAAACCCTCACCATATTTAAGAAGTATTTAGATGTACACGCGTTGCCAAGGAAAACGAGGCTGTGGGCTAAAACATGGAAAATGGGATTAGAATAGTTAGGATCTTACTTTAGATTGGCACACACCCAATGGGTAAAAGGGCTTTTTCTGTGCTGTAGACCTCTATACTTCCACTAGTAGTAGTAGTTTTTGTTTTTCGTCAACTTTTTAAGTGTAGACAACTGAGCAAATACCTTCTTCCTTATCGTATTAAAATCCTTTAAGTGATGAATCACTGCCTTTTGTACCGAGATCAAAGCAGCATGTTGTTCCTAAAGAATGCAGGAGAACTGAAAGCTGGCAGCTTTGGTGGGTTGGAATATCTAAATATAGACTTTTAAAAGTTTTATTTAACCTATGTTTCTAATTGCCTGTTCAGCATTGTTATTAACATATCTGGAGCAGGTGGGACTTGAACCTGTGTCTCCCAGTCCATGGGTTGAGCCACTGCCACCAGGGGGCCCCACACCGAATTGGCAAAGTCCACAGTAGCTCAGAACTCCTGGTCTCAAATAATTTGATAGCCTCAGTCTTAGTCTCTGTTGTTAATATTTAATTTACAAAATCTACAATTTAAATTCTAAAGTTTCTAGCCCGAAGCAATATTTCCACGAGATTGCCAGTTTAAGATAAGTTAGCATAGTTAATTAAAGAAGCAGCTGAAACTGATTACTCAAACTAGATCAGCCTTATTTAGAAGCATAAAAAACAAGCCTTTTTGTCCCTCCCTCTGTCCTTCCCTCTTCCTCATTTTGGTCGTCTGGATTGCTCTTAACAGACTTTGTGTGTGTGTGTATTATTTGATTGGAATACACAGGTGATTTAATAAATGAAAAAATATCAATGTCTTGGCAATAGGGGGAAGAAAAGTTAATTTGTCTGTCGGACATTTTGGAAGATCAAGAAGCTGGGGAAAGGTGGAAGGATGGTTCTGTCAGTATTAGCACTATTGCCTAAATTCAGGAAACCCCTTGACTGGTCCTAGCTGTTCATCTCCCTTCCTTTCCACCCTCCCATCCAACCTATCACTTCCACCTTCATCTACCTATCATATTCCCAGCTATCTTCCCTCAAGCCCAATTCCCCTCCCATTTATCTCTCAGCTCCCTGGCCCACAAGCCTTATTCCTGATGAAGGGCTTATGCCAAAATTTTGATTCTCCTGCTCCTCTGATGCTTCCTGACCTGCTGTGCTTTTCCAGCACAACCCTCTCAAAACAGACCTTTTTGTTCCAACTCAGCCATGCTGACCAAATATCCTCAATAAATCTAGTCCATTTTGCCAGTATTTGGATCATATCTCCCTAAATCCTTCCTATTCGTATACCCATCCAGATGCCTTTAAATGTTGTAATTCTATCAGCCTCCACTACTTCCTCTGGCAGCTCATTCCATACACGCACCACCCTCTGCACGGAAAACGTTGCCCCTTAGGTCCTTTTCAAAACTTGGAATAGTGTGAACAATTTTGGTCCCCTTATCTAAGGAAAGGTATACTAGCATTTCGGGCAGTCGAGGGAACGTTCACCAGGTTGATCCCAGGTATGGAAGGATTTTGTTGAAGAATGGTCGGGTAGATTGAGTCTGTACTCGGGGTTTAGAAGAATGAGAGGCGATTTTACTGAAACATAAGGTTCTTAGGGGACTTGCCAGGATAGAAATGGGGAAGTTGTTCTCTTCTTGGGGACACTAGGACCAGAAGGCATAATCTCAGAATAAGAGTCTTACGTTTAAAACACAGTTGAGGAAGAATTTCTTCTGAGAGTAGTAAATCTCTTCCATTCCTTACTGGAGAGGGCTGTGGAGTCTGGGTTCCTAAGTACAATCAAGGTCAGGTGAATTTTTGATCTGTTGGGAGGGGAAAGTTTTTTTTGTGGCAAATAGTTCTCGCAAAAAGGCAGGAAGGTAGAGTTAAAGATTATTTGATCGGTAGTGATCTTATTCGCTGGTGAAGCAGACTTGATGGGCTGAATAGTCTACTGCTGCTCCTATGTTTTGCGTTCTTCTGGATTTGAGACTTATGGTCAAACCTTTTATTAACTGACACCAATGAGACCAGGAATGTGATGGTTGATCAAGAGGTCAACATAATCAATGTAAAAACACAAGCTCAGTAATAGAAATGTAATGCAGGGACTGTGCACATCGCTGTTATATTTTATTTACAACATAAGTTACTTGAATGATAATACAACTTTGCCAGTAAGTTTTATTTCAAGTACAGAGCCTTCTCAGTTGCACCCTCAACTAATATCTCTAGTGAGACAGTTTGGGCATTGGTTCTGGTTTTCTAAAACTCCCTTGATTTGGGCAAGGTTCCAACATTTCAATTATTTTTGAAAAGGGGAACAAAACAGAAAACAACAGGCTAGCTAGCTTAATACAGAAAATATATAAATTTATTTTCTAAATGCCATGCTATAGTTTATTTATTAAGTTCAGAGTAATTTGGCAGTATCAGCATGGTGTTGTGAAAGGGAAGGTCATTGATGAAGTGGCTGAAGATGATTGGGACTAGTTCAGTATGCTGAGGCACTCCTACTGAGATGTCTGAACTCCAACAGCCATCGCTGTGTGCCAGGTATGATTCCAACCAGCAAAGAGTTTGTCCTGATTTTCATTGACTTCAATTTTGCTTCTTGTTGTCACACTAGATCAAATGCAATCTTGATGTCAAAGGCAGTCTCTCTCCACTCACTTCTGTAATTCTGCTGTTTTGTCCTTGTTTGAACCAAGGTTGTAATGAGGTCAGGAGCTGAGGGGCTCTGGCAGAACTCAAGCTGAACATCAGTGGCAGACTGTTGTTGAGCTGGTGCTGCTTTTTGATGACAGCTTCCATTATTTCTGTACTTTTCATTACTTTTGTGTCCTGAAGAAGGGTCACTGCTTACTATCCACTGTCAGACTTGCTGAGATTTTCCAACAATTTCTGATTTTGTTTCTGTAACTTTGATAATTGACATAAGACTGGGACTGTAATCAGCAAGTTGGATTTGCCCTACTTTGTGTACAGGACATACCTGGTAATTTTCCACATTGTCAGGTAGATATAATTTTTCTAGCTATACTGGACCAGTTTGACTGGGGGGTACAGCAAATTCTGGAGCACAGGTCTTCAGTCCTATAGCAGAGTGTTGTCAGGGTCTCTGCAGTATCCAGTATCTCCAATCATTTCTTGATCTCGTGTGGAGTGAATTGAATTGGCTGACGAGTGGTATCTATGATGCTGTTTGTTTTGGAGGAGGCCAAGATAGATCATGTGCTCAACTCTTCTGGCTGAAGATTGTTGAGAATGCTTTAGCCTTCTCTTTTTGATCTGATGTGCTGGGTTTCCCCATTACTGAGGTTGGGGATATTTGGAGAACGTCTCTAGTGAGTTGTTTAATTCTCCACGAATCATGGCTGTGTGGATGGATTGCAGATCTTAGATCTGATCTGTTGGTTGTAGGGTTGTTTAGATCTGTCATCACTTGCTGCTGTACTGCTGGCATGCAAGTAGTCCTGCTTTGTAGCTTCACCAGTTTGACAGCCTATTTTTAGGTATACTTGGTGCGGCTTCTGGCATGTCTTCCTGCACACTCCCTTGAACTTATGTTGATCCCTTGGCTTGATAGTAATGGTGAAGTGGGGGATATGCCTGGTCATGAGATTGCCGGTTGTGTTGGAGTACGATTCTGCTGCTGTGAATGGCCCACAGGTCTGTTCAAAATCTGTCACATTTAACATGGTCGTGTCATACAACACTATGTAATATATTATCATTGTGAAGGTCGGGAGTTTGTCTCCATAAGGACTGTACAATGATCAATCTTTTAGATACTGTTGTAGGCAGATGCTCCTGAAGCAGGCAGATTGGTAAGGACGTGGTCAAGTATGTTATTCCCTTTTGGCTCCTTCATCACCTGCTAAAGTCCCAGTCTTGTAGCAATGTCAGTTTGGGTTCAACCAGCTGAATCGATACATCTGCTTCCAAGCTACCCTTGATGATGGACTTGAAATCCTCTATCCAGAATGTATTCTGTGCTCTTGCTACCCTCAGTGCTGCTTCAAGTGTTGCTCAATGTGAAAGAGCACTGATTCGTCAGCCAAGGAAGTTTGTGCACATTTGACGTGATACCATGAGACACTGAGGTATGTGAAGTCAGTGTTGAGGACTCCGAGAGTACCTGCCTCCCAACGAATCCCACCACCTTTGCTGGGCCTATCCTGCCAATCGGATTGGACATCTCCATATCTAAATTTAGAAATTGGCGATGATGGTGTCTGGGTCATTTGACTTGAAAGTATGATTCTATGGGTGTGACTCTTATCAGGCTGTTGTTGGACTAGTCTGTGACAGAGCTCTCTCAGTTTTGGCAATAGCCTCCAGGAGGACTTTGTCAGGTTGACAGGGTTGTTTTTGCCATTGTGTTTTTGGTGCCTAGGTCAATGCCAGGTGGTCTATCTTCATTCTTATTGTTCCTTTCTACTGGTTAATGCAACTGAATGCTGGGCCATTTCATAGGGCAGTTAAGAGACAACCATCATTTTGGATTCATGTGTAGGCCAAACTAGGAAATGGCAACAGTTGTTTTCTGTGAACATTAGTGAATTCCATAGGTTCATGACATTCAAAGAAAATAAAATTGCCTCATCTGTTTGAAACAGGCAACCCATTATTTTTAAACAGTGACCCCAAAGTTCTAGATACTCCTACAAGACAAATCATTCTTTCCATATTCTCCCACACTGCGTCTTCTAAACATTAGCAGATGCAAGTGCAACCCAGCCTCGTAGGACAGGGCAGAGATGTCCAGGTTGCAAAACAAATAGGAAATTAAAAGCAATCTTCTGAAGACTAAGATAAGGATCAGGACATTCACCAACAGGAAGACCATCCAAGAGAGCATGACGCAGCAATGCATCAAGCATGAGAGTCCAGATATAACCTAATTGAAATCTATTCCAAGTATCAGTCTGGTGAATCTTCTCTGAACCTGCTTCAATCACATTCATATCTTTAATTAAAGGTGACAAATACTGCATGACAAAGGGCGGCACGGTGGCTCAGTGGTTAGCACTGCTGCTTCACAGCACCAGGGTCCCAGGTTCAATTCCAGCCTCAGATGACTGTCTTTGTGGAGTTTGCACATTCTCCCAATTTCTGTGTGGGCTTTCTCTGGGTGCTCCAGTTTCTGCTCATATTCCAAAGATGTGCAGGTCAGGTGAATTGGCAATGCTAAATTGCCCATAATGTTAGGTGTATTAGTCAGATGGAAGTTGGTCTGGGTGGGTTACTCTTCGGAGGGTCAGTGTGGACTTGTTGGGCCGAAGGGCCTGTTTCCACACTGTAGAAATCTAATCTAATCTCATAATATTTCCGATATGATTGCATCAATGCCTGTATAATGGGTACATAACTTCCCAACTTTTATATTTAATTCCATTTTCAATAAATCATAACATTCTATTATCTTTTCTAAATACTTCCTGTACTCTCACTGTAGGGGACCCAGAAGCTTGCTAGAGGATTCTCACTGGGAGACTGAGTCTAACCTGCAAGTCATCACATTCCAGGTGACAGACAAGGTTGAGAAGGGAGGGTCTTCATGGTGTCTCAGTTAGTACAAGAATGGGATCTGTGTTTCTGGATGACTGTTTTGAGGCATCAACCAACTGAGCTAATCTATCCCCAGACCCCTCTGCATTGTAGCATTTTGCTGGCTCTCAGTTTAATAATATATGCTTTTTTATACTTTCCTGCCAAAATGGACAATTTCACATTTTCCCATATTATATTTGATTTGCGACATCCACAAACATCCACTCCCTCCACCCCCACAGACACTCAGTCGCAGCAACATGTACTATCTACAAGAAGCACTGCAGAAAATTGCCAAAGATCTTTAGGCAGCACCTTCCAAAGTCGTCTCTGCTTCTAACTAGATATGTTTAGATTTAGGACAGCTTTTACATAGGACCACTGCCATTTGCAAGTTTGCCTCCATGTTACTCACCATCTGATTTGGAAATAAATTGCTGTTTCTTCTCTGTTGCTAGGCCAAAATCCTAGAATTTCTCCCTTAATGATATTATGGATCTATCTACAGCATATGGACTGCAGAGGTTCAGAAGGCAGCTCACCACCACCTTCTCAAGAGCAACCGGGGCAGATAATAAATGCTGGCCAGCTAGTGAAGGGCACATCCCACAAGTTAATAAAGACATCTTCCTTTCCCCCAGTTGGCTCCAGTTGTGCAGAGCACATGTACCACAAAGAAGTGACCCATGCTTTCAAGGCTGTATTGTTAGTTCCGCTGGAGCTGCCCAGGCTTTGAAACCTTATCTCAACGAGGCCTTTAATCTGTTCCCCCAAGGCCCTGGTGATAGCTTGAGCAGCATTATCTCTTTGCACTGCATCAATCTGAGCATTTAGTAAAGATTGGAAACAGCACCTTGTCTCGTAGTGGCCTTCTTTATATGGCTTGAAGAACTTGAAAGGAGATAGTATGTCAGAGTCACAGCAACGTCTAAGATATCTTGTGCAAAGCTTCAAGATTTGGCATAGATGACCACATATAATTTGAACACTGATGGAGTGGAAGCTTTTTTCTTATGAACTATGTGATAGGTAATGGGACACTCAACTATTTGGTTTCTGTTGACAGTGCCTGTACCTGAGAGAAGCCAGCAATATTAAAAACTCTTATTGCCTGAGTAGCGCAAAAGAAGGTCAAGTAAGAAATTGGAAATTTGAATCCCTACAGTATGGAAACAGGCCCTTTGGCCCAACAAGTCCACACCGACGCTCTGAAGAGTAACCCACCCAGATCCATTCCCCTACCCTGACTACTGCACCTAACCTACACATCCCTGAACACTATGGGCAATTTAATATGGTCAATTCACCTAATCTGCACATCCTTTTGGATTGTGGGAGGAAACCAGAGCACCTAGAGGAAACCTGTGCAGACACTGAGAGAACGTACATACACTGTCAGCCAAGGCTGGTATCGAATCCAGGTCCCTGCTGCTGTGAGGCAACAGTGCTAACCACTGAGCCACCGTGCCGTCCCAGTGTTGTGCTCTGGAGAAAATGACATCAACCTTTCATTGTATTTAGGTGCATGTGACTGCAATAAATAAATCAAATCATCAATTTCATTCCAGGAACATGTTTTGTTTATAAAACAAAAGGTTGCCTTGCACATTACAAACCACATCCTTGCATACAGCCAGTCCCTAGGTTACGAATGGGTTTCAGTCTTGAGTTTTTTCACAAGTCAGTTTGTATGCAAGTTAGAACACGATGCAAGAAAATATAAAATAATCGTTCTAATAATGAGGAAATGTTTGCATGTCAAGTGTTAGCAATTGATTTTTAAAAAGCTCCCTGTATGGGTTCATGTTCGTAAGTACAAACGATTGGAAGTTGGACGCTCTGTAAATCAGGGACCCCGTACGTAGAGTTAAGTGTACAGTTGTGGAGCTGCAAAGCATTGGCCTCCACTACTAGCTTTGAAATGTGTTGGTGAAATGGAAACCTCAGGAGCCTCTTTTAAGTGCTCCTTTCCACATCTGGTGTCAGCCATGTTGTGCAGTTATTTTTGGTTGACTTTCAGTCTAGCATGGCAAGGACTGTGTTGCTGAAATCTGTCCCCAAACTGCCTTGTTCCCTTTGTGTTGTTGTCCCTGTCCTGGTGGCCTGAGCCTTCCCTCGTATTTGAGTCCCTTTTGTAAAACTATTAACGTCTCCACTTTACCCCAGATGCCATTACAAGAAATTTCCAGGCTTTTTCTGGCTGTACGTCCAAACCTGTAGGGGCCTGAATTACCATGACCTTTGTGCATCTCTTACTTCTGGAACTTCCAGTTCCCTCCTGCCCCTATTGATCCAATTGCCCACATCACTGTAACCATTCCTCAGCAATCCAGCACTATGAAGCCTATCCTCAGACTTGAGATGTTTGTTTTCCAAACACTCCATAAACAACCCCTGACTATTACTGACCAAATCCTCAGCCTTACCTTCTCCCACCCTCCAGAATCACATTGCAGCACAGTCCTGACTATGGACCCACCTGGACTGGTGTCTCCACAGCACCCAAACTGACTCACTTCTAATCACCTGACTGGTTGCTTTTGACTTGCAGGACTGGACATGTCTTAGTAGGAGAAAGTGAGGACTGCAGTTGCTGGAGATCAGAGTCAAAAAGTGTGGAAAAGCACAGCAGGTCAGGCAGCATCCAAGGAACAGGAAAGTCAACATTTTGGGCATAAGTCCTTCATCAGGAATGTGGAGGGGGAAGGAGGCTGAGAGGTAAATAGTGGGGTGGGGTTGGAAGTAGTTGGGTGAGATGGTGATAGGTGGATGCAGGTGGGAACACTGACTTCACCAGTTTCCAAATGTCTGTCTTCGCCACCCCTCCCCCCAATTTCATCCCAGATCCAACCCTCGAACTCAGCACCGCCATCTTGACCTGTCCTACCTGTCTATCTTCCTTCCCACCCATCTGCTCCACCCTCTCCACTGACTGATCACAATTACCTTCCACCTGCATCCACCAATTGCCATCCCACCCAACTTGCCTCCCAGCCCCACCCCTCTCCCCAATTTATCTCTCAGCCCCACTCCCCCTCCACATTGCTGATGAAGGGCTTATGCTCAAAACACTGACTCTCCTGCTCCTCAGATGCTGCCTGACCTGCTGCGGTTTTCCAGCACCACGTTTTGACTCTGAACATTCTGTAATATCTGGTCTGCAAGGACACCGATCCCAGATTCTGGTAGGACCAAGCCCTTGACTGATGGCGGCAGTATCCCCTGACAATCTGTAGTCTCTCTTCACACTAATAAGAACTAGTCCCCCTTGAGATTAACAAATGGTAATTTTCTTGAAGTACATTAATTGTGTTTGCTGAATATGTTGCATGTGCTGCAGGTGTCATGTTGATTGAGCACTGTGCCATTCAGTGACACGTCTACCCCATTTGGCTGATCACTGTTCCCTGCTATGACAAGCTGTCTCCTTCTCCCTCTGTACTCAAAAGCAATGCAAGCGACAAGTGTGTTATGAAAGTAATGTAAGCCTACAGAGGCTGGTAGTCTATAAGTCAGTGAGTATACTTAGAAAGCAATCTGAAGTATATAGAGGTTGACACCATCCAATTAAGTGCAAAATGAGTGAGCACTAAGAAGACAAGTGAAGATCCAGAAGATGCATCTTGTGTAAATATGTGAGATGTCAGTGTTCCTGCACAACAAGTGACCTGAGAGAAACTTACATGTCATGGGCATTCATGTGATCAAAATTAAAGTGTTGAAGGCATGAAGTGGTATGTGGACCTTGTCCAAGATGAGACGTGGTAATATGGAGAGACTGGTGGTTTGCCAGAGCCAACATACATGGATGACGGATCGAGGAGGATAAGGCCTGGGACGTTGTTGTGAAGAAGCATTTGCATATTAGCTGGACATGTATTCAGTGAGCTGCAGCTACCAGGTATCCACTCTGATTTATATGTCACAAACTTGTATCCTTTAGTTCCTTAGGAAAGGAAAATTGGAAATGATGCATGCAGGTGAATCAAAATTGCATAGTTGCTGATGAGTGTGATACTCTGATCACTGTTTAAGATTTGAGGGGAAAATTGCAATTTGTTTTTCCTAAATTAAAATTCTGATTTTATTTTTTATTCTCATCATTGTCATTACTCACATCACGTCAGAGAGAGGAAACTTTGCTTTTGGCCTTGTCCATAAATCTCTGTGTGGTTTAGCTCCACATTCTATCCTTGTGCTCCATTTCTCTATTTCTGGAATGCTGTGTATCATCTTTAGCCAAACATAGCAACCCATGCAAATCAATTTCAAACCACCTTATTTTTTTCCCTTTCTCAGTCATCCAGACAGTCCTCTACCACAACTCCTTCATTTCTCGCTCCACTGCTCTAAACTGCCTCCTCCAAACATAATAAACAAAGGGTCCCCCTTGTCCCTTCCCCTCCCCACTCCTCTCTGCAAGAACCCATTTCCTTTGCCATTCCTTGGTCCATGCCACAGGCCCCACCAACCTCTCCAACCCACCACCCCCGTACCTTTCCCTGTAACTAAAATAAATGCAACACCTGCCTGTACACCACCTGTCTCACCTCCATGCAGGGCCGCAAACAGTTCTTCCAGGTGAGACAGGTTCACCTGCATCTCTGAACCCGGTGTTCCCAATGTAGTCAGTGAGACCAAATTTCGGTTCGGTAGCCATTTCGCCTAGCATCTTCGCCTCGCCCAAAACGGCCAGCCTGACCTCTCCAATCACTGCTCATTTCAATTCCCCCTCCCACTCCCCTTCTGACCTGTCCATCCTCAGCCTCCAAAGTGAATTAGACCACACATTGGAGGGGAAACAGCTTATCTTCCGCTTGGGCAGCCTACAGCCTGGAGGACTTAACATTGAGTTCTCCAATTTCAAATAACGTCCCCACCCATGCTGTGGCTACCTTTCAGGTTCCTCCTCCTCTCTCTAGTCCACCTACTGACCCTTACTTCCAGCTAACAACTGGATTCATCCCTCCCATTGACAGACCAGGTTGTGCCCACTCCCTATGTCCACCTATCACTACCTCACCATTCCGCTACTCTCCCCCTCCCTGCCCTCTCCTTTTACCTGTAGCCCCTCTCCATCCCCACATCTAGTCCTGAAGAAGGGTAAATACCCAAAATGTTGACTACTTCACCTCCTGATACTGCCTGGCTTGCTGTATTCTTCCATGCTCCTGTTTGTCTACTTCAAATCATTCTTTTCCTGGTGTGGTTTTTTTTCACATGCACCTGTTTGTGAAGTGGAAGCACAATTGTTGCAGTTGTCCCTAGCAGGGCCTCAAGTTCCAAATATTTTGCTGTTCCCACTATGCAAGCTATGTCATCCATTTTTGTGCATTCATCGTGCAGGTGACCTTCAATCCAGCATGGCAAGGTTTCAGTATGAGTGAGTTGCAGTCTCTGCCTGTGATGTGTGAACTTGTCCCCAGTCATTCATATATCATCTTATGTCGCTGAAGATGTGGCCCCTGTGAACTTTCAGCCTTTTATTTATCTATCTGTGAGCTGACTTTGGACCTCCTTCATGTTAAATGTTTTTTTTACAAAGAGCAATCTTGCAAGTTATTGTCAGGGGTCAGTGAAACAAGAGTGGGTAGCATGAGATAGAAGGTTCTGTGGCATTGTTTTTAAGAGTGGCTGCACAACTATTTATTTTAAATTTGGCTATTTTGTATTTGCAGGGTTGACTGTGTGGGAATTTTGAAACTTCGAAATGCTGATGTTGAAGCGCGAATTGGTGTTGCAGGATCCAAGAAAAAAAGTACTCGTGCACGGTTGGTATTCCGAGTTAATATTATTCGTGCTGATGGGTCTACTTTAACTCTGCAGACACCTTCATCATCCATCCTATGTAGTAAGTACTGCTTTTTTAAAAAAGGGTAGCTTTTTTGATTGATTGGATGTGCACCACTGTTGGTAACCCATCATCATGCTTCAGAATTTCTGTATGAACCTGTTAAGAAGCTCTTCACAGGGTAGAATTTAACATGGGCAGTAAGGGTTTCACGAAGAGCACTGTGTCCCCTCTATTTGGGGAAGGCCTGCTGCACTGTGTACCAACTAGAGATTTGACCAAGATATCGTGAAGCATCCATGAGACCAAGCTTCCGATAGAGGAAATCCTGCCAGCTAAGGGAGCTGCAATTGAAAGAGGCTATGTAACTCTTGGCAAACGTTTTACACTTCTGAACTCCTGCACTATCCTCCTTCTGATTCTTCATTTACCCCAAATTACCATTGCATTGTAAATATCTCCAGATAGTCAAGAAAGCAATCCAAATTCCAGTTCTGATGAAAATTGGAATTATTAACTCTCCTTCTGTCACACATTGCCAAAGCTGTTGAGTATTTCCAGCATTTTCTGTCATGATGCCAAATTCCTAATGGTCATCCCACTCTCTCTCCAGAAATACCAATTAGTTCCTCCCCAGTTATTCACCATTCCAAACCGCATATCCAGACACTTTTTTGTTTATTTCCCTGAAAGTCATTCTAGGCCATTTGCAAATCCACAAAATATATTTCTCTTGCAAATATACCCCTCTTGCAAATAATATTTCTAACCACTTCCACAATATTATCATTCAAAACCATATATTCTGTAACTACTTTAGAGTAATTCCATTGGAAACTTACTAAAATATAAAAATAAATTAAATTATTTTGCTTTCAATTTTGTTTAAGCTTCTCATAACATTTTCATTTGAAGTAGTGTTTGTGATTGGTTTCTGAGAGGTCCTTCATAATGTTAATACTGTTTTATAGTTCAGTGTTTTGCAGAGAGTTAAGTAATTCATGTTATGATTAACAAATTCAGTAGCTTATTTTCAAGTTCAAAGTTCTGATCCCTACGACAAGTGATAAACAATACTCGCTTAGTTTTATAGGTGAAAAGTTAATAGGTCATAAATTAATTTTCCAAAGGTAAGAAAAAGGAAATTATTTCATTTATTCCTTGGTAACTTATTGTGGCTGTTTTGTTAAAGGGTGTTGTTTTTCTTATTGCACAACAAAAGCATAAAACTTGATTTAGTACTGAAGGATGTGATGCTGTCTGTTAAATGTTAACTGGACAATAGTTGTATTTTTGCATTGTGTGTCGGACGAAAACAGCTTCATGCCTGTGGAATTTAAATAGTACCGTACAATTAATGCCTGCAGGCATTTCTTATTACTTAATGAAGGGGAAAAACAAACTTCTGGAAATTGTACTAATCAGTCCTAAGATACTGAGAAAATAGTGTAAAATAACGTTTTATTTCTGTTTTTACTTTTAGGTTGTATACCAATGTGGCTTGTAATTGCTTCTCTTGCAGTTTTCAAAACAGGCATTATTCATGGGCAAATTACCTGTTTATTCCTATGTTATTTTGAAAGAAGGGCTAGAAATTGCTTACTTTCTCTAGTATTTGTTCTGTAATTAATGTTTGCACGACATTTTCTATATTGCATTGTGAAAGTACTGTAACTTAATATGTAATGTGAAAAAAGTAAACTATTTTTCACAAGTATGGAACTAAGCTCAACAGTGGGCACATTATTTGAACTGTTGAACTAATTACACTATACATAGACTTATTCACAATTACTGTTTACATACCAACTCGGTCTCTATTTACACATATATAGAGCAGTACCTGTTGGCTGACAGGAAAATGCTCTTGGTCAGCTTATTTATTTTTTAATAAGCAATCAGCTCAAACATTATTCATAATGTTGCTTGGGATTTTTTTTCCTTCCGATGAGTTATTTTCACATTATTTTCAACAGGTCTGTTGTTCAACCGCCAATCTTCAATGTTGTTGAAACTTTTTTTATGCCCACTCGTGAGCAGACTGAGTATCAGTTTAATGCCTCATCTGAAAGATAGCACCCTGAACAATGCAGCACTCCATCTGTACTAAACAGAAGTGCTAGTCTAGAGTATGGACTTGGACTGGAGCTTGTACCTTAACTTAAGTTCATTGGCAAGCGTGCTAACGGTCATTGTTAATTTTTAGGGCCATGCAGCTAAGCAAGCTCAGGTTACTGAAGAGGTAAAGTATTCAAATCATAGTGAATAAGATCTGCCTCTGCAGACTGCCACAAAACAGTTCAAGAAGGAAATAGTCAAACTTATTGTGGTTGAGAAAAAAAATGCAGAGGTAATCTGACACTAGACTGTTCACAGCACCATAGCTGGCTATCTTCTAAAAAGTGTTCAGAAGCGTCCATGCAATACAGGTTTTCTGTGGAATTTCCTTAATTCTTCGGGAAAGATATTTAGCTCAATATAATTTACATTAGGCTTTTGATAGAATGGGGAATCAAAGTTGTTTTTATTATTATCTATGTGCCATTTACCAGAATTTCTTACCCTTAATTTTTGATCAATAAAACCCCCCAAAACTTTTGTAAGCAGTTTAAAATTTATTTTAACCCAATTTAGCAGACCGATAAAAGCACCAAAGAAACTTACTCCTGCATTATACTGTTGCATTGTAAATTCTTCAAGGTTACGGTGTAATTTTGATTTAACCACTCTACAGATTATAAACTAGATTTGTTTTTTATTTTATTTGAAGCTCAACCAGCTGGAGCACCAGAGATATTGAAAAAAAGCTTGCACACTTGTACAGTGAAAGGAGGAGACGAATTATTTCTGATTGGAAAAAATTTTTTAAAAGGCACAAAGGTTATTTTTCAAGAGAGTAATTCTGGTAAGCTCATGCTCTGTAAGAAATAAAAACCTGTTAAATTCATGCTTGTATTCATTTATGTGGCAACTACCAAACTCATTGAGTTATAGATGGCTGGGATTAACAATTACGTGCACCTTAGGGTGGTGGTCTCACTGAGGAGCACTGGAAGTCTAAAAATGAATAATCAAGTAATGTCCCAGTAATTTTTTGGGAGGTATTGGTTAATGTGAGGAGAACTTTTCAACTCCTGTAATTTTTCGTGTCCAAGATTCCATTGGAGGCTATGTGCAACATTTCTACCAGCTGTAATTCATTTACTGTGACATCCACCAATGTGCATTCAAGCTGCTTCACATGAAAAGTGCTGTCACGATAAATTTTGAAATACACTTATACTATATAATACTGAATCTAAACAAGTCTATAATGGGACATCAGAGAAAACTAAATCATTATTGAACGAGGCTTGTTTGAACTTATGGCCAACATTTTGGTTTATTTGGTGGCAAGCCATGAGTCCAATTGTTTAAACTTTGTTGTTTTGTTTTCTTAAACTGTGAGCCCCCACTTAATGAAAACCTATTCAGCTTGAAGCCCAGCTAACAAAACTATAACTAATCCAAGGACAGCTTTTCAGTTTTGATTATTGGAAAAAATATTCCCAGATACTTTTCTCACACCTACTAAGTTCTATCCTAGCTGCCTACTCTCCATATTTGAAGAGCTGACAGCAGTAGCACAGATTTAATTGAAGTCAAGATCCGCCGATTAAAAGTATGGACTACCACATTACACACAGGGTTAGAATTTAAAAACAAATAATACAAAGTGAATTAAAAAATGAGCATACCCATTGTACTCTTGCTTTAATTTAATTTTGATATAAGTGTCACAGAAGAATGGGAGACAGTGAGGACTGCAGATGTCCTTGGCGGAATGGGAGGGGAAATTCAGGTGTTCAGCCACAGGGTGATGAGATTCATTAGTGTGGGTGTCCCAGAGATGTTCTCTGAAATGATTCGCAAGTTGACATCCTATCTCCTCTATCATAGAGGAGACCACATTGGGTGCAACAGATACAGTAGATGACGTGTGGAAGTACAGGTAAGTTTCTGTCAGAGGTGGAAGGATACTTTGGGGCATTGGACAGAGGTGAGGGAAGAGGCGTGGGCACAGGTCTTTCACTTCTTGCAATGGCAGGGAGGGAAGGGAGGGTTGGTGAGGGGTGTGTCCCTGACAAGGGAGTCGTGGAGGTAATTGTCTCCAAAATACAGATGGGGTGGGGAGGAAAATATATCTCACAAATTTACCTGTACTTCCACACGCGTCATCTACTATATCCGTTGCACCCAATGTGGTCACCTCTACATTGGTGAAACAGGATGCCAACATACGGATTGTTTAAGAGAACATCTCTGGGACACCCTCACTAACCAACCCCACTGCTTTGTGGCTGAACACTTGAACTCCCTTTCCCACTCCGCCAAGGACATGCAGATCCTCGGACTCCATCGCCAAATCCTAATCATCTGATGCCTGGAGGAAGAACACCTCATCTTCTGCCTTGGGATTGGGACCCTCCAACCACACAGTATCAATGTGGATTTCACCAGATTCCCCATTTTGCCCCACCCCCGAAACCTTGTCCCAGTCCCAACCTTCCAACTTGGCACAGCCCTCTTGAATGATCCTACCGTCCATCTTTCTTCCCACCTATCTGCTCCTCTCATCACTTTCACCCCCACCTATCGCATTGCCAGATCCCATCTTCGCCCCTTCCCCCCTCAATTTAACTCTTGGTCCCCTTGGCCCACAAGCCTCATTCCCGATGAAGGACTAACATCTGAAACATCGATTCTCCTGCTTCTCCAATGCTGCCTGACCAGCTGTGTGTTTTTCAGCACCACACTCTTCCACCCAGAAGAATAGGAGCTGTTTTTACTAACAGGGTGAATCACTTATGAATCTCGCCCACGATATATTGTTATTTTCTTGTCGCATCACTGATTTTTTTTTTCATAAGCGATCAACTCTTAGAAACAGAATTAGAGGAAGTCAGGATCATCCTCAATAATTAGTAACCTTCCGTTAAATTTAAAGCCTCAACACTGAGGAAAACATTAGTTTCCTGAACATCACAGTATTAAATTGGCTCAAGACCAGAAGCATTAGTAAGCAACACAACTTCTTATTCCAAAATAATTGGAGACTTCTACACACAAAAAGCCATCACCTTAAACACATCTTCCAAATTGGTGAGAATGCAGCTAACAAATTTCCATCAAATATTTGAAACATTGGAATATTTTAACCGGGCAGTTACAACTTTATTTGCTGCATCGTAGATCTCAATCTTAGATTTAAATTTAACAATGACTCTGTGTTCATTTAACAATGACTCTCCGTCCCACTTACCTGACAGTTTCTTTATTGAAAGGTTTAAAAGTGTTTGATCTTCTTTGCAGCTTTCCTCCTCTCCACCATTCCTCCACCATACTGCAACCTTCTACCTCCCTCCAATCCTGCCTTGCAATCTCTGTGTCGCTCCCTTCAACCTCCCAACTCTCTTGAACTTCTCTGTCAGCCACACTCCTTCCTCCAACCCTAACTCTGAACCCTGAGGTAACTACATTACTGGTGAGTCTTTAGCAGCAAGCACAGGAGCGAATCAGCCTATGATTGGAATATCAACTCCTCATCTTTTCCTTCCATTCTAATTATAGGGTGAATTTTCTCTGATCAGTCACCTCGTGACTGAAGTTTCCTAGATTTGGAGATTTCATTGGTGAATTTGCATAGTTGAGACCTAGTCAAATAGATCAAAAGTATTTTTTGTTTTTAAGAACTACTGGACTTCTGTTTTCAAAGACACACAGTAGATATGAAGTAGATAAACTAAATTGTAACTTTTAAATTCAGAACATAAGTGGAAATGTTAAATATTGTAGCATTTCCAGAAAACATGACAATATTATGCTTTTAATATTTTCATAGCAACTAATCGCATTGTAACATGTCATAGTGTGCACAGTATGTTTCTAATGTATGAGCACTCTACTTAAACACAACAACTGTTTTATGCTTGAAACATACATGAACAGAAATTAATAGTTGATCTTTTTATGATTATTGGTTAAAGGAGGATCAGGAAATAGGTAAACTTTTTTTTGAAGTACTGTCTTGGGACCTTTAAAGTCAGGAAAAATTGGAATCTGAGACAGTTTCAGTTAAATGTTTCATTTTCAGGATGGAATTGTCAATGATTTAGTCTTTATTTGGTATAGAAGCAATAGTCTAAAATAAACTATTCTATAACTCAGATCCATAATCTTCCAAGCAAAGAGTGTTATGAACTGAGCCAATAATACTCAAAACTTAAAATATTTTAAGCATGCTTGGAAGTGGTCTGGAAGCAGGTTGCCCTGAAAATATGGAGGAAATCCCATCTGTCATGATTTATTCTCATTGCCTCAAGATTCTGCAGGGAGTGAGCTGTTTACAGGTTTAGTTCCCTGACTTTGTGGGCTTGGGAAATCACCCAGTGCCATTTGGATTTTTCAGCAGCTGTTTGGCTTGCATGCTGATTTAGGAGGACATCCTTGAAATGGTGGCAGCTGCAGGATAGCCAAATGAACTAAAACCTCCATTCAGACGAGAAGGCACCATTCTAATTAGCAGCCACAACTGCAGTAGTGTATGTTACATTTGAATGCTTTTCCTCATCTTTCCAAAAGCCCTGATGCTTCTGACACCCTTATACTTCTCTGTTGGCCCTTCTACCCCTCATTTATGTTTGGTAATCACAGTGGAGTCATACTTCCAAACATAATTTAGCAGCATCCACCTCCGACTGTGAGACTGATGATCTTACAAAAATAAATAACATAAGATTAAAATACTGCAGTTGCTAGAAATCTGAAATTAAAAAAAGCAAATATTGGTAATACTCACCATCATCTATGGAGACATGACCTATTATCAGAAATGCTAAATGTTACAAATGTGATAAAAAGAGAAAATGCTGGAGAAGCTTGGCAAGTCTGGCAGCATCTGTGGAGGTAGTTTTGAGTCTGATATGACTCTCGACCAGTGTTTAAACCTGGGACCTTCCCAATCAGAAATGCAAAGCTACTCACTGAAGGAAAAGTTGCTCAGCCATTGGTGCAGCCTGGTATTTCATATCTAATATTGTTTTCAAATTAAAATATTTGGATAATGTGGACAGTAATTCACTTGTCTAAGAATATGATGAATGTTAAGTTCTATTTTACTGTGTTTGCCATTATAATCCACCTTTTTAAGTACAGGTCAATGTCTGAAAAACAAACCATCGGAATAATATTTATTAACTTTTTAACAAATTTGCTTATCTTAACTAGAAGAGAATAATCCTTGGAAAGCAGAAGCTGAAATTGACATGGAACTTTTCCACCAGGTGAGTTCAGGTACTCAGTGCACTTTCATGAAAGGGAAAGAATGTTTATATTCATTCTTTATTCTGAGGTGTTGTACTTAGTTTCTGTAATCTTTTCCCGTGTTACCTATTTACATTGCCTTTTTTGTCATGCCATTTAACATATATCAACATTGATATGTATTTATCTTTTGATTTATCCCTACAAACTACATC
The DNA here is from genome assembly GCF_004010195.1 of Chiloscyllium plagiosum. Lineage (NCBI taxonomy): Eukaryota > Metazoa > Chordata > Chondrichthyes > Orectolobiformes > Hemiscylliidae > Chiloscyllium > Chiloscyllium plagiosum. The sequence continues at coordinate 27,178,626 of NC_057726.1, forward strand.
TTAAGTTTGGATTGAATAGGTCTCTGAATTCTTGGAGTCTTGTGGCTGATTACAAATAGGACACTGCTTCAAATTTCTCTGCACTGACTTCACTCCATTGCACTGAAAAATAATAGCCAATTTGGATTTTAGAAAGCCATTTCTTTTAATTTAACAAACCTTGTTCATAGATTAACAAATGCTAATCATCACTAGAATGTACATTTTCTTCATGTAGAAGAGGTATGTATTTTTTAAAAAAGACTGTTAGATGCAAAGCTCCTGAGTACCTCAGTGTTGCATTCTCTGATTTCATATTCTGCTTTGGGGGAATCTTGCTGTACTATATGTTCAAACATTATTGTTGAGTAAATCTTATCTGTCAAGTGTTGTATTTGTGGCAGCATAGCTAACAATTACAAATAATACTTCAGAAAGGTTGTGTGAAGCATAGTGATGAATACACGTAAGAGATCATTTGAGAATCAACTAAGTGTTCACACACTTTTCTACTTCATTTGCGTTATTTATTGAAATTCAACAGATGTTAATTTCAAGTTAAGTCAGTGAGTTCCACAGCTGTAGAAATGAAGGCAGGGATAAAGTGAGAAAATTGAACTTCATTTAAAACTGACAGTAGTGTATGGCTTTTGGGTTTTAATATTTTACAGCTAAAAGGACAGTAAGTGGTTTTGCGTATAAAGAAATCCAGATAGGGGCATAGAAGATAAAGTTAATATCAAAAAAGATCATTCATGAAGGTTATGTAATGTCATGCGTTCATGTTTTGAATGATGTGAATGTTGATGTAATTCAAACAAGTAAATCTGATCATAACTATCGCTTTGTATGTTCATTGGAATTTAAATGAAGCAGATGAAATTGCTTATTCAGCTTGCCTCCTCAAAGTAAGAAAGCCAAGCCACTACAAACTGAGACAGCGGTATGTTTTTGTGATATTGACTGAAATAAATTCTCGAGCACATGGAAATAACGCCCCTGCTCATCAGCATAATGACATGGATTCTTCTATGGCCACCTGAGAAGCTTCAGTATATCATCATCTCTGAAGAACGGAACTGTTGACCGTGCAGGACTCCCTTAGGACTGCACTGAACTGGAATGGGACTAAGCCCTCAAGTTTCTGACCCATTGAATGTGCTACCAGTTGAGCTTTTGCTGACAGCTGTCAACTGTTTAATTAAGATTAGGGTATAATCTACAAATAGGTATATGGCAGTGAGAGATAATTTCTATTAAAATAAGATGTACAGATTGCTTAATTCAGGAGTTCTGTGTCATAGGTACAGATTTGTGCCAGCAGGCTTTAACAGTTTATTTTTGGAAAAAGCCTTTTTATCAAAAAAAACTCTGGAGAAGGATTCTCCCTCAGCCATTTTCAGCTCTGTCTTCATTCTCCACAAGTCCAGCCTTCACCCTTATACTGCCACTCCTTCTACTAAATTTGACTTTATTCCCTCTCCATCTGTTTCTTACAACCCATAATCCTTTGTGCTATTCTTCCTCCTGTCTTCATGCTGCAAATATCTATCTTTTCCATCTTATTCTCAGTTTTTGTTGCCATCTTTTGCTGAAGTCTGACTTGACTCAAGTCCTTTATTGTACCCACACCACGTCTTTTACCTCCTACTCATACACCACTTTGAACAACTATATTTTCACCCCATTTCCTTTCATAAATTTACACTAATTTGAGCATTTGGACAGAGAAAACCTGTATATGTCAGTGAAACGTGATTTCTTTCCCACAAGTTAGTACCTCCCTGCCAGTACTCCTACACACAGCATTTCTCTCTTTTGAGTTTATGAATACCACTGTCCATAACTCAAAGCCATCCCAATATCATCGTTGTATGCAGTTGGACCTTCTGTCCAATATCTTACATCTAAGCAGGCTGTAAGAATATGGCAGCCTAATAGTTGAGGTGCTAGACTAGCAACCGTGAGGTCCTGGATTCATATTCCACAAAAAAATTATGAAACTATTTTTGATTCTTTGCTAACAGCAGAGTCTCCTTTTTTTAAAAAAAAAACAAGTTTTGATCTTTAACTGGTACTAAATATCTCTCGATTCTTAGAGTTTAGTTAGCTTTCTTTACAATTTGAATTTCTCTGCTGTTTCAAAGAATCATAAGAATTAAAAGTGTAAAAAGAGCTTGTGTTTGTGTCATCTGCAAAAGAGCCATGCATCTAATCTCACTTTTTTGCCTTTCCTTGCTAGCCTTTGATTATGAAACTTCAAATGAATGTTCATGCATTTTTTTTTTTAAACTGTGACAAGATTTTCTGGAATTACCACCTTTTCACAGAAACACTTGTAGACCATATTCTTTTCCATATCTCTCAGAACCAATTTTTGAACAAACTCGCCACTCCCCCTTTAATTCCAAATTTTTCTAATTTAGTCTTAGGTGTTGGACATGTCAGCAGCCTTTCTAAAATCTCTGCAGACAACCATCTTCTCAAGGATATTTAGCAATGTCCAACAAACACTAGCAATTCTCTCATCCCAAGAGTAAAAGAAGATAACCCCTGTTACATCTCTGGTCAGCAAGGTTTTGGAAAGCATTCTGAGAGATAGGATTTATGACTATTTGGAAAACCATAGCCTGATTAAAGGCAGTCAGCATGGCTTTGTGAGGGGCAGATGGTGTGCCTAGCTAATCTTATTGAGTTCTTTGAGTAGATGACAAGACAGGATGATGAAGGTTGAGCAGTAGATGTGGTGTATATGGACTTCAGCAAGGCATTTGATAAGGTTCCCCATGGTACGCTCATTCATAAAGTCAGGAGGTGTTGCATAAAGGGAGATTTGGCTATCTGGATTCAGAATTGGTTGGCCGACAGAAAGCAGAGAGTGGTTGTAGTTGGAAAGTATTCTGTCTAGAGGTCAGTGTTGAGTGGTGTCCCGCAGGGCTCTGTTCTTGGGTCTCTGTTCTTGCAGTTTTTATAAATGACTTGGATGAGGAGATTGAGGGGTGAGTTAGTAAATTTGCAGACGACATAAAGGTTGGAGGTGCCGTCAAGGCTTATTGCAGGCTGCAGCGTGACTTAGGATGCAGAGCTGGGCTGAGAATGGCAGATAGAGTTCAACCTCAATAAATGTGAAGTGATGCATTTTGGAAGGTTGAACTTGAATGCTGAATATAAGATTAAAGACTGGATTCTTGGTAGTGTGGAGAAACAGAGGGATCTTTGTGTTCAAGTGCATAGGTACCTCAAAGTTACCACCCAAGTGGATAGGGTTGTTAAGAAAGCATATGGTGTTTTGGCTTTCATTAACATGGGGATTGAGTTTAAGAGCTGTAAAGTTTTGCTACACCTCCACAAGTCCCTGGTGAGACCACACTTGGAATATTGTGTCTAGTTCTTGTCGCCCTACTGTAGGAAAGATAGAGGCTTTGGAGAGGGTGCAAAGAAGGTTAACCAGGATGCTGCCTGGACTGGAAGGCTTGTCTTATGAAGAGAAGTTGACTAAGTTTGAACTTTTCTCTCTGGAGAGAAGGAGGAAGTGAGGTAATCTCATCGAAGTATACAAAGCAATGAGAGGCATGGATAGAGTCAATAGCCAGAGACTTTTCCCCAGGACAGGATTGACTGGGGTGAGGGGTCATAGTTTGAAGATATTAGGAGGAGGGTATAGAGGAGACGTCAGAGGTAGGTTCTTTACGCAGAGTTGTGAAACATGGAATGCGTTGCCAGCAGTGGTGGTGGTAGTGGTGGAAGCAGAGTCATTAGGGACATTTAAACGCCTGCTGGACATGCACATGGACAGCTGTGAATTGAGGGGTACGTAGGTAAGGTTATTTTATTTTACATTAGGATTAATTCTCAGCACGACATCGTAGGCCGAAGGGCGTGTTCTGTGCTGTACTTTTCTATGTTCTATGTTATTATTGAATTTCCATTACACTTCCTGAGAAGAAAATTCAAATATGTTAGTCAGATATGACCTTTTCTTCACAAATCCACGATGACTGACCTTGATTATTCTGTCCCTTTTTTGCATGTTTTTCTCATTAATGTGCCCACCAATGTTAAGCTGATTTGACCTGTAATTCCTGTCTATCTCATCCTTTCTTTTTTAAAGAATGGTGCATTGTCAGCAATGAGACATCCTTTTAGTGTCTCATTGGCATCTTTATTTAATTTTTCTCCTCCTTATGTACTGATAAAATACATTATCCTTAGTTTACATGCCAATAATTTTACATAACCTCTCTTTGCTTTCCTAATTTCCTTTTTAATTTCACTCTGCATTTTCTTCCCCTTCAGCTTTCTGCAATCTTGAGTTCTAAGTATTTGATATGCTTCCATATTTTACCTCATTCTACTCCTGTTTGCTTTTTGATGTTCATGCAGATTTAAATTTGGGAGTCTCACCCCACTTTATGAAAATGTATTTGTTCTGAATCATCGCTATCTCTTTTGAAATGTCTGTCACTGCAGTTCATATTCAGGTGGCTCTTTCAATCTACTTTAGTTAAATCACATCTTGGTTTAGTACAATTAGCCGTTTGTAATTAAGGAATTTTATTCTTTGACCATTGCAGCTATGGAATAGGATAATATGACATTTAACTGATTATTACCATCAAAATGCTGTCCTATTGACATCTCTTGTTCCTGCCCAACTTCATTCCCCAAAGCTACTTTCTATATTTTTGAGCTGGTTATGTACTAATTCATCTATTTGCATTGTAAGAACACTATTCACTCATATACTTCACTTCTAACACTGTTGGTGATAGGACAGTTGAAGCTCCCCTTTATTACTGTCCTACTGATTTTGCACATGACAGACATTTGTCTGTATACTTTCCATCCAAAACTCCCATTGTCTGTCCCTTTTCTGTCTCATTGTCCAGCTCTCACTCTGGAGGTCTATAGTGCATTCCCATTGTGATTGCCTCTTGTTTGTTCTTCATTTCAAACCACGTGGCCGATTTGGATCATCTTTCCAGCAGATTATCTCTCGATATAGCTGTAATTATTTATTCAACCAATATTAGCACACTTGTTTTTCATACCCTTCTCTGTCTGAAAATTGTAAGAGGGACGTTCAGCTGTAATTCTTGCTCTTTAAAACATCTTTGTTGAATTTATCTTTATTGTTTTGTTTCTAAATGGACAAATGTTTTTTAATGCATTCTTAACTGAATTTGAGATTATTGATGTTATCTATTCACCATATGTGATTTTTGTTTTATTTCTTTTCAAAGAATCATCTAATTGTTAAAGTTCCTCCATATCACAATCCACACATAACGTCACCTGTTTCAGTTGGAATTTATGTCGTAACCAATGCTGGAAGGTCACATGAAATGCAGCCTTTTACTTTCACCCCTGATCCAGGTTAGTGAAGCTCAGCACAATGTCTTTGCGTCATTATCTATTTAAACTTTTGAACTTGTAAATCAAAAGCCATGACAAATCCAGGACAAATAAATAAATAAATAATCAATTAGTAGCTTTGTTGAAAACTGCTAAGGATTAGCCTCTAGTTGGTTACTGATGCTGCCAGTTGGAAAAGCATAACAAGCAGTTTGTTGATGTTGCTACATTATAGCGGAGTACTGATGAAGGGTCCTGCCCAAAATGTCGACTCTCCTGCTGTTTGGATGCTTCCTGACCTGCGCTTTTTCCAGTGGCAGGTTTTTAGATTAGATTAGATTACAGTGTGGAAACAGGCCCTTCGGCCCAACAAGTCCACACCGACCTGCCGAAGCGAAACCCACCCATACCCCTACATTTTACCCCTTACCTAACACTACGGGCAATTTAGTATGGCCAATTCACCTGACCCTGCACATCTTTGGACTGTGGGAGGAAACCGGAGCACCCGGAGGAAACCCACGCAGACACGGGGAGAACGTGCAAACTCCACACAGTCAGTCGCCTGAGGCGGGAATTGAACCCGGATCTCTGGCGCTGTGAGGCAGCAGTGCTAACCACTGTGCCACCGTGCCGCCCGTTTTATTGACTCTGACTCTCCAGCCTCTGCAGTCTTCACTATCTCCTCGCTATATTATAGCAACATTTCAACAAAACTAGTTTACTAAATTTTACATGATTTATCATCCTCCTTTTTAGGTAAATTTTCCTTGCTTATTAATTTAATATATTCTGGGTTCCTTCAAAAGCCCATTAGCTCCATTTATTTTGCCTTTTTTAAATTAATTTGGCAAATCTCTTCTGGCAGGACTGGCCAAATATCGCCAGTGTATTGCATTCAGTTCATCCAACATGGAACCAGGCAAAATTAGGTTTATTTGTACATGGACAATTGTTGATTGTATGTTTGTCTTTAATTGTATGCAAGTGGTGTAATTCACCAGTTAAGATCCTTGTGTCTTGTGGCACAGTAGTAATGTCTGTATCCCTGGGTTAGAAGGTCCAGGTTCAAGTATCAATCAAGGTATATCAGAACATATCCAGTAGATTGGTTTAAATGGAAGAGCTGGAAATGTGTTGCTGGAAAAGCGCAGCTGGTCAGGCAGCATCCAGGGAACAGGAGAATCGACGTTTCGGGCATAAGCCCTTCTTCAGGAATGCCCCATTCCTGAAGAAGGGCTTATGCCCGAAACGTCGATTCTCCTGTTCCCTGGATGCTGCCTGACCTGCTGCGCTTTTCCAGCAACACATTTCCAGCTCTGATCTCCAGCATCTGCAGACCTCACTTTCTCCTTAAATGGAAGAGCAAACTCTTAAGGATCCTGTACCTCTGGGCAGAACTCTGAGTTCACACACTCCTAATCCAGAGTTGTCATAACATGTCTGAACAGGTAGATTAGAAGTAATTTAAGTTAACACCAGACTGAACTAGCTGTAGGGTTAGCTATTGCATGATTATAGTAAATAAATGCTCATAAAACTGTACAAAGATTGACTCCAGCTTTTACAGTTGGCTTTTTGGATTATAAAATCAGATCAAAAAATGATTGTTTTAGGATGAAAGTTGGAAGCCAAGAAAAAAATTAGACAGAAACAACAATCTTAATGGCCTTTATGAAAAATAGCAGAAAGGAAATGTAAATTCTTTGGGTATGCTTATCCTCAGTATACTCAAAAAACATATGAAAGAATTAAGGAAACAAGAGAGGAGCAAATATGTAAGGAGATCTTAGATATCTGTAAGAATAATAGGATTGTAGGTTAGGAAATTTTACCTTTCCAAACATTAGACTGGGACTGCTGTGGTGTAAAGGGCTTGGATGGTGAGGAATTTGTGTATTCAAGAAAACTTTATCAAACAATGTGTCGGTGGCTCTACCAGAAAAGAAGCAAAGCTCAACCTTCTCTTGGGAAATAAGGCAGGGCAAGTGATTGAGATGTTGTGGGGAGCACTCTGGGGTGAGTGATTAGTTTTAAAAATAGTTATGGAAAAGCACCGGCCTGATCTGCAAGTCAATGTTCTAAGTTGCAGTAAGCCCAATTTTATGATATTAAACAGGAACTTTCAAATGTTGATTTGGGCAGTTCGCAAGGCATGTCTGGCATGTGGGAAGCTTTCAAAGATGAGATAATGACGAGTTTAGCGTCAGTATGTTCCTGAGAGTGTAAAGGGCAAGGTTGGCAGGTATAGGGATCACCATGATTAGAGAAAGAAAAACAAGGAGGCATTGTCAAATACAGACAGTTGGGATCAAACTATTTTCTGGAGGTTTTTAAATTAGATTACATTACAGTGTGGAAACAGTTCGGCCCAACAAGTTCACACCGACCCGCCGAAGCGCAACCCACCCACACCCCTACATTTACCCCTTACCTAACACTACGGGCAATTTAGCATGGCCAATTCACCTGACCTGCACATCTTTGGATTGTGGGAGGAAACCGGAGCACCCGGAGGAAACCCACGCAGACACAGGGAGAATGTGCAAACTCCACACAGTCAGTCGCCTGAGGCGGGAATTGAACCCGGGTCTCTGGTGCTGTGAGGCAGCAGTGCTAACCACTGTGCCACCGTGTATAGAGGGAGTAGGACTACCTTAAAAGGGAAATCAGGACGACAAAAAGGAGACATGAGGTAATTTTTGCAAATAAGGTTAAGGAGAATCCTAAAAGATTCCACAAGTTGTTGGGGAATCGAGGATAAGATGGCATTAGTTTAAGGTTAGAGGGGAAAGAATAAAAAGGAACCTGAGGAACAAGTTTTTTACACAGCGGGTGATATGCATATGGAATGAGCTGCCAGCAGAAGTGGTTGAGGCTGTACATAAACAACATTTAAAAGGCATTTAGACAAGTACATGGATAGGAAACGTTTAGACAGATGCGGGCCAAGTGCATGGAAATGGGATTAGCATTGATGGATATTCAGGTAGGCATGGATCAGTTTGGGCCAAAGGGCCTTTCTCCGTGCTTTATGACTAAGTGTATTAAAGGCAGAAGAGAAATGAGGGGGAAAATAGTGCCCCTTAAAGATAAACAAGGAGATGGGTGAAATACTAAATGAATATTTTGCCTCCGTATTTGCTATGGAAGATGACATCAAAATTGGGAAAATAAACAGTGATATATTGAAAAAGGTTCATGTTACAGAAAAGGTGGTGCTGGAAGTCTTAAAACACAAAGTTAGATAATTTCTTGGGACCTGATCAAGTGTATCCCAGAACATTGTGGGAAGCTAGGGAAGTGATTGTAGGGCCTCTTGCAGAAATTTGTATCATCAACAGCTATGTGTGAGGTGTCGGAAGACTAGAGGATGGCTAGTGTTGTGCAATCCTTTAATAAAGGCTGCAAGGAAAAGCCAGGGAACTATAGACCAGCGAGTCTGACATCAATGGTGGCTTAGTTGTTGGAGGGGATTCTGAGAAATAGGATTTATGTGTGAATTTGGAAAGGCAAGGACTGGTTAAAGATTGCCAGCTTGGCTTTGTGCATGGGAATTTGATTTGAGTTTTATTTTTGAAAAAGTTACCAAGATAGGTGAAGGCGGCAGACATTGTCTACTTGGACTTCAGCAAAGTGTTCAACAAGGTCCCACATGGTAGACTGGTTAATAAGGTTAGATCACATGGGATCCAGGGAGAGAGACCCATTTAGATACAAAATTGGCTTGATGGTGAAAATAGAGGATGACAGAAGAGGGTTGTTATTCAGACTGCAGGCTTGTGACCAGTGGCGTGCTACAAGGATCAGTTTTGGGTTCAAAGTTGTTCTTCATTTTTGTCAACAATTTGGATGAGAATAGAAGAGGTATGTTTAGTAAGTTTGTTGATGACACCAAAGTTGTTGGTATAGTGAACTGTGAAGAACGTTCTCCGAGAATACAATGATATCTTGATCAGATGAGCCAATGGGACAAGAAGTGGAAGATGGAGTTTAATTTAAATAAATGCAATGTATTGCATTTTGGGAAGGCAAACCTGGATAGTTAATGGTAGGGCCCTGTGGAGCCTTGTTGAAAAGAGGGACCTAAGGTTGCATGTTTATATTTGCTTGAAAGTGATGTTGCAGGTTGACAGGGCGGTGAAGAAGGCATATGACATGCTTGCTCTCATTAGTCAGAACATTGAGTATAGGAGTTGGGGTATCATATTGCGGCTATACAAGACATTCGTGAGGCCATTTTTAGAATACTGTGTGCAATCTAGTTGGCCTTAATAGGAAGGATGTTGTTAAACTAGAAAGGGTGCAGAAAAAACTTTCAAGCATGTAGCTGGGATTGGAGTGTTTGAGTTATAAGGAAAGGCTGGGACCTGTTTCCCTGGAGCCTCAGAGGCTAACGGGTGATCTTATATAGGTTTGTAAAATCGTGAGGGGCATAGACAAGGTGAATAGCCAAGATTTGTTTTTAGTGGTAGGGTAGTGCAAAACTATAGCACATGGTTTGCGATGAGAGGCCATTTTTCCATACATAGGGTGGTGTTTATTTGGAATGAGCTGCCAGAGGAAGTCGTGGAGGTAAGTACAATTACAACATTAAGACATTTGGAATGCATCATGGGCCAAATGCATGCAGATGGGACTAGTTCAGTTTAGGATGCCTGGTCAGTATGGATAAATCGGTCGGCACAGTGGTTAGCACTGCTGCCTCACAGCGCCAGAGACCTGGGTTCAGTTTCCGCCTCAGGCGACTGACTGTGTGGAGTTTGCATGTTCAATCTAAAAAAAGTTGGACCAAAGTATCTGCTTCCATGCTGTATGAGTCTATATAGCCCTAATCTTGCTTCCATATGGCATTTGGGGTAATTCTGAATTTTGAAGGATTGATTTTTAATTGATAGCTCCCTATATTTTGCTTTCAGGACCCCATCTTTTTCTTGTATTGTTTTTACTGACATGGACCAGGATCTCCGGCTGTCTTCCCATTCACTTTAGAATTTAGACAGAATTTAGCAGTGGCTGAATGACTACCTTGAACTGAGTATCAGGGAGGCAACATACCACACAGGTGTCACACCTGCATCGCACAAACATCTATCTGTTCCCCCAAACAGAATATCTCTTGTCACAATTGTGCTCATTTTTGTCCTCCCTCACTTTGCAACTCAGCCATTCCTGGTGCCACGGTCCCTACATTCTCTGAGAAACCATCTCCTTCAGCATTATCTAAAACAGAGAATCTGTGGGAGGGTGAGAGAGCCCAAGGAGACTCCTGTATTATTTGGCTGGAGCTTTGACTCTGCATGGTGGTCGCCTGCTTCCTTTCTGTCTGTGCATTTTTACCTGTGGATTGATCACCTCACTGTATCTGCTGTCCGAAGATCTCAGCCTTGCAGATTCTCCACAGTGACGACAGCCATTGCTTCAGATCTAAAACTCAGATTTCCAGTAGCTGCAGCTGAATGCACTTCCTGCCCATGGGCACTAGAATGTTCCTGATTTCCTAAATTGCACAGAAGGAGCACAAGGCCACTCTGCCTTACCATTACTCACTGTAAAATTACTCTTTGTTTACTACTTCTAGTTTAAAGAATATAAAATATAATATTAATTTATTCCTTCTGCTTTAAAAGTTCAATCTAAAACAGAAAACTAATTTTTACTTTTTAAACTTGACAGTTTAAATACTCAACTATTTTTGCTTGCCAAAATGTCTCTTAACTAGTCCTGGCTCATTATTCCACTGATGAAATTATGCTCTCCCTGTGATGTTGCTCTTGATTATTTTTAAAACTTACCCCTCTTGTACAGCTTTTCAATTTGCCTCCTTGAGGCTGTTTCCCAGTGACATTTTTCTCTCCCATACCTAAAAATTATTACTTTGCTCTCATCCTGTTTGAGTACTCCCCAACATCATCAAAAGTTATTCACATACTTTTGTTTGTCTTCTATGTTCTGGGACTGGGACTGATGCCCTCGGAGGACTATTTGCTAGAGAGATTTGGAAGGGTTTGAACTAAATTGGCAGGGAGAAGGGAACCTATGTAAAATGTCAGAGGAAAGGGAAACGAGGACAAGAACAAAACGACAGAAGGTGGAATAGGAGAGGTGATAGGCAGAGGAATCAAGAACCAGAATCAAACAAGGCCAGAGTTCAAAAAAAATAGCAGAAATGGCACAATGAATGTTAAAAATGCAAAACTTCAGACTCTCTGCCTGTGTGCACAGAGCTATTGAATTAATCATGCAAATAGATGTACAAGGGTATGATAGAATTGGGATTATGGAGACAAGGCTGCAGAATAACCAGGGATGGGAACTGAACATCGAAGGGTGTTAAATATTTTAAGAAGGGCATGAAAAAGGAAAGGCTGCAGCGTTGTAATACTGATTGAAGAAGATATAAACACTGCGAGTAAAAATATTGGCTTAGATAATGCAGAATCTGTAGGTAGAATTGAGAAATACCAAGGGGCCGGAAACATTGGTAGGGGTGATATTTACTGATTTACCAGCAGTGGTAATTTTGGGAATGGCATTAAACAGGAAATCACAGATACATGCAGCAAAGGAACATGTAATTATGAGTGACTTTAATCAGCATATAGATCAGGCGAATCACCATACTGTAGTGGAGGTATTCATAGAGTATAAATGGAATGGTTTTCTGGAGCAGTATGTTGATGAGTCACCTAGTGAACAGACCATTTTAGACTGGTATAATGCAACAAGAAAGGAATAATTAGTCATATAGTTATGAGAGACCCCCTGGGGATAAGTGATCATGATATGATAGAATTCTTCATCAAGGTGGAAAGTGGGGTAGTTGATTCTGGGACTAGCGTCCTGAATCTTAATAAGGAAATCTCAATGAGGCATGAGTTGACTATGAATTGGGCAACATTTCTGAAAGGGATAGCAGTGGATAGGCATTGTCAAATATTCAGAGTAAATGGGTAAAGTACACAATTGTTTATTTCTGTCTAGCTCAAAAATACAAGGAGAACTATGACCAAACCGTGGCTTATGAGGGAAGTTAGAGGCAATATTAGATGCAAAGAAGAGGAATACAAATTGGCAAGAAAACAAACAATAGACCTGAGTATGGGAACAGTTTAGAAGTCAGCAAAGAGGATCAATGGATAGGACATTATTGTTACATGTACTCAAGTACAGTGAAAGGTTCACATCAAAGGTACAAAATACCTAGATACAGATCTTAGATACAAAATAGAGAAATAACGGAACAGTATTACATTACTTAGTTATTCATAGTGTAAGTTTGAAAAATGATAAATAAAATTACAAAGATAAGCATTACAGCCTTTCTATAAAGGGCCTGCAGTAGATCAATGCAGGGGTCTTCCATATATGGTCTGACCAGGCTTGCAAGCTGCTGACCACCCGCACCAGTGCCCAGTTGAACAATTGTTCCACTCTTCTTGAGCCCCCAGTCTGCTGGCCTTCCCCACTCCACTTTAGCTTCCAGCACGTTGTGTGGCCCCGTTCCCCTTTAGCCACTAACAGCTACAGCTAAAAATATTCTCCCATCAACTCACAATAACAAGATCTTTGAAAATGTGGACAAAATTTGGTTCCTTGAGAGCCTGCTCTTAACAATGGCAGATATGAAGGAAGAAACTCTTCATTGTGTCCAAAACACTAGCTCAACCTTCAGGCAACTGAGGAAAGAATATTTAGGAATCTGATGTTTCTTGTCAGAGTTATTTTATTCATTTGTGAGACAGAGGTATCACAAGGCCAGCATTAATTGCTCATGCCTAATTGCCTATGGGGCAGTTAAGAATCAACCGTATTGCTTTGGGTCTGGCATCACATGTAGGCCAGACCAGGTAAGGATAGCAGTCTCCTTCTGTAAAGGTAAGAGCACAGGGTGTTGGAGATAGTATAATGACGTAGAAAATTGGCTAATGGGCAGAAAACGGCTTTTGCCCAAAACATCAATTTTCCTGGTCCTTGGATGCTGCCTGACCTGTGCTTTTCCAACACCACTCTAATCTCTTTTTGTGGCTAGTTGATGTTTGAGAATTTCGAGAAGCGTGGCATTCCAACAATAGAATAGCTCTATCAACAATCAAATTGACTTGGATCCCATTTACCACCCCCTGAGAAAAAGAACAGGAGATGACATTACCACAGGAAATATGTCACCACAGGAAATTACATCACCAACCAAGGAGACCCAAACACACAAATAGAAAGCAGGCTATACCATCAATGCTTCATCTGGAGGCCCACTGAAGATGTTACCTAGAGTGGTGACAAAACGTCAGTGAGCACACCTACGTCCAGACAGAAAGCATATAAATCATGAAGACTAATGAAATCTTAGCCCTTATTTCAAGGGGTTTGACATGTAGGAGTAGGGAAGTCTTAGTGTAACTAAATAGTGCTGGTGAGATCACATAGTCATAGAGATATACAGCACGGAAACATACCCTTCGGTCCAACCCGTCCATGCCAACCAGATATCCCAACCCAATCTATTCCCACCTGCCAGCACCCAGCCCATCTCCCTCTAAACCCTTCCTATTCATATACCCATCCAGATGCCTTTTAAATGTTGCAATTAAACTAGCCTCCACCACTTCCTCTGGCAGCTCATTCCATACCTGTACCACCCTCTGTATGAAAAGGTTGCCCCTTCGGTCTCTTTTATATCTTTCCCCTCTCACCTTGAACCTATGTCCTCTAGATCTGGACTCCCCAACCCCAGGGAAAAGACTTTGTCTATTTATCCTCTCCGTGCCCCTCATGATTTTATACACCTCTATAAGGTCACCCCTCAGCCTCCAACGCTCCAGGGAAAGCAGCCCTAGCCTATTCAACCTCTCCCTATAGCTCAAATCCTCTAACCCTGGCAACATCCTTGTAAATCTTTTCTAAACCTTATCAAGTTTCACAACATCCTTCCGATAGGAAGGAGACCAGAATTGCACGCAGTATTCCAAAAGTGACCTAACCAATGTCCTGTACAGCCACAACGTGAACTCCCAACTCTGTACTCAGTACCCTGACCAATAAATGAAAGCATACCAAATACCTCCTTCACTATCCTACCTACCTGCCATTCTACTTTCAAGGAGCTATGAACCTGCACCCCAAGGTCTCTGTTCAGCTACGCTCCCTCAGACCTTACCATTAAGTGTACAAGTCCTGCTAAGATTTGCTTTCCCAAAATGCAGCACCTCTCATTTATCATTGGCCCAGTTGATCAAGATCTTGTTGTAATCTGAGGTAACCTTCTTCGTTGTCCACTACACGTCCAATTTTGGTGTCATCTGCAAACTTACTAACTATATCTGTTATGCTAATATCCAAACTCTTCATGTAAATAATGCAAAGTAATGTACCCAGCACTAATCCTTATGGCACTTCATTGTAAATCTGGAGTGTTGTGAGCAGTTTTGGTCCTCTTGTTTAGGATATTATTTCATTGGAGGCAGTTCAGCGAAGTTGACTTGAATGATCCCGTATGGAAGGATTGGTTTATGAGCAAAGGTTATACCGGTTGGGACTCTGTTCATTGGAATTCAGAAGAATGAGAGGTGATTACATTGAAGCATATCAGAATGGTAAATGCTGAGAGAATCAAGAATTGTAGGGAAAGTGGACCTGAGTATTAGATCAGCCATGATCCATGCAGCAGGTTGAAGGGGTCAAACTACCTATTCATGTTCCTATTTCTTAAGGTCTTAACATCTTCGGACAGTAATGAACCAGTTTGGTTTTTCCAATAATCGACAATTCCAGATTTTTACTAAATTCAAATTCTAACATTTCACAATGGGATTCAAACCCAAATCCCCTTAACGGTACCTGGGTTTCTGAATTTCTAGTCTGGTGATAATACCACCAGGTCTCGGCATGTTAGCTAAGTGTTAATGCGATCAGGCTTAAGAATCAGAAAAAGCAAATAGTCCTAAAGCTTCCAAATGATTTGGATGTGAATATAGGAGGAATGGTTAGTAACTTTGCAGATGACACCAAAATTGTCATGATTTGGAGATGCCGATGTAGGACTGGGGTGTACAAAGTTAAAAATCACACAATACCAGGTTATAGTCCAACAGGTTTATTAGAAAGCACGCTAGCCTTCGGAGCGATGCTCCTTCGGAGCGACAATCACCTGATGAAGGAGAGTCGCTCCGAAAGCTAGTGTGCTTCCAATTAAACCTGTTGGACTATAACCTGGTGTTGTGTGATTTTTAACTTTGGACACCAAAATTGGTGGCATGGTGGACAGTGAAGAAGGACATTGGGACTGGTTCTCGGAGAGGTGGGACTATTACAAATTGGACGGTCTACGCTGGACTGGAACCAATGCCCTTGGTGATGCTTTTGCTTAAAGCTGATGGGGAGGGTTTAAAACAATGTGGTTGGGAACCAAATGAGGTTAGTGGACAGTAAAGAGGTAGTAACCAAAGCCTGTAAGGAGCTAGATGATGAAGTCAGCATGACTAAGTGGAAGAGTAGGCAGGGAGCAGATAACTAATGCAAAGGGACAGGTGGTCTGAGCTGTATTTGTTTTAATGCGAGAAGTGTAGTAGGTAAGGCAGATGAACTTAGGGCTTGGATTAGTACCTGGGAGTATGATGTCATTGCTTTTGCTGAGATTTGATTGTGGGCAGGGCATGTTTGGAAACTGAATATCCCAGGATATAGATGCTTCAGGTGGGATAGAGAGAGAGAGGTAAAAGGGGTGGAGGAGTTGCATTACTGGTCAAAGGATATCACAGCTGTACTGAAGGAGGGCGCTCTGGAGGACTCGAGCAGTGAGGCAATATGAGCAGAGCTGAAAAATAGGAAGGGTGTAGTGTTAATATTGGAGCTGTACTACAGGCCTCCCAACAGCGAACATGAGATAGAGGTATAAATACGTAAACAGATCATGGAAAGATGCAAGAGCAACAAGGTGGTGGTGATAGATTTTAATTTTCCCAACATTGACTGGGATTCACTTAGTTTTAGAGGTCTAGATGGAGCAGAATTTGTAAGGAGTATCCAGGAGGGCTTAGAACATAGATCAATACAGCACAGAACAGGCCCTTCGGCCCACGATGTTGTGCCAAACATTTGTCCTAGCTTAAGCACTTATCCATGTACCTATCCAATTGACGCTTAAAGGTCACCAATATTTCTGACTCTGCCACTCCCACAGGCAGCGCGTTCCATGCCCCCACCACTCTCTGGGTAAAGGACC
>NC_057726.1:27196761-27220208 GCF_004010195.1 Chiloscyllium plagiosum
GATTTTTCATGCCCTCTCTTAGCTCTCCTAATCCCTTTCTTCAGCTCCATCCTGGCTATCCTGTATCCCTCCAACGCTCTGTCTGAACCTTGTTTCCTCAATCTTATGTAAGCCGCCTCCTTCCACCTTACAAGACATTCAACCTCCCTTGTCAACCAAGGTTCCCTCACATGATCATCTCTTTCCTGTCTGATAGGTACATACATATCAAGGACACGTCGTATCTGTTCCTTGAAAAAGTTCCACATTTCAATGACACCCTTCCCTGACAGCCTATGCTCCCAATTTGTGCTCCTCAGATCCCGTCTTGCAGCATCGTATTTACCCTTCCCCCAATTGTAAAACCTGCCCTGTTGCACGCACCTATCTCTCCATAACAAAAGTGAAAGTCACAGAATTGTGGTCACCGTCACCAAAATGCTCACCCACTAACAAGCTCATCACTTGTCCCGGTTCATTACCGAGTACCAAATCCAATATGGCCTCCCCTCTGGTTGGACAATCTACATACTGAGTTAGAAAAGCTTCCTGGACACACTACATAAACACCGCCCCGTCCAATCTACTTGATCTAAAGAGCTTCCAATCAATATTTGGGGAGTTGAAATCGCCCATGATTACTACCCTGTGGCTTCTGCACCTTTTCAAAATCTGTTTCCCAATCTGTTTCTTCACATCTCTGCTGCTATTGGGGGGCCTATAGTAAACACCCAACAAGGTGACTGCTCCTTTCCTATTTCTGACTTCAGCCCATACTACCTCCAAAGACAGATCCCCCTCGAACTGCCTTTCTGCAGCCGTTATACCATTTCTAATTAGCAACACCACCCACCCTTCCTTTTTTACCACCCTCCCTAATCTTACTGAAACATCTGTAACTAGGAACCTCCAACATCCATTCCTGTCCCTCTTCTATCCACGTTTCCGTGATGGCCACAACATCGTAGTCCCAAGTACCGATCCACGCCTTAAGTTCACCCACCTTACTTCTGATACTCCTTGCATTGAAGTGTACACACTTGAGCCCATCTGTGTCCGCAAGTATTCCCTGTCAGTGGTTCCATCCTGAAAAACAGCTAACCTACTTGCTGGACAACAAGTCTGGATCCCATCCCCCCTGCCAAATTAGTTTAACCACCCCAAAGAAAACCTACCTCCCAGGATATTGGTGCCCTTCTGGTTCAGGTGCAACCCGTCCTGCTTGTACAGGTACCACCTTCCCCAGAATGCAGTCCAATTGTCCAAATACCGGAGGCCCTCCCTCCTACACCATCCTTGCAGCCACGTGTTCAACTGCACTCTCTCCTATTCCTTGCTTCACTGTCATGTGGCACCGGCAACAACCCAGAGATGACAACTCTGTCCATCCTAGCTTTTAGCTTCCAGCCTAACTCTCTGAGCTCCTGAATGACCTCCCCACCCCTCTTGCCAATGTGCACCACGACTTCTGGCTGCACACTCTCCACCTTAAGGATTTTGAAGACACGGACCCTGGCACCCGGGAGGCAACAAACCATCCGAGAGTCTCGCCCATGTCCACAGAACCGCCTGTCTGTCCCTCTAACTATAGAATCTCCTATAACTAGCGCTCTCCTCCTCTCCCCCTTTCCCTTCTGAGCCTCAGAGCCGGACCTCATGCCAGAGACCCGGTCACTGCAGCTTACCCCAACAGTATCCAAAGCAGTATATTTATTGTTGAGGGGAACGACCACAGGGGATCCCTGCACTGCCTGCTTCCTCCCCTTCCCACCTCTAACTGTTACCCAGCTACCTCTGTTCTCTGGCGTAACTATGTCCCTGTAGCTTCGATCTATCAGCCTCTCGAATAATCCTCAGTGCATCCAACTCCAGCTCCAGTTCCCTGACACGGTCTGAGGAACTGGAACTGGCTGCACCTCCTGCAGGTGAAGTTGGCAGGAGCATTGGTGGTCACCCCTACCTCAAACATCCTGTAGGAGGAACATTTCACTGCATGCGCTGCATTAACTCTACACTTAGTCTCCAAAACAAGAACACTAAGTAGCTTACCTGTTCAGCCGACTGAGTCCTTTTTTTTAGGTTAGAGGAGAAGGGAGGGTGGGAGACACTACATGTCTGTGTTTTTTTTTCCAACTCGGAGCGGGAACCCGGAAGTCGTCAACAGAGGCTTCTGGGAAGGTAAGAAGTTTGAGTGGAGAAGAAACCCGAGACACTACATGTGTCCCCTCTCTGTGCGCCCGCTGCTTTCCAGAGCAGTATGTAAATAATCCAACTCCGGAAGGGGCCATATTGGTCCTGGTATTGGGGAATGAACCCAGCCAGATGGTTGAAGTTTCAGTAGGGATAACTTTGGGAATAGTGATCATAATTCCGTAAGTTTTAGGATATTCATGGACAAAGAAGAGAGTGGTCCTAAAGGAAGAGTGCTAAATTGGGGGAAGGCCAACTATAGAAAAATTTGGCAAGAGCTGGGGAATGTGGATTGGGAGCAGCTGTTTGAAGGTAAATCCACATTTGATATGTGGGAGGCTTTTAAAGCGAGGTTGATTATAGTGCAGGAAGGACATGTCCCTGTGAAAATGAGGGAAGCAAATGGCAAGATTATGTTCCCATAGATGACTGAAATTGAGGCTAGCCAAGAGGAAAAAGGAAACACACATAAGGTCTAGCAACTCAAAACAGTTGAAGATTTGAAAGAATATAGGGATAGTAGCACCAATCTGAAACAAAGGATTAAGAGAACTGAAAGGGGTCATGAAATATCTTTAGCAAATAAGGTTAAGGAAAATCCTTTTATTTGTATAGAAGGAGCAAGCGGGTAGCTAGAGAAAGGATTGGCCCACTCAAGGACAAAGGAGGAAAGTTATGCATGGAGTCAGAGAAAATGGCTGAGATTCTGAATGAGTACTTTGCATTGGTATTCACCAAGGAGAGGGATGTGACAGATGTTGAGATTAGTGATAGATGTTTGATTACTCTAGGTTGAGTCAGCATAAGGAGGAAGGAAGTGTTGGGTATTCCAAAAGACATTAAAGTGGATAAGTCCCCAAGTTCAGCTGGGATCTAACCCAGGTTACTGAGGGAAGTGAGAGAGGAAATAGTTGGGGCTTTAACAGATATCTTTACAGCATCCTTGAACCCGGTGAGGTTCCGGAGGACTGGAGAATTGTTAATGTTGTCCCTTTGTTTTAGAAGGATAGCAGGGATAATCCAGGTAATTAAAGACCGGTGAGCCTCTCGTCAGTGGTAGTGAAGCTGCTGGAGAAGATACTAAGGGATAGGATCCAATCCTGTTTGGAAGAAAATGGGCTTATCGGTGACAGGCAACATGGTTTTGTGCAGGGAACGTCATGTCTTGCCAACTTAATAGAATTCTTGAGGAAGTAACAAAGTTGATTGATGAGGAAATGGCTGAAGAAAGGAAATCTGGGAATCCCCGGCAATTACAGACCAATCAGTCTCTCGTCTGTCTTCTGCAAGGTTTCTAGAAAGGATTCTGAGGGATAGGATTTATGACCACCTGGAAGAGCATGGCTTGATTAATTACAGTCAGCACGGCTTTGTGAGGGGCAGGTCGTGCCTCACAAATCTTAATGAATTCTTTTGAGGATGTTACTAGACAAGTTGATGAAGGTCGAGTGGTGGATGTGGTGTATCTGGACTTCAGCAAGGTATTTGATAAGGTTCCCATGGTAGGCTCGTTCAGAAGATCAGGAGGAATGGGATACAGGGAAATTTAGCTGTCTGGATACAGAATTGGCTGGTCGACAGAAGACAGCGAGTGGTAGTGGAAGGAAAGTATTCTGCCTGGAGGATAGTGGTGAGTGGTGTTCCACAGGGCTCTGTTCTTGGGCCTCTACTCTTTTTGTAATTTTTAATAATGACTTGGATGAGGAGATTGAAGGATGTGTTAGCAAGTTTGCAGACGACACAAAGGTTGGAGGTTTCGTTGACGGTATAAAGGACTGTTGTAGGCTGCAGCTTGACTGACAGGATGCAGAGATGGGCTGAGGTGGCAGATGGAGTTCAACCTGGATAAATGTGAAGTGATGCATTTTGGAAGGTCGAACTTGAAAGTTGAGTACAGGATTAAAGACAGGATTCTTGGCAGTGTGGAGGAACAGCGGGGTCTTGGTGTGCAGGTACATAGATCCCTTAAAATTGCCACCCAAGTGGACAGGGTTGTTAAGAAAGCATATGGTATTTTGGCTTTAATTAACATGGGGATTGAGTTTAAGAGCCGTGAGGTCCCGTTGCAGTTCTATAAAATTTTGGTTTGACCGCACTTGGAATGCTTAGGAAAGATGTGGATGCTTTGGAGAGGGTTCAGAGGAGGTTTACCAGGATGCTGCCTGGAATGGAGGGCTTATCTTACGAAGAGAGGTTGACTGAGCTCGGACTTTTTTCATTGGAAAAAAGATGGAAGAGAGGGGACCTAATTGAGTTGTGCAAGATAATGAGGCATAGATAGAGTTGATAGCCAGATACTTTTTCCCAGGGCAGAAATTGTTAACACAAGGGGTCATCGTTTTAAGCTGTTTGGTGGAAAGTATGGAGGGGATGTCAGAGGCGGGTTCTTTATTCAGAAGTTGTGAGCATGGAATGCGTTGCCAGCAGCAGTTGTGGAAGTGAGGTCATTTGGGATATTTAAGAGACTGCTGGATTTGCATATGGTCACAGAAATTTGAGGGTTCGTACATTAGGTTTACCTTACATGAGGATCAATGGTCGACACAACATCGTGAGCTGAAGGGCCTGTTCTGTGCTGTACTATTCTATGTTCTATATCAAATACATGGACTTCAGTAAGGCATTTGATAAGGTTCCCCATTATAAGCTGATGTAGAAACTGAAGACGCATGGGGTCCAGGGTGTACTAGCTAGATGAATCGAGAACTAGCTGGGCAACAGCAGGCAGAGAATAGTAGTGGAAGGGAGTTTCTCAAAATGGAGAACTCTGACCACTGGTGTTGTACAGGGATCCATGCTGGGACCGCTGTTGTTCGTGATAAATATTAATGATCTGGAGAAAGGTATAGGTAGTCTGATTAGCAAGTTTGCAAATGACACTAAGATTGGTGGAGTAGCAGATAGTGAAGTGGACTGTCAGAGAACGCAGCAGGGTATAAGTAGATTGGAGAGTTAGGTGGAGAAATGGCAGATGGAGTTCAATCTGGGCAAATGCCAGGTGATGCATTTTGGAAGATCCAATTCAAGAATGAACCATACGGTAAATGGAAAAGCCCTGGGGAAAATTGATGTACTGAGAGATCTGGGTGTTCAGATCTGTTGTACTCTGAAGGTGGCAACACAGATCAATGGAGTGGTCAAGAGGGCATCTGACATTTCCTTCATTTGGACAGGGCATTGAGTACAAGAGTTGGCAGATCATGTTACTGTTGTAGAAGACTTTGGTTCGGCCACCTTTGGAATACTGTGTATAGTTCTGGTCGTTATATTACCAAAAGGATGTGGATGCTTTGGAGAGGGTGCAGAGGAGGTTCACTTGGATGTTGCATGGTATGGAGGGCACTAGCTATGAAGAGAGGTTGAGTAGATTAGGATTATTTTTATTGAAATGTTGGAGGTTGGGGGCATCCTGACCGTGGTCTACAAAATCATGAGAGGTATAGATAGGGTGGATAGCAAGAAGCTTTTTCCTAGAGTGGGGGACTCCATTACGAGGGGGCATGTGTTGAAGTTTGGAGGGGAAAAGTTTTAGGGAGATATGCGTGGAAAGTTCTTTACGCAGAGGGTGGTGGGTGCCTGGAATGCGTTGTCAGCGGAGGTGGTAGAGGCAAGTACGATAGCATCATTTAAGATGTATCTAGACAGATACATGAATGGGCAGGGAGCAAAGGAATACAGATCCTTAGAATAGACGACAGAGTTTAGATAGGGAATCTGGATCAGTGCACGTTTGGAGAATACTGTGCTTCAGTATTCTTTGTTCTTTGTTATCTTAGAGTACGATGGGACCTTAATCAGATGGGTCAATGGGCCAAAAATGGAGTTTTATTTAAGTTGAAGTGATGCATTTTGGTTAGGCAAATCAGTGCTGGACTTTATACACTAATGGTAGGGCCCTGGAGAATGTTGCTGAACAAAGAGACCTTGGGGTGCAGGTTCATAGTTTTGTGAAGGTCCAGTTACAGTTTGACAGGGTAGTGAAGAAAGCATTTGGTATGCTTGCCTTTATTGGTCAGTTCTAGCTCCCAGCCCTGCTGTATTTTCACCATCCCTCCAGACCTCCCCCTCTCTGAGGATGAAAGATTAGTCCTCAGCAGAGGCCTCACCCTCATTCCTCTACGCTCCGGATAAACGAATTCAACACACGGCGAGACATCGAGCATTTCTTCCGCCGCCTTCGCCTCCATGCCTACTTCTTCAATTTGGCCTCCCGCCTACCCTCTGACGACCCCTTCTCCCGTGGCGCACCGATCTTTATATTGCTGAGGCTAAATGCCAGCTCGCAGGCACCTCCTCCTACTGCCCCCTTGACCATGACCCCACCTCCCACCACCAAACCATCTCCCAGACCATCCATAACCTTATCACCTCAGGGGATCTCCCATCCACCACCTCCAACCTCATAGTCCCACAACTCCACACCGCCTGTTTCTACCTCCTGCCCAAAATCCACAAACCTGACTGTCCCAGCCGACCCCTTGTCTCAGTCTGCTCCTGCCCCACCGAACTCATTTCTGCATACCTTGACACGGTCCTGTCCCCCTTTGCCAGCACTTGACCTATATCCCTCAAGCTTTCCTATTCATATACTCATCCAGATGCCTTTTAGATGTTGCAATTGTACTAGCCTCTACCACTTCCTCTGGCAGCTCATTCCATATACGTACCACCCTCTGCATGAAATGGTTGCCCCTTAGGTCTCTTTTATATCTTTCCCCCCTCACTCTAAATGGTTGCCCCTTAGGTCTCTTTTATATCTTTCCCCCCTCACTCTAAACCTCTAGTGCTGGACTCCCCCATTCCAGGGAAAAGACCTTGTCTATTTATCCTATTCTCACCCTCATAATTTTGTAAAACCTCTATAAGGTCATCCCTCAGCCTCCGACGTTCCAGGGAAAACAGCCCCAGCCTATTAAGCCTCTTCAAAGTTTGGGAGAAGATTTGTAGTTCGGGTGCTCGTTGTTCTGGTTCTGAAGCTTCTGTGCAGGAACCGGAGTTGAAGCGCTTCACAGGAGGCTCCCAAGCACTGAGGATGTCACCTAGACAGGGGACGAAGCGTCTGCAACACAAATTTCCAGCTCGGTGAACAGAACCACAACTATTAAGCCTCTCCCTATAGCGCAAATCCTCTAACCCTGGCAACTTCCTGATAAATCTTTTCTGAACTTTTTCAAGTTTCACAACATCCTTCCGATAGGAAGGAGACCAGAATTGCATGCAATATTCCAAAAGAGGCCTAACCAATATCCCAGCCACAACATGACCTCCCGACTCCGAGACTCAATACACTGACCAATAAAGAAAGCATACCAAATGCCACCTTCGCTATTCTCCCTACCTGCCATTCTACTTTCAAGAAGCTATGAACCTGCACTCCAAGGTCTCTTTGTTCAGCAACACTCCTTAGGACTTTACCATTAAGTGTATAAGTCCTGCTAAGATTTGCTTTCCCAAAATGCAGCACCTCGCACTTACCTAAATTAAACTCCATCTGCCACTTCTCAGCCCATTGACCCATCTGATCAAGTTTCCATTGTAATCTGAGATAACCTTCTTTGCAGTCCACTACACCTCCAATTTTAGTGTCATCTGCAAACTTAACTATACCTCCTATGTTTACATCCAAATCATTTATGTAAATGACAGGATGGCATTTTTACAAATATGTTATCATTTATATGTTTTTGCAATAACTTTTAGCTAAGGAATTAAGTTTTTAAATGTAAGGTAAAGACAAATACTTGGTTTAAGAAGCTGCTAAATAAACCTGGAGTAATTGCAAATCAAAGCATTGTGTATTCTTATTGATATGGTCAGAATTGGAAATGGGAAGACACAAAACGTGGGTGTTCCATCTTTGGGCTTTGTAATCGAGACATGAGATCCAAAATCATCTAATTTAGGGACTTACAGTATTTATTTGCGTCCCCAAAACAAAGGGATGATATGGAGTTGAGGCTACTTTACATCTCTATCTGGGACATTCCAGGAGTGTCACAGTTTCATGGATAGATTGTAGAGAATTAATACTTTTGGTTTTGAGTTTTGTCTGTGGAATTTCTCTCTGTTGCATTTTTGGTATTTAAACAAAACTCTGGATGAATGTGTGCTTAAATTCCCATCCTTAGATGACCCAAAGAACATGAAATTAATCCCTTTTTCCGCAATGCTTCATATGCTAGTCTATCTAAAGAGTATGTTGTGCATTGGTTTCATTCTTTGTCTTCTGGATGAAAGTGGATAATATCATCCATTGGAAAGCTAAGAAAATGTAAGAGGTTACAAGTATCTTGAATGTCGAACAATGGTTGTTGTGGAGGCAGCAGATGTCGATTTATTTGTCAGAAAAATAAGTGAAATCGTCAGTGTGGTCACATTGAAAATTGTGTAGCTTGTAATCGCGTATCATTCCACAAGAAACAGTAATGCTATATAAAGAGTGTGATTCAGAAATGTTACAGACTGACCATGCGACTTGAAGAAATGGTGATGAGAACAACCAAGTTCAATGCATTTGCAGATACATTCTATTTTGTTCGAAAAGTGCACACAGTCTGTAGGCAGTCAGTCTATGACATTTATAAATTCCTAATTTGGAGATAGAACCAGTCTGAATCAAGGTTGAGATACAGGCAAACTCTAACTTTACACCTTGAATTGAATGAGCTGAAATGTCACCTTTTTTAAAATACTAATAAAGCCTTAAGTTATCTCAGGACTGTGACTTTACATATTAATCATTGAAACTTGTATCTCATTCTAAGTGATTAAAGACTTAACAGCAATCCAGGTTTGTTCAATACATCGCGTCAGTTGTATGACACTTTGATCTTTTACTATAAATGCTGTGTCCTATGATCCTGCCCTACTAGCCACCTGACAGAGGAGCAGTGGCTCAGTGGTTACCACTGCTGCCTTACAACGCTAAGGACCTGGGTTTCCTTCATGTGTTCCAGTTCCTCCCACAATCCTAAAGATGTACATGTTAGATGAATTGGCCATGCTAAATTGCCCATAGTGTTCAGGGGTGTGTAGGTTAGGTGTATTAGTCAGGTGTAAATATAGGGTAGGGGAATAGGTCTGGGTGGGTTTCTCTTCGTAGGATTGGTGTGGACTTGTTAGGCCAAATGAGCCTGTTTCCATACTGTAGGGATTCTATGATGGAAGAGATTGAGAAGGTAGGTCTTTCATGGTAACCTCAACCAGTATGGAGTTGAACTTGCACTGTTGGCACGACTCTGCATCGCAAAACCAGCTGGCCAGTCACCTGAGCTAAACCAAATTTATTGGTGAATAAACCCTACTTCAGGAAACTTAAGATTATTTGAAAGATAGAGCTTAAATTATTTGCAAGTTAAGAGGAATATTGTCTATGTGCCCTGTGAGGCTGTATGAATCTTATCAAGCCACAAAGCCGAAGAGCTTGGACTGTTCTGTGGCATCTAGTACAATCTACGACCTTGGAAAATATTATTCCAAGATTTTAAGGACCATATCGGAATACAAATATCTGATTAATTGTTTTTAATAGTAAACTGATTGTCATGATTCTTGCTTGGTCTTCATGGAGAACTAAATGAGCAATGTATATGGATGGATAGTTTATAATGTTTGGCAAAGGGAATACTGGACGAGATAATTGAGTTTTGAAAAAGTCAGCATGTGTTCTATTTGTGTTTCAGTGAGTTCCTCAGATGTCAGTGTGAAGAAAGAAATTCCTGTCCCACCATGTTCTTTTGAAGAGACAATGAAAGGTAAAATGGTACTTCATAACACATTGAAGAAGAAAAGTAATATTGGGGCTCTGGTTTCACATGCATGACAAATTACTGGTCTTAACTGAGTTGTCAAATACAAAAGAAGTCAAGAACTCCAATATGAAGGAGTAATCTTTTGAGAAATAAAAAATGCATAAATGTTACTGATATGCAGCAGTGATTATTTTGAGAATCTCTGTTACCCTTCATTTTCAGTGGCAAGTCTATGGGTTTTCTACTTACCAGTACACCTCTGAAGGTGAACTGTGTAGAGATTTTTAAAAAATGTCTGCATATCTTGTTGGCCAAAATCTGTTTAATGTTTGAAACACTGGCCTAGTTTTAAATCTAAAATTCTAAGTGCTGTTAAACATTTCCATTTCAATATGATTATTTCATATGTAGCTTATTGATCAAGTTCTCAATGATCAGACCCAACTTCCAACTTGGTAATGAGTAGCCCATAGAGCTTCATATATTCTTTATAGCATGTCAGGCATATGAAATGTCAAAGTTTTAGTTTTGATACAAGTTATTCTATCACCTCATATATGACATGAAACTAAAGTCCATTAAGGTGATGAGCTATTATCAAGTTTTAAGTAAATAGTGTTCTGCTTAGTGTCCTACACAAGTGGTTATTCACATGAGCTCTATCTTAAGTTTCAGTTACTCATCTAACTTTATCTTTGTGAAAAATTACTTAAATATATGTATCACGTATAGAACCATTTACTTTAACCTCTGCAAAGAAAGAGAATAACATATTTGAAAATCTTAGGAAGCCTGGTAATTCCAAACAATATAATGGAGTATTTTTACAGCATGGAAAGAGGCCCATCATGCCTATACCAGTCATCGAGCATCTATCTACTCTGATCCTATTTTCCAGCACTTGGCACATAGCCTTGTATGCAATGGTATTTGAAGTGTTAATGTAAATAATTCTTAAATGTACAGGTTCCTGCCTTTAGCACCCTTTTCAGCCAGAGTTACAGATATGCTTATGTCAATCCCACAATGAACCTATTAAGTTCCCCCAATAGACTATCTGCCCCTTACTTTAAAATTATGACCCCTAGTTATTCACCCTTTACAAAGGGGAAAGGTTTTTTCCTATCTGTGCCCTTGTAATTTAATACACCTTAACTTGGCTTGAGTCCCTTGCCCGAACAGTGTCTCCCTACCTTAAGCCCTGTAGTGCAGTTTTTGGGCTCTAGTATATTGCCTTGCCAAGGGAGGTTAGCATTTTAAATATTATAATGAGGCTGTGTGTTTTGTTTTTATTTAGCCTTGGAATGTAAATCCACCGTTCCTAGTATTCCCTGAGAGGGTGGTGGGTGAGCCATATTCTTGCACTGCTGCAATTTCTCTAGTGCCTGCACATCAAAAGAGCTTTTAAAGCTTTCCAGCATTTTGGCCCAGCATCAGTGAAGGAATGTTGATTTGATTCCAAGTCAGGATGGAGTGTGGCTTGGTTGGAAACTTGAATTGGCTTATGTTCTCCTAAATCTGCCACTCTTATCCTTCTAGTTGTCAGAGATTGGAGATTTTGATGTCTTTTGAAAGAGCATTGATTAGTTATTGTATTCCATCTTGCATCTATAGTCAGTACTGCCTCTTTGGAATAATGCTGGGGGGAGTGAAAGTTTCAGGTGATGCTTGAAGTACTCATCAAGAAAGCATTGTCTTGAATGGTGTCATGCTTCCTGAATATTATTGGAACTGTATTAAACCAAGCAAGCAGAGTTTTCTTATACATTCATGACTTGTGCCTGGTAGATGATGTATGGGCTTTGAGGAATTGAGGGGGAGTTGCTTGCCTTAGAATTCCTCTGACTTGCTGTTCATTGATTCATACAGTGCAAAAAAGGCCCTTCAGCCCATTGAGTTTGATCAACATAACTACCACTAAAAGTGCACTAATTCCAATTTCCTGCAGTTGACCCATATTCTTGAATCTTATACTTGAAGTACTTCTCCAAATCTTTTATAAATGTTGTAAGATTTCCAGCCTCCACTACCTTCCCAGCCAGTGCATTCCAGATTCTGACCACCTGCTGAACGAAAAGGTTTTTTTTAAACCAAATCCCTTCTGAAACTCTGCCCCGTAGCCTAAAACTATGCCCTCTTGTGACTGACTCCCCTCCCAACTAAGGGGAACAGCTGACTTCTATTCACCCTGTCCATACCTCCCACAATCTTATGCACCTCAATCATGTTCCCCCTCAGTCTTTCCATGTGCTAGTGAGGTGAGGAATAGGGAGAGAAAGGAGTTGAACACATGGCTACAGGGATGGTGCAGGAGGGAGGGTTTCGGGTTTTTGGATAATTGGAGCTTTTTCTAGGGGTAGGTGGGACCTCTACAAGCAGGATGATCTTCATCTAAACCAGAGGGGTACCAATATCATGGGTGGGAAATTCGCTAAAGCTATTAAGGTGGATTTAAACTAATACAGCAGGGGAATGGGAACCAAAATTGTAGGATAGGTACAGAAGAGGATGAGAGTAGGGAGTTCCAAAATCAAGTATCTGACACTGGCAAGCGAGAACCTGGATTGAAGTGTGTGTACTTCAACGCGAGGAGCATCCAAAATAAAGTGGGTGAACTGGCAGCGTGGGTTGGTACCTGGGACTTCGATGTTGTGGCCATTATGGAGACATGGATAGAGCAGGGACAGGAATGGCTGTTGCAGGTTCCGGGATTCGATGTTTCAGTGAGAACAGAGGAGATGGTAAAAGAGGGGGAGGTGTGGCATTGTTGATCAGGGACTATATTACAGTTGTAGAATTCGTTAACTGAGGTAGTATGGGCTGAGGTTAGAAACAGGAAAAGAGAAGTCACCATGCTGGGAGTTTTCTATAGGCTTCTGAATAGTCCCAGAGATGTTGAGGAAAGGATAGCAAAGATGATTCTCAATAGGAGTGAGAGAGGCAGGGTAGTTGTCATGGGGGACTTTAACTATCCAAATATTGACTGGGATCACTACAGTACGAGTACTATAGATGAGTCAGTTTTTGTCCAGTGTGTCAGGAGGGCTTCCTGACACAGTATGTAGACAGGCCTACAAGGGGCAATGCCACTTTAGATTTAGTACTGGGTAACGAGCCTGGTCAGGTGTTAGATTTGGAAGTAGGTGAGCACTTTGGAGACAGCGATCACAATTCTGTCAGGTTTACTTTAGTGATGGAAAGGGATAGGTGTACTCCACCGAGCAAGAGTTACAGCTGGGGGAAGGGAAATTACGATGCAATTAGGAAAAATTTAGGAAGCATAGAATGGGGAAGGAAACTGCAGGGGATGAGCACATTAAAAATGTGGAGCTTATTCAAGGAAAAGCTCCAGCGTGTCCCAGAGAAGTATGTACCTGTCGGGCAAGGAGGAAGATATAGAACGTGTGAGCCGTGGTTTACTAAGGAAGTGGAATCCCTGGTCAAGAAGAAGAAGTAGGCTCATGTTCGGACAAAATGTGAAAAGTCCGGGCACTTGAGCGTTACAAGGAAGTCAGGAAAGACCTAAAAAGAGAGCTCAGAAGAGCCAGGAGGAGACATGAGAAATTGTTGGTGGATAGGATCAAGGTTAACCCTAAGGCTTTCCATAGGTATGACAGGAATAAAAGAATGACGAGAGTTAAGTTAGGGCCAATCAAGGATAATAGTGGGAAGTTGTGTGCAGAGTCAGAGGAGATAGGGGAGACACTAAATAAATATTTTTCAAGTGTTCACTATAGAAAATGAAAATGTTGGCGAGGAAGATACAGAGATACTTGCATCTAGACTAGAAGAGATTGAGGTTCACAAGGAAGAGGTATTAGAAATACTGCAGAGTGTGAAAATAGACCAGTCCCCTGGGCCGGATGGGATCTATCCTAGGATCCTCTGGGAAGCAAGGGAAGGGATTGCCGAGCCTTTGGCATTGAACTTCAAATCATCATTGTCTACAGGAATAGTGCCTGAGGACTGGAGGATAGCAAATGTGGTTCCCTTGTTCAAAAAGGGTAGTAGAGACAATCCTGGTAATTACAGACCAGTGAGTCTCACTTCAGTTGTTGGTAAAGGATTGGAAAAGGTTATAAGAGATAGGATTTATAACCATCTAGAAAAGAATAATCTGATCAGGGACAGACAGCACGGTTTTGTGAAGGGTAGGTTGTGCCTAATGAATCTTATTGACTTTTTTGACAAAGTGACCAGACAGGTAGATGAGAGTAAACCAGTTGATGTGGTGTATATGGATTTCAGCAAGGCACTCGATAAGGTTCCCCACAGTGGGCTATTATATAAAATGTGGAGGAATGGGATTGTGGGAGACATAGCAGTTTGGATCAGTAATTGGCTTGCTGAAAGAAAACAGAGTTGTAGTTGATGGAACATGTTCATCTTGGTGTCCTGTTACTAGTGGCGTATCGCAAGGGTCAGTGTTGGGTCCACTGCTGTTCGTCATTTTTATAAATAACCTGGATGAGGGCTTAGAAGGGTGGGTTAATAAATTTGCGGACGACACTAAGGTCAGTGGAATTGTGGATAGTGATGAAGGATGTAGTAGGTTGCAGAGAGACATAGATAAGCTGCAGAGCTGGGCTGAGAGGTGGCAAATGGTGTTTAATGCGGACAAGTGTGAGATAATTCACTTTGGTTGGAGTAACCGAAATGCAAAGTACTAGGCTAATGGTAAGATTCTTGGGAGTGCAGATGAGCAGAGAGATCTTTGTGTCCATGTACACAGATCCCTGAAAGTTGCCACCCAGATTGACAGGGTTGTTAAGAAGGCATAGAGTGTTTTGGCCTTTATTAATAAAGGGATTGAGTTCCGGAACCAGGAGGTTATGCTGCAGCTGTACAAAGCTCTGTTACGGCCACATTTGGAGTATTGTGCGCAGTTCTGGTCACCGCATAACAAGAAGGATGTGGAAGCTTTGGAAAGAGTGCAGAGGAGATTTACTAGGATGTTGTCTGGTATGGAAGGAATGTCTTACGAGGCAAAGTTGAGGGCGTTGAGGCTGTTCTCGTTAGAGAGAAGGTTGAAAGGTGACTTAATAGAGACATACAAGATAATCAGAGTTAGATGGGGTGAACAGGGAGAGCCTTTTTCCACGTATGGGAATGGCAAACATGAGGGGAAACAACTTTAAAGTGAGGGGGGATAGATATAAGACAGATGTCAGAGGTAGTTTCTTTACTCAGAGTAGTAAGGGTATGGAATGCTTTGCCTGCAACAGTAGTAGATTCGCCAAGTTTAAGTGCATTTAAGTAATCATTGGACAGGCATATGGACTTACAGGCATATGGATGTACATGGAATAGTGTAGGTGGGATGGGCTTCAGATTAGTATGAAAGGGCGGTGCAACATCGAGGGCCGAAGGGCCTGTACTGCGCTGTAATGTTCTATGTTCTCTACTCTAAAGAAAACAGTCCAAACGTACTTAGTCTCTTCTTATGACTCAATGTCTCTATCCCATGCAATATCCTAGTAAATCTCTTCTGTACCCTTTCTAAGGGCAGTTCAGTGGCTCAGTGGTTAACACTGCTGCCTCAGTGCTCGGAACCCGGGTTCGATTCCTGTCTCGGGCGACTGTCTGTGTAGAGTTTGCACATTCCCTCTGTTTCTGCGTAGGTTTTCTCTGGATGTTCCGGTTTCCTCCCACTTTCCAAGGATGTACAGGTTAGCTGAATTGGCCATGCTAAATTGCCCATAGTGTTAGGTGCATTAGTCAGGAGTAAATATAGGTTAGGGGAATGGCTCTGGGTGGGTTACTGTTTGGATGGTCGGTATGGGCTTGTTGGTCCGAAGGGCCTGTTTCCACCTTGTAGAGAATCTAATCTTAAAAAAATGTAATCTAATGTCATGCTATCATATCCTTCCTCTTGAGGTGACCAGAATGGCACACAGTACAGGTAGGACAATCTTTTATCCGAAATCTGAAAAGTTCCGAAATCCGAAAAGCTCCGAAATCCGAAGTTTTTTTCTCATTAATAATAGAAGAATGTCACTGATGAAAGTGATTGGCCTGAGGAAGTATTACCTGAGGAACTTCTGTGTCTCTGCCCTGGTCTTGGGATGATGATCCTCCAATAAATTTTGTGGAAGACATAATTTCAACCAGTGATCAATTTTTCCCAAATTCCAGCGGTTTCGTATTTGTTACCACTCCTTGATATTCGGTCAAATGCTGCCTTGAAGTCAGGGGCAGTCACACTCTGCTTACAACTGGAGTTTAGCTTTCTTTTCCATGTTTGTACTAATGCTGGATTGAAACTGAGTGGCCCTAACAGAATCCAAGGTACCACTACCCTTTTCACATCCTCTTATTAAGCCAGAATCCAAACTGAGCTTCTGTAAGTAGGTTTTTGGTGAGGTGAGTGCTGCTTGAAAGCACTAAGTAATACCTTGCCTCACTCGATGATGATTGAGCTTGATGGTCAATTATTATTTGATTTTGATTTGTCCGGCTTTTTGTAGACAGTACATTTTCTATATTGTTGGGTGAATGCCAGTACTGTTACAATTTTGGAACAGGTTTTGTAACAAAGTTTTTCTGTCCAAATATGAAATTCAGACCAAGCTGTTTAACCTTTGTCAACAACTGTATTTATTTGAATTAGAAGCAAGAACACAGACATATTTTATATAAATCCTTCATTTACTTTGATTACTTGTTCTTATAATTCCTATGGAGTATCTCAGCACTTTATCCAAGTTTAAAGGCATTTTACGGAGTAGGCGTGATCCTCATGCTGTTCAAGGAGCAGTGTGTCTGTGTACCTACTACTGGATGTTGTCAGTCAAAACAATCTCTGAAGGCTTATTTTAAGCCTGCAGAGGCTGATACAGGGATCCAGTGAATATACATGGTGATTTCGGATATTAGTAAAATTAAAGAGTGGATATGATGTACCAAGAGAGGATGATGGTGTATTGCCAGTGAAACCAAAGGACCAAGAACAGTAAAGTTCACATAGCTGGATAAAATGAAGTTTAAACCTACAAGTTCTTCATAAATGATGAAGCTCATTAGAGGAATGTCTCTTGAAAGCTGAGGAGCACATAGAAAATAAAGATATAATTGGAGAAGTCAGTCCAACCAAATATGAAAAAGAACTTTTGAGGAGCTCTGGAAAATCTGTGGAGACAACAGCATCCAGAAAATAATGGGGGAATAAAGCAAAGCAAGGCGTCATGAGGATCACATCAGCCTATCTGATCACCACACTTGTGCTGTCCTGAGCTTCCCTTCTCCCTATACTCCATAATATGTGGCAGTGCCTCCCTCTGCCTCTGCTTCACAATAGCATTCTACCATTTTGATCCCACTTTCAGAAATTTGGTCAGTTCTTTTAAGCCTGTTACCGGCCTCTCAAACTGCTCAAAGTTTGCTATATCTCTGCATTTCTTCTAAATTAAAAAATACACACAAAGCTATTGTTCAGTTGGGAATTTGTAGTGATTAAAATTGAAAATTTATTGACGTTGGGGTGAGTATGCAATTCTGGGGAAGAATTAATCTGAAAATAAGGTGGCTATAGTAATGAAAGGAGTTTGCTTATGTCCTGCAGAAAAACCACTAGTTTGACTGATGGAATATCTTAACAAATGCATTGAGTGTACTCAATTAAACCTTAAATGTTAGTCAAGGTGATACTATTAATATTACCATTATAACCAACACGAATTGCTTTTTCGGTATGGTTTAAGTATGACCTGTTTTTAAACTTCTTCATAGCTTCAGGAATGAAAGTCCCAGGCTGTTCCTTGGAAGAAGCGGATCTCCCTACTACTTTACTATCACCCATGCTGCCATCAGTTGTGATAAAGAAAGAAGCAACGACTCCAATGGATGTGGTATCAAATCAGACACCATCTGCAGCTTTTGAAGTATGATTTTTATATCCCCAAATGGATAGAAATGCTACTTTTTTTTAATGAGGGTAGAAAAGTTCTTGTATATAATGCTTTGTTTTAAAAACATATCTTTACTCTATTTTTCCTTCATGTGTTGCACTTTGAATCTTGATACTTTTTCATCATTAGTTTTGGCTTCTCATATTTAGTCTTCTTATTTAACACATTTTCAGTAATGTTCTTGCAGTCTTTTAATTAAACTTTTGATTTCTAGGTAGCTATCAACATTAGCTTCAGATTTTGGGAAAGTTGAGTTATAGTTAAATATGGTTAGATGAAGGAAGTAAATGAAATATCTCCCAAGTTTGCAGACACAACATAAAGCTAGTTAGGAGGGTGAGTTCTTAGGAAGATGCAGAGATGCTTCATTGTCATTTGGGCAAGTTGAATGATTGAGCAAATGCATGGCAGCTGAAGTATAACAGATAAATGCGGGCTTATCCAGTTTGATTGCAAAAACGGGAAGTCAGATTATTACTTAAGTGGTGTTCGATAGGGAAAGGAAGAAATGCCACAAGACTTATGTTTCCTTGTACACTAAATGCTGAAAGTAAACATCCCAGTCGAGCAGAAGGCAAGTAATGTGTTGGCCTTTGTAAATAAAGAATTCAAGTACAGGGATGTTTTCTGCAATTATACAGGGGCTTAGTGAGACTACACCTGGAGTACTGTGTTCAGTTTTAGTCTCCTCAACTGAGGAAGGATATTCTGGCTGTGGATGAATTGTGAAAGGTTAACCAGACTGATCCCCTGGGATTGCAGAACTGCTGGATGAAGAAGCACTGGATCGGTTAGGATGAAGCTCACTGGAGTTTAGAGGCATGAGGGGAAATGTCATAGAAATATAGAATTTTATCAGGACTGGACAATAAACACTAGAAAGATGTTTCCAATGACTGGGGAATCGAGAACCAGCGGTCACGGTGTAAAGACATGGTGTCGACCATTTAGGACTGAGGTGAGGAGAAATTTCTTCAGAGTGGTGAGGCTGTGGAATCCTCTGCCACAGTTGAAAACATTTGATGTTTTCAAGGATTTAGGCATAATCCTTAGGATAGTGACATCAAAGGATATGGGGAGAAAGCAGGAACAGGTACCAAGTTGATGATCAGTCATTATCATGTTAAATAATCGAATAGGCTCAACGGGCTGAATAGCCTATACCCTCTCATGTTTTCTGAGTATTTTTCTGTTTATATCCTGATCTGTCGGTGTGTTAATGTTGACATCTAGTTATGCACGTACATATTTTCCATCTAACAATGGGCAATTACCACCAGTTGCAGAATTTTCTAAACTATCAAACAGGTTTAACTCTGTAAGGATGTAAAATATGGAGAAGGGAAGAACTGCAGATACCGGAGAAGTCAGTCAAAAAGGGTGGCGCTGGAAAAGCACAGCAGATCGGACAGTCAGATCGGAGCAGGAAAGTCAGTGTTTTTGGCATAAGCCCAAAATCAGGAATGTTATTCCTGATGAAGGGCTTATGTCTGAAACATTGAATTGCCTGCTCCTCAGATGCTGCCTAACCTGTTGTCCTTTTGCAGCACCACCCTTTTCGACAAGGATGTAAAATATGATGATTTTTTAAGTTTTAAAAAAAATCAATAGTCATACCTGTGGGCCAGGAGGCCTGGGTTTAAGTCCCACCTGTTCCAGAGGTGTGTAAAATCATTTCTGAATTGGTTGATTAGAAAATACATGTTTATAAATATTTGCTTTGAGTGAGTTTTATGTTTTATTTATTCAGGTTCAAGAGGTGGGAGCAGGACAGCCACCTTTGGAAATCTCTTCTAATGTCCAAGCAAGTGCACCGTTCTCTGTATCTGTATCTGTGTCTCATCAAGGGGGAGACACTGAACAATGCCAGCAAATTCAACCAAGTATGTTTCCAAATACAGATACTTTGACAACTGTACAAAAACAAGACATTTCTCAGCCATGTGCTTTTCCAGCATCTAAATGTTCCAGCCAGCTCCAGAATAATGAAGGTTTGCTTCAACAAACAACCCAGTTTCACAATGCTCACATATTGCTAGATTCAAGGGAGGTACAAACAAGAGAAATTTTGCAGGCTGATGCAGCCAAGATATCCTTATCCCAAATTCCCGAGTCTGCACGGCAGCAAAAACATCAGCACCAGAAGCAACAACAATCAACGACACAAGCACAGGCTCAGGCCCTGCAAGAGCATTCACCAAA
Source organism: Chiloscyllium plagiosum (assembly GCF_004010195.1). Lineage (NCBI taxonomy): Eukaryota > Metazoa > Chordata > Chondrichthyes > Orectolobiformes > Hemiscylliidae > Chiloscyllium > Chiloscyllium plagiosum. Next base: position 27,216,791 of record NC_057726.1, read on the forward strand.
CTTATTTCAACCAAATGACAATGTATCACAGTTGCAGAATGCTTTGCACTCTATGCAACAAAGAAACTTTCAAACAAATGCTAACAGTGGCAGAAGTGACAATGTTAATCTTGTTCATCAAGCTTTGGAGGCAAGTCAGCAGCAATTAACTTCTGTTTTATTTACTGGATCTAGCACATCTGAGACAATGCAGCAACCTGTGGAGCAGGTACAAGACCAGATCAATGCAGATTTATTCCATCAAGTCAATTCGATGCAGAGCTCCCTCACTCAAGGTTTATTCTCAAATTCTGACAACACATCGCTTCCTAGGTCAGACAATGTTCTCTCTGCACCTGAGAATTCATTGTCAAATCAACAAGTGTTAGAAACCTCGACAGACATTTTGATGGAAATGCAACAGAACATTTGCCCTGGATCAGGACAACTCCAGTCAGACATGTACCAATCCTCTAAAGTATTGAGTGCCCAAGGTTCTTTAAATGGAGCCCTCCAGCAAGGTGATATTTTTCAGCAGTCCACTCATGCTGTGTCTAGTTTGCAGTCCAGTGATGAAAACCAGCATCAAATATCCCACAGTGGAATTTTTTCACCTGCTACAACTGTTGCAGGGAAAGAAAACAAAGGAAATCCTCAGCAGGCAACTTCTTCCCCAAGTGTCTTTCAGTGCTCTAACTCAATGGTTACAGTGGAAGATACCTCAGTGCAGTCGAACCAGAGACAAACCAACATGTTTGAGTCTATTGTGCAGATGCAGCAGAGTGGAGATAGCCAGCCTCAAGTAACTTTGTTTTCTAATACAGATGGTATGATGCATGTAAAAAGTGGTGGCTCTTCACAGCAATCTGGGATTTTTCAACAGGGTGGAGAAATGTTGTCAATGCAACCTGGAAACTTCCTGCAGCAATCACATCCATCATCTGAACTGTTCCATCCACAAAATTCTCTAAATCAAGTTCAAAGTACAAGCCATTCTCAAGAATCACAGTCTGGACTTTATCATTGCTCTAGCACTATGCTACAACATCAGAACAATGCTGCTTCCCAGGATCAAGTACAGTCAACGTTGTTCCATCCTCAAAATTCAATGGCAGTTCTTCAAGGTTCCTCAATTGGCCAAGACCAGCAACAAAGCACACTCTTTCTTTCTCCAAACTCTTTGCCTCCACTTCAAGATAGCAACATGTCACAAGATAAGCAACCAGTAAACTTCTATTCACCCCAAAGCTCAATCCAAGCACTCCAGAGTTCAGGAGATCCTGAGCAGCAATCTGTGAATGTCTTTCAGACCCAGACTCTCGTGTCTCAGATTCAGAGTACCATGATTCCTCAAGAGCAGCAACATCAACAACAGAGTCTTTTTCAACATCAGGTCACAATGTCCTCTCCCCAGGCTAACACCTCTCCTCAAAATCAGCAAGCATCAATGTTTCAGACCCAACATTCAATAGCTACACTGCACAACAATACTTCACCTCAAGATCAATCTCAGAATGTTCTTTTTAACTCTCAAAACACCATTTCTCCAATAAATAGCAGCATGACTTCCCAGGAGCAACAACAGAATGTCCTTTTTAATTCTCGGAGTACTGTGCATTCTCAGAGTACCGTGCCTCCAATGAATACAAATTTGGCTTCCCAGGAGCAGCAAAACCAAAATCTTTTTCATACTCAACCTAATATGGTGGCTGTTAATCAAGAACAACAATCATCCATGCAATTCCAAAATCAGACCACAGTTTCAACACTTCAAAATAGTGGGACACGTCAGACAGATGAACAACAGCCATCAGTTTTTCACAACCAACCTCAAATGCAGTTAGTTCAGAGTTCAGGAGATTCTCAAAGTCAGCAGGTCACACTATTCATTTCCCAGACATCAATGTCTGCATTGCAGAACGATATAAATCAACAAGAGATGCAACAGTCCACTATTTTTAATCCACAAAGTAACCTGTCTGTACTTCAGACCACCACATCTGTACCAAGTCAACAACAAAGTTCACTTTTTCACCCACAAGGAACGATGAATCAGCTTCAAAGTACACCTGCACCTGCCCAACAACCTACTGGCTTGTATTTGTTTGGAATTCAAAATGGTAAGTGTAATCTAAGAATTAAATTTCAGTCAGTCCACAAAGATGTTTGCCCACCAAATTAAATATTTCTAAAGTGTTTTTTTGTCCCAAATCAGTGCTAATTTAATTGCAAAGTAATATTTTGTGAACTCTCATCTGTGAATCACAAGATTCTGGGTTGAAATCAGTACATGAGCACAAAAATCACAGCTGATACTCCATTGTAGTACTAAGGAGTATTGTTGAAAGTGCTATCTTTCAGCTCGCTAAACTGAAGTTGTATTTACCTGTTTGGTAGATGTAAAAAAATTCCTCTGCACTCTTCTAAAGAAGAACAACGGAGTTATCCAGGTGACCTGGCTAAGATATTTATCTCTTAATCAATGTAACAAATGGTGACCATCATATTGACAAGAAAGTTTGTTGTGTGCAAATTAGATGCTGTGTTTTCTACATCAGTTCTGTGGCCACACCTCAAAAATACTTCACGAGCTGTAAAGTGTTTTGTGATGTCGAGTTGTCGAGAAAAGTGCTATTTAAATGCGATATGTCTTTTTGACATAAAGGGAATCCAAAATCTTCCGTTTGCCATCTGCATTAAGGGTACGAAAAGGAGTCATAGGTAGCCAATTGGAGACCAAAAAGATTTACACATCAAACACATGGATAAGGTTATTAAATGAATACTTTTTGTATTCCTTATTATCCTAAAAATCATAAAACATAGAACAATACAGCGCAGTACAGGCCCTTTGGCCCTTGATGTTGCGCCGATCCAAGCCCACCTAACCTACACTAGCCCACTATCCTCCATTTGCCCGCTTAAATGTCCATAAAGAGGGAGAGTCCACCACTGCTACTGGCAGGGCATTCCATGAACTCACGACCCGCTGAGTAAAGAACCTACCCCTTAATTTAAAGCTATGCCCCCTCGTAATAGCTGACTCCATATGTGGAAAAAAGTTCTCATGGTCAACCCTATCTAAACCCCTAATCATCTTGTACACCTCTATCAAGTCACCCCTAAACCTTCTTTTCTCCAATGAAAACAACCCCAAGTGCCTCAGCCTTTCCTCATACGATCTTCCCACCATACCAGGCAACATCCTGGTAAACCTCCTCTGCACCCGTTCCAGTGCCTCCACATCCTTCCTATAGTATGGCAACCAAAACTGCACACAATACTCCAGATGCGGCCGCACCAGAGTCTTATACAACTGCAACATGACCTCAGTACTCCGGAACTCAATTCCTCTACCAATAAAAGCCAGTAAGCCATATGCCTTCTTCACCGCACTATTCACCTGGGTGGCAACTTTCAAAGATCTGTGCACATGGAC
>NC_057726.1:27223273-27228088 GCF_004010195.1 Chiloscyllium plagiosum
CAGGCTCCGTGCCAGAGGCCTGTGCCCCGTTACTTGCCCCTGGTAAGTCGTCCCCCCCACAAGTATCCAAAACGGTATACTTGTTTTTGAGGGGGACGGCCGCAGGGGGTCCCTGCACTGGCTGCTTCCTCCCAGTCCCCCTCACTGTCACCTATCTATCTGCCATCTTTGGAGTTACTACTTCCCTAAAGCTCCGATCTATGATCCCCCTCTGCCTCCCGAATGTTCCTAAGTTCATCCAACTCCAGCTCCAGTTCCCTAACACGATCTTGGAGGAGCTGGAGATGGGTGCACTTCCTGCAAGTGTAATCAGCAGGGACGTCCATGGCATCCCTCACCTCAAACATGTTGCAAGAGGAACATTGCACTGCCTTCACTGCCATCCCTCTAAAAGTAACCTTTTTTTAAAAAAACAAAACTGGGTCTAAAGAATAGAACAAGCAAAATGCAGCACTTACCTACTTACCACAACGGGTCTTATCATTCGGTTAGAGGAGGAGGAGGGAGGGTGAGAGGCACTACCTCTGTAGTGCCTCAGGTTCTTCTCCTGCGTGCTTTTATAGGGAAAAACCCTACCCGGTTGCCTCTCTGGTCTTCGTCACTTCCCCCTGCTGCTCCCGCTCTTTCTGTGACGAGAAACAAAAACACCGCTGCCCGCTACCAGTAAGTAATTTTAAAACAAACTGTCTCACCTTAGCTGTAGCCTTCCGGGTTCCTTTACACTCTGCTGCTGTTCGCACTCAAAATGACCATTGGCGTCGAATACTCACTGCTTTCCTTCCCGGCTGCCCCTCTGGTCTTCGTCACTTCCCCCTGCTGCTCCCGCTCTTTCTGTGAAGAGAAAAAAAAACACCGCTGCCCGCTACCGGGAAGTAATTTTAAAACAAACTGTCTCGCCTTAGCTGTAGCCTTCCGGGTTCCTTTACACTCTGCTGCTGCTCGCACTCAAAAAAGCCACTTGTTAGATGGAGAAGTGAAGGTTGAAGTCATGTAATATGGTTTGTTCTCATGTAATGACTATTTGAAGGCACATTAAGAAATTATTATTGTAATGTGTTAATTTTCACCTTCTGAAGGTATTTTGGAGTAGACAGAGTTAAATGCCCTGCTTGGGGAAGAAATCAGTACCTAACTTCATACTTGTACGACAACATTCACCAAAAAGGTTGAGATATTGTGTTTTTGGAAAGAGCCAAGACAAGCTTGAATGATGAATGCTAGTTTATGTATTCCCCTCAGTTAGAAAGCTCCAGGATTGAGGCCTTCTCTGGCAAGAAAGAAAATACTATCTAATTTTCTCTGTCTTCTTTAAAAAATGTAAGAGTTTCTTTCTTGTCAGTTCTCTTTCGATATTACAAGCATTAATCTGGCTGTATACTTATTCAGACCAATTTTTACTGCATTTTCTGAAACAATAAAAAAGTTTTGTATGCACTGGTATCGTGACCCCTACAAAACAGAGATTTGGATGAATGGGCAAGGACTTATTCTTTCTATTTTACTTATTGTTTAGTTGCGATTAAAACTCTAGTTAGACTGAGAACAAATCCCACAAAAGCTCACATATGACGTAAAAATATTTTATCATTAGGCTGCCTGACCAATACTGCATTTCACCAATTTGCTCTTTTTTACATATTTTCTTTTTCCAGTAGCAGTATTTAAAGTTCTCAGTCGAATATTGTAGTATATCTGGGAAGTATGGATCATTTGTGAGTGACCATGGTAAAAACTGATAATTGGTGAATAAAACAGATGTTCTGGGTCAGTGGTTTTTGTTTTTGAATAAATAAGATCTTTAACATTTGTTGAACTTTTAAAGTGAATAGTCCATTTTTTAAAAAAAAAATTTGTTCGAATTCATCTTCACAACTTTGTACTCCAAGTTTAACAAACTGTAGAAATAAATGTATGGGATAGCATAAGATAAGGTGACATTGCTAGGGGAAGAAATTTACAAAATGCAATACCAAATGATTGTCAAAACTCCCATTCTGTGCATAAAAGTACTGAAGTGATCAGGTGAGTAAATGTTTGAGCAAGATACATTGTGAAACCATACATAAACATTAAAATGAACCCATTATCTCAATGTAGATTATTTATCACTATGTAGATTGAAGTCCAACTTATTTGATGGCTGTCTGGTGAACTTAAATTTACAATAATGTGTCATCATGTATATGGAATAGTGTGCGTCTTTTTCATAGCTTTGATTCCTGTGAGAAAGTTCAATTTATCCATGATCCCTTGTCACTCAACAAATAGTATTAAAGGTATATCCAGGTTTACTGCCTTAACTATTGGGAAAGTAAACAGTCATCCAACTAGTTTGGTGATATCTTCAAATTTGACAAGGATGCAAAGTGTTTTCATTATTAATAAAAATATTTTCTTAATAAAGGTTATAAAAAGACTGGATTACAGTAAAATCTTCCTTCTCAATTTTGTTAAATCAGTAATTTCTCCAAAATAAATAACTTTACCTTGTTCTCCCTGGTTAAGAATAATGTAAAGAATGATTTTAAAATAGTTACTTTATTTTTTGTCTTTCTACACTCTGTTCTAATAACATGATAACTTGCACAATTCTCTACAATATCTAGGAACAATCTAGCCCTTTGCTATATTACTCTTGGAAGTTCAAGCTCTACTAAAATGAGACAAGGAGGCAAAGCGTTTTGCCTTGCATTCATCAGGATTACATTTCAAGAAACTAAATTGATAAAGGGAGGAGCAGTTTATATAGCATTAGAAGCGGATGCAGGCTGGTTAGCCTGGAGATACATAAGGAACTATTTACTGTCAGTCATAGCTGATTAAATTCCGGAAGTGATTGCTGACATCAACAACTTCGGGTAACTACACGGGCATACCCATTGGGAACATATAGTTCTAAGCACAGACATCCTCACATCCACTTATGTTTTTTATCACAGGCAAATGGTTTACTGCACGTGCACCAGGAAACATGCACAATTCGGAAATGCATTTCAGTAATAGGGAGAGGGATGGCATGCATGGAATGGGGGTGGTGGGGAATTCCTAGAGTGAGAAGGGAAGAGAAGAAGAGCCCAGGATCCAGGTATTTCTGTCTGCTGTGTTTCCTCCAGCTCTTGGGCCCTCATTGTCATCATACACCCCAACCTCCTGGTTCTCTCCAGGATCCCAATATCTCCCCGCACCCCTCTCTTCCCAATCCTCCAAATCGCTCCCTCAACTCCAGCTGCATTCCCTGAAATCTGTGTGCATGAGATTCTAACTGGCATGTAGTGTGCATAAGATTTAATGTTAGCAAACACATTCTTAAATTCTGACCAGGGGGGTAGACTGTCATTGGCCAGGGCATCACCTTGGAGAATGAGGAAATAGCAATCTTCACAACCCTTCCCTCACGAGAAAGAAAAGTTGATATTCCTTTTGCCAGTGAGATAAAAAAAAAATCTGTGTGTGAATATGTAGAGCTTCTAGCATGTGCCAATTAATCTCACTTAAATGCAACTGATAATCTTGGTTTTTGGTGTAATTTTCAGCACAGTCAGGGTTATTTAATAAATTCTGCCCAACAGCAGAATCAAATCTAATGTCAGAAATGGTGTCTGGGCTTTGCAAGCATATTCCAGTTGAGCACAATCAGCAGTCTGCCTAATACGGACAGTCAAAGGGTTTGACCAGTGGTTTTAGTTGCTGCTGAAGACTTCTGTCTGTACATAAGTGGTAAAGCATGAGATCTATCCCATAATTCTGCTATTGGACAACATTTATTAAGTAAATTTAAAAATCACACAACACCAGATTATAGTCAATAGGTTTATTTGGAAACACTAGCTTTCGGAGCATTGCTCCTTCATCAGGTAACTGTGGACCAGGATCATAAGATACACAGTCCAACTCCAGCATCTCCAAATCAGGAAATGATATGTTAGCCTTTTATTACTAAAGTTTGGAGTACAGGAGCAAAGATCTCTCCCTGTACTTACGTAGAGATTTGGTGAGGTCTTCTCAAGGCCAGTTACTGATGGGCAACAAAAACTGGTCCAGTCAGGAGGCTCCACATCTTGTGAATTAACAAACATTAAAGAACCTCACCTGAAGTATTGAGTGCAGTTTTGATCTTTTTACCAAATAACAGACATGCATGCCTGGAGAGAGAGAAGTGTTCATGAGCTCATTCCTGCAATGGGGGAATTGTCCATGAGGAAACATTAATTTGCTGGGAATACATGTTTATGCCGAAGGACAATGTGGAAAAGGGGAAGATATGGAACAGTTTGGACAATTTTCGGATTGGACAGGGTTCACTATCACCATGGTTTCTTGGATTGGAGTCATCAGTTTAATGTGTCTTTTGGTTTACCCACTGTCCATTGACAGGGACTGCATTGATGTCTGAGGAGTCGTGAACAGTGCTGAACAATTTACAATCGTCGGCAAATATACCCACTTCTGACTTTATGATGGAGGGAAGATCATTGATGGAGCAGCTGAAGATGGTTGGACACCAGGACACGACCCTGGGGAACTCCTGGAGAGCCATCCTGGAGCTGAGATAAACACAAACATCTTCCTCTGTGACTTTAACCAGCAGAAAGATTTCCTGTACCACTCTCACTATTGCTTGCGACACTTTTACACATTTGCTCTCACCACCTCCCACTACAAAAACACTGCCCCACCTCTTACCCCTTGACACAGTCTCTCCCGCCTCTCTCACCCCATCAATACAATGCCCCCCAACCTCTTCTACCCCTTTGACACATCTTCCCCTGCCTCTTCCCCCCTCGACACAATCTCCCTGCCTTCGACACGATCTCT
>NC_057726.1:27228120-27236645 GCF_004010195.1 Chiloscyllium plagiosum
CCCCCTCAACACAATCTCCCCAGCCTCTATCACACCCCACAATCTCCCCAATCTCTCCCACACCCAACAATGTGCCATACCAATGATTGCAGTTTAGCTAGTGTTCATTGATGTCACACTCAGTTGAATGCAGGCTTGAACATAGAATAATACAGCGCAGAACAAGCTCTTCGGCCCTCAATGTTGTGCCAAACTGTGAACTAATCTAAGCCCGTACCCCAACACTATCACATCATCATCAATGTGCTTATCCAAGGACTGTTTAAATGCCCCTAATGTGGCTGAGTTAACTGCATCCTTACCACTCTGTCAGTCAACAGCCTGCCTCTGACATCTGTCTTAAATCTATCACCCCCTCAATTTGCAACTGTGTCCCCTCATACGAGCCAACATCATCATCCTAGGGAAAAGACTCTCACTGAAGAAGGGCTTATGCCCGAAATGTCGATTCTCCTGCTCCTTTGCTGCCTGACCTGCTGCGCTTTTTCCAGCAACTCATTTTTCAGCTCTGATCTCCAGCATCTGCAGTCCTCACTTTCTCCTAAAAGACTCTCACTGTCTACCCTATCTAATCCTCTGATCATCTTCTATGTCTCTATTAAATCCCCTCTTAGCCACCTTATTTCCAATGAGAACAGATCCAAGTCCTTCAGCCTTCCCTCATAAGATCTTCACTCCAGACCACGCAACATCCTGGTAAATCTCCTCTGCACCTTTACTTATGCTTCCATATCCTTCCTGTCATGGGGCAACCAGCACTGCACACAATATTCCTACTGAGACCGCACTGGTGTTTTGTATAGTTGCAGCATGACATTGCAGCTCTGGAACTCAATCCCTCTACCAGTAAAACCTAGCACACCGTCTGCCTTCTTAACAGCACTATCAACGTGGGTGGCAACTTTCAGGGATCTATGTGAATGAACTCCAAGATCCCTCTGCACGTCCACACTACCAACAATCCTTCCATTGACCCAGGATTTGGCCCTCATGTTATTCTTCCCAAGGTGAATCACCTCGCATCTGTATAGAACTCCATTTGCCACCTCTCAGCCCAATTCTGCAGTTTATCAAAGTCCCCTGAAACCTGTAACATTCTTCCACACTGTCCACCAATGCACCGACTTTGGTGTCATCTGAAAACTTGCTAACTCATCCACCTATTCCTGCGTCCAAGTCATTTATAAAAATGACAAACGGTGGTCCCAAATCAGATCCTTGTGGCACACCACTGGTGACTGGACTTCAGACTGAATATTTTCCATTAGCCACCACTCACTGCCTTCTTACAGAAAGCCAGTTTCTAATCCAAACTGCTAAATCACCCTCAACCCCATGCCTGTGCATTTTCTCCAAAAGCCTACCATGTGGAACCTCGTCGAGGGCTTTACTGGGGCCCGTGTACACCATGTCAACTGCTCTGCCCTCATCCACATGCTTGGTCACCTTCTCAAAGAGCTCAATGAGATTTGTGAGACACGACCTGCCCTTGACGAAGCCTTGTTGACTACCTCCAATCAAATTGTTGCTTGCTAGATGATTATATATCCTATCTTTTACAATCCTTTCCAAAATTTTCTCTGCAACAGACGCAAGGCTCACTGCTCTATAAATATCTGCATCATCTGAATTGTACTTCTTGAACAAGGGCACGGCATTTGCAATCCCCCAGTCCTCTGGTACTAAACCTGTAGACAATGATGACTCAAAGATTGAGCCAAAGGCTCTGCTATCTCTTCCCTAGCTTCCCAGAGAATTATAAAAAGGTAACTAGGGAGAAAATAGGGCCCCTCAAAGATCAGCAAGGTGGCCTTTGTGTGGAGCCACAGAAAATGGGGGAGATACTAAATTAATATTTTGTGTCAGTATTTACTGTGGAAAAGGATATGGAAGATATAGACTGTAGGGAGATAGATGGTGACGTTTTGCAAAATGTTCAGATTACAGAGGAGGAAGTGCTGGATGTCTTGAAATGGTTAAAGGTGGATAAATCCCCAGGGCCTGATCAGGTGTACCCGAGAACTCTGTGGGAAGCTGGAGAAGTGATTGCTGGGCCTCTTGCTGAGATATTTGTATCATGTTGTGCCGAAAGACTGGAGGTTGGCAGATGTGGTGCCACTGTTTAAGAAGGGCGGTAAAGACAAGCCAGGGAACTATAGACCGGTGAGCCTGACCTCAGTGGTGGGCAAGTCGTTGGAGGGAATCCTGAGGGACAGGGTGTACATGTATTTGGAAAGGCAAGGACCGATTCGGGATAGTCAACATGGCTTTGTGCATGGGAGATCGTGTCTCACAAACTTGATTGAGTTTTTTGAAGAAGTAACAAAGAAGATTGATGAGGGCAGAGCAGTGGATGTGGTCTATATGGACTTCAGTGGGGCATTCGACGAGGTTCCCCACGGGAGACTGATTAGCAAGGTTAGATCTCATGAAATACAGGGAGAACTAGCCATTTGGTTTCAGAACTGGCTCAAAGGTCGAAGACAGGGGGTGGTGGTGGAGGGGTGTTTTTCGGACTGGAGGCCTGTGACCAGTGGAGTGTCACGGGGATTGGTGCTGGGTCCTCTACTTTTGTGTCATTTACATGAGTGATTTGGATGCGAGCAGGGGAGGTACAATTGGTGAGTTTGCAGATGACACCAAATTGGAGGTGTAGTGGACAGCGAAGAAGGTTACCTCAGATTACAACGGGGACTTGATCAGATGGGCCAATGGGCTGAGGGGTGGCAGGTGGATTTTAATGTAAATAAATGCAAGGTGCTGCATTTTGGGAAAGCAAATCTTAGCTGGACTTATACACTTAAGGGTAAGGTCCTAGGGGGTTTTGCTGAACAAAGAGACCTTGGAGTGCAGGTTCATAGCTCGTTGAAAGTGGAGTCGCAGGTAGATAGGCTAGTGAAGAAGGCATTTGGTATGTTTTCCTTTATTGGTCAGAGTATTGAGTGCAGGACAATAAATAGACAAAGTCTTTTCCCTGGAGTCGGGGAGTCCAGAACTAGAGGTCATAGGTTTAGGGTCAGAGGGGAAAGACATAAAAGAGACCTAAGGGGCAACTTTTTAATGCAGAGGGTGGTATGTGTATGGAATGAGCTGCCAGAGGATGTAGTGGAGGTACAATTACTACATTTAAGAGACATTTGGATGGGTATATGAATAGGAAGGATTTGGAGGGATATGGGCAGTGTGCTGGCAGGTGGGACTAGATTGGGTTGGGATATCTGGTTGGCGTGGACAGGTTGGACCCAAGGGTCTGTTTCCATGCTGTACATCTCTATTACCGTGTTGCATTACCGTGTCATGCAACTTAAATGACATATTGAACAAACCTAGATTGCGGTCAGGTTTTGGTTCATTAATATGTAAATCCCAGAACTACATTTAAGTCACATTTTTGAGATAACTTAAGGTTTTATAAAAGAAAAGGTGACATTCAGCTCAGACAGTGTGTTAAAGGTGTGAGATTAGTGTCTGTCTGTATCCCAATCTTGAGTCAGACTGGTTCTATTTCCAAAGTAGGAATTTATAAAATATTATATGGATTGACTGCCTGCGGATTGTGAGCATTTTGTGCAAAATAGAATGTATCTGCAAATTTAGCTCATAGGCTTGCGTGTGTGTGTGTGTGCGCACACGTGAGTGTGTTTTTGTATGTGTGCATGTTAGGTTGAGTGTGAAGGAGTATAAGCCTGTGAGAGCGTTTTTTGTGTGTGTGTGTGTGTGTAAGTGTTAGTGTAGTGCGGTCACCTGTAGTGTGACATGAATCATGGGTCCTGTTTGAGGCCATCCTCAACTTGCTATCAGCCTCTGCTTGGCCACTCTGCATTGTTGCATATTGAAATGGCGATTAATGTGCCACAGTGAGAAATTATAATGAGCTCCTCAGGAGACAGACATGGGATGCATCCTATAGGATACCCTTCGTTGTCCAGTACTTCCCAGGAACGGAGAATCTATGCGATGTTCTTCACAACCTGCAACATATTATTGATGAGGGTGAGCACCTTTCCTATGCCTCCACTTCTTGCCTTTAAACTACCGCCAAACCATAAACAGACTATTGTTCGCAGCAAACTGCCCAGCCTTCAGGACAACATGGACCACAACACTGCACACCCTGTCACTGGTAACCATTGCAAGATGTGTCGGAGTGTCGACATGGATACCACCATTACATGTGGGGACACCACCCACCATGTATGCAGCAGGTACTCGTGTGACTCTGCTAATATCTGTTTGAAGAATGGCACGATGGTTCAGTGGTTAGCACTGCAGCCTCACAGTGGCAGGGACTCAGGTTCGATTCCTGCCTCAGGCGACTGTCAATGTGAAGTTTGCGCAAACTCCCCATGTCTGTGTGGGTTTCCCCCCACATTCCAAAAGATGTGCAGGTCAAGTGAATTGGCCATGCTAAATTGCCCATAGTGTTAGGGGTAAATGTAGGGGAAATGGATCTGAGGGGTTACTCTTTGGAGGGTCAGTGTAGACATGTTGGGCTGAAGGGCCTGTTTCCACACAGTTGGAATCTAATCTAATCAAATCATAAGCTGCAGGCAAGGATGCCCTGAGGCATAGTACATTGGGAAGACCAAGCAGACGCTACGACAATGTCTGAATGGATACTGTACAACAATCACCAGACAGGGGTGTTCCCTCCCAGTCGGGGAACACTTCAGCAGTCAAGTACATTCGGCCTCTGATCTTTCAATGACCATCCTCCAAGGTGGACTTCAGGGAACCCTACAACAGAGTGGCCGAGCATAGGCTGTTAGCCAAGTTTTGAACCAATGAGGATGGCCTCAACCAGGACCTTTGGTTATCTCTCTTTCTCTCTCTCTCTCTGTCTCTCTGTCTCTCTCTCTCTCTCTCTCTCTCTCTCTGTCTTTTTCTCTGGTGTGGACTTGTTGGGCCGAAGAGCCTGTTTTCACACTGTTAGGAATCTAATCAAATCTAATCTAATCTAATCCTTTCATTGACTTGGGCTGAATATTTTAGTTTGATGGTTCCATGGTGTAGTTCAAATCTGTCCTCACCTGACACCCAAGTTGGATTTCTAAAATTCATTCTCCTGTCCAAAAGCTAATATTTTTGTAATTGGATCAGTGCCACAAGTAGACACCAAATAGTAGCTAGGAAACGGTCAGTTTTGTTCTTTTAACTTCAGCTAAATTTCCCACTTTTGAGACACATTCAAGATAATGTTTGGTTAAAAATTAAGAGCTATTGTGCAGAGATGAATTGGGTTGATTAATAAAGATGCACTTGTAACCTGATACGTACCCAGAATGTTCTTGCATTCTCTCAAACTGGCTAAATCTGGATTAATTCTACACAGGATAGTCTGCTGACTTGTAGGCAGTAATTTAATGTTGTGACATTCATTTCAAGAAACTGTGTATTGTCTGAGGATCGTTCATTGAAACATTTGGAGTCAGCATTATAAACTTGGCAACTTCACTGGAATCAAATGCCATGAACTAAATGGAAGGTTTTGCTTAATTTCTGAGGGCTTGTGCACATGAACAAACTGTTTAACTGCTTCAAAGTGAGACCTCTGTTTTGTTTTACTGTGATGGTATCAATTACTATTTAAATTCAGCTACAGTTTTAGGCATGCAGTTTGCTGCCTGATGTGAGGAGGCAGGCGGAATTGTGAGATTGTATTGTAGTTAGCAAGCGAGTCAAAATCATGTTATGCACTTTACTTGCTCCTTGCAAGTTAATGTTAAGCATACGTACTAAATAAAACAAGTAAAATAAACTTGTTTTTATATTACACACCACTTCTGCCCACAGCAAGAATCCGCAAATAGCAATGTGATAAAGCAAAGGTGATCTGCCTCAAGCTGATTTGAAGGATAAGTATTAACCAGGACACTGGAATAACTCTGTGTCTTTGCATAGTGTCTGGGGATCGATTCTTGTTCACCTGAGACAATAGATAGGATGCTGCTGTCTTGTCTCGATAGAAGAAGGCCGCCTCCAACAGTGCCTTAATCCCTGAGTACTGCACTGTCAACCTAAAATTTTGTGGTTGCCTCTAGAGTAGACCTCGACTGGGCAACCTCTTGACTCAGTGAGGGAAATATTGTGTCGCAACTGATGTTAAGGAGCTTGGCTAATGTGATGGGTATAGAAGCAAAAGCATTGGTCAGCACGTGATTAATTGAAATTCTTAGTGATATAAAATTTTATTCATCCACGTTCTCTAATTTCCCCTCTTTTTCTCCTTCCACCCCTCTGTGTACGCCTGTCGCTCTCTCTCTCTCTCTCTCTCGCTCTTTTTCTCTCTCCTCACGCACACACAGACACTCTCATACGCACGCATTCCCACCCCTCTCTCAGGCCTATACTCCATCACACTTTCACACACTTTACCAAGCATGCACACATGCAACCACACACACTTTCACATGCACTCGCACTCACGTATACATACACTCTTCCCCCTCTCTCATTCACGTGCACACACACATCTAAACCAATGGGGTGAATTTGCAGATATTTTGGTCAAAAAGTGCACAATCTGCAGGCAGTCAATCCCTGTAATATTTTATAAATTCCTACTTTGGAAATAGAACCAGTCTGTATCAAGATTGGGATACAGATAAACTCCAACCTCACACATTTAATGTATTGTCTATGCTGAGATATCACCTCTTTTTTATAAAACCTTGGGTTATCTTAAGAATGTGACTTAAAAGAAATTCTGAGACTTAAATTAATGAACCGAAACCTGCAAACCCATTCTAAAAGATGAAAGACTTAACAGCAATCTAGGTTTGTTCAATATATTATTTCAGTTGCATGACACTGTAATCTTTTGCGATAAATTCTGTTTTATGATCCTGTTCACAGCTACCTGATTAAGGGGGAGCTTCTAAATAAACCTGTTTGTGTATAACCTAATATTGTGTGATTTTTAACTCTGTCCACCCCAGTCCAATACTGGCTGCTCCATATCTTCATAAATAATGCAGACGGTGTTCAGAATTACATGGGAAATTGTTTTGTGATTTTCAGTTGTTGTTTTCATGTTCTGGTCGTATGAGTTGTGTTCATACACTGGACCCTTTTCTTTGGATGCAAAAAGAATACGACAATATATTGATTTTTCGGTGGGGAACAAATTCTGGAGATGGCCAATCCTGCAACTTTCTCAATTGAAATGCCCTGACCAATCAGTTTATCTGACCAGCCTGCATTTCATCAGTTAAATAAGATTAACAATTAACAGTTTCTGAAATGCCAATCATGATCTTACCAATTAGCATTCTTTTGTCATGGTGTAGACAAATATTGTACCTGCATTCATAGAATATAGAAAATGCTGGAACGAGTAAACAGATCAGGCAGCACCCAGAGTGTGGGCAACAGAGTTTATGTTTCAAGTCCAAAATATTTCAACAGAAATGGATAAAGAGGTTTAACAGCTTCTGAATAAGAAGAGGGGTGGGGAAAGGTGGCAGGGGGGAGACATAGAGAATAAAAAGAAGTATTGAGCTTCAAGTAAAGAATATAGCACAACCATTTGTTACCACAGAAATATACACAAAATCTTATTTCTACAGATTGTGGACAGTTAATGAATATAACAAATGTATCCCAATCATGTCCCACTGGACCATCAACGTTATCTGATCAACTACTTGCGATGAGCCAGCCAGGACAGGCACAGACTGAAGGACAAGCTGTTTCTACACTTCTTCCCCAGCAGATGACTGACACAAGGCAACTGTCATCAACCATTACTGCAGAAGAGAACATGGAAAAAATTGATGACATCCTCGTGACTTTACAGAACCAAGGAAGCAACATCAGCCGATCTTTTAATCCATAGGTAGGATGATTTTGGTACTGTACAAAAGCATTTTTCTACTACTATAATTAATAAATAATATTAATGCCAGATTTAGGCTGAGGTTTTAACTTTCAATAGTAATCGTGTGATTGCAAACTATATAATTCCTCAAATCATGCTGTTCTGATCATGATTATACTATGAGGTGGGGTAAAAGAGGGGGAGGTGTGGCATTGTTTGTCAAAGATAGTATTACAGCGGTGGAAAGGACGATGGATGAGGACTTGCCATCTGAGGTAGTTTGGGCTGAGGTTAGGATAGGAAAGGGCGAGGTCACCCTGTTAGGAGTCTTTTACAGGCCTCCTAATAGTCCTAGAATCATTGAAGAAAGGATTGGGAAGGTGATCCAGGAGATGAGTGACAGTAATAGGGTGGTTGTTATGGGGGACTTTAACTTTCCTGATATTGATTGGGAAAGCTATAGCTCAAATTCGTTAGATGGGTCAGTGTTTGTTCAATGTGTGCAGGAGAGTTTCCTGACACAATATGTAGACAGGCCAACAAGAGGTGAGGCCATACTGGATTTGGTTCTGGGTAACGAACCAGGCCAGGTGTTAGAATTAGAGGTAGGTGAGCACTTTGGGGATAGTGACCATAATACGGTGATTTTTACACTCGTGATGGAGAGGGATAAGTGAGGACGACAGGGCAAGAGTTATAGCTGGGG
>NC_057726.1:27239169-27270674 GCF_004010195.1 Chiloscyllium plagiosum
AAGGGGTGGTAGGTATAGGACAGATGTTAGGGGTAGATTCTTTACTCAGCGAGTCGTGAGTTCATGGAATGCCCTGCCAGTAGCAGTGGTGGACTCTCCCTCTTTATGGGCATTTAAGCGGGCATTGGATAGGCATATGGAGGATAGTGGGCTAGTGTAGGTTAGGTGGGCTTGGATCGGCGCAACATCGAGGGCCACAGGGCCTGTACTGCGCTGTATTTTTCTATGTAAAAATTTGAGACCCAAATATATACACAGGATAAATCCCTACTGCAATTTTTATGATTTACATGTGACCAGTGGTATCAGATGCCACTAACCCACTCCATTCTTCAACTCTACATTTGTGAAACTTTAATTTAGGTCCCATGGGGAATGTGGTTGTATAGGGTTAGGCTGCATTGCCCCTGTTGTTACCTTTTTAATTTGTCAAATAAAAGACCAACCTTCACACTTCCTCAAAAAAAGATTAACCCTCATTAAGTCTGGACCTCAACTGAGTCAACTAGCCTCTCCAAAAAGTCTCTTCCAGAGTCAGAAATTCAAGCTCCTGATGTAGAAATCCCTAGCATGTCTGCATCCTTACCCTTCATTTAACTTTGAACAAACCAATAGAACTTTTGTCCCTTCTAGGTAGCCTGGAAATAGACAAGAATTCACATGTCTGCATTTTTGCATGCTGTCGCTCTTGCTCACTGTCACGTGCTTTCTCTCTTGCATGATTTCTTGGTTCAAGTTTCGCAACATCCTTCCTATAGCAGGGAGACCAGAATTCCAAAAACGGCCTAACTAATTTTCTGTAGAGCTGCAACATGACCGCTCAATCCTATACTCCATGCACTAACCAATGAAGGCAAGCATACCAAACACCACCTCCACTATCCTATCTAACTGTATCTTCATTTTCAAGGAACTGTGAACCTGCACTCCAAAGTATCTTTATTCCGCAACATTCCCCAGGACCTTACCATTAAGTATGTAAGTCCTGCCTTGACTTGCCTTTCTAAATGCAACACCTCACATTTATCTAAATTAAACTCCATCTGTCACTCCTTGGCCATCTGATCAAGATCCTGTTGTACACTCAAGTAACCTTTGCTGTCCACTACACCTCCAATTTTGGCGTTGTCTGCAAGCTTATGTTGACATCCAAACCATTTATATAAATGACAAAAAGCAGCAGATCCAGCACCAGTCCTTGCGGCACACAACTGGTCATTTAACTCAACTCTGAAAAGCAACCCTCCACCACCACCATCCTCTGTCTTCTACCTTCATGCCAGTTCTATATCCAAATGGTTGCTTCTCCCTGTATTCGATGTGATCAAACCTTGCTAACCAGTCTACCCTGAGGAATCTTGTTGAATGTCTTACTGAAGTCCATATAGATTGTGTTCACACCCTGCCTCATCAATCCATTTTGTTACTTCAAAAAACTCAAGTTATTGAGACACTATTTCCCACATACAAAGCTATGTTAACTATCCCTAACTAGTCCTTGCCTTTCCAAATACATGTAAATCCTGTCCCTCAGGGCTCCCTCCAATAACTTGCTGACCACCGATGTCAGGCATACCAGTCTATCGTTCCCTGACTTTTCCTATCACCTTTCTTAAATAGTGGCACTACATTAGCCAACCTCCAGTCTTCCTCACCCCACCTGGGTGGGTATTGATGATATAAACATCTCAACAACAGGCCTAGGAATCACTTCCCTAGCCTCCCACCGAGTTTTAGGGTACATTTGATCAGGTCCCGGAATGGAATTTCTATTCATTTTTTGTGACCGCTTTAGTGTTATCAAAGCACTTCACTGCCAGTCGGTGATGAGCCTGAAGATTGGGACAAATTCAGAATCTAATAACGGAGGAGTAAAAATGTAATAGAGAGAATTAAACAATGAGCACAGACTAGTGAGGAATATAAACTGACAAGAACTTCTTTAAATATATAAACAGGAAGAGAGAAGTCAAAGTTAATAGGCACCTTAGAAAATGGATCTGGGGAAACAGTTATGGGGAATAAGGAAATGGCACAGAGTTAAACAGGTATTTATTTTGCATCGGTCTTTACAGTGGAAGATACTTAGAACATCCCATTAATACTGAAGAATAAGGAAGTGGGGGGCGGGAGGGGGGATGTTGAATTAAGTACTTTCAACATCACTTGAGAAATAGTATCAGACAAATTAATGGAACTAAAGGCAGATAAGTTCCCTGGTCATGATATCCTGCATACTAGGATCCTAAAAGTAGCTAGAGAGATAGTAAATGCATTTGGTAGTAATTTTCCAAAAATCCTTGGATTCCACCAAGTACAGGAGGATTGGAAAGCTGCCAATATGACACCATATTCATAAAGGGAGGGAGGCAAAAAGGAGGTAACTGTAAGCAAAATAGCCTAATATCTATTGTTGGAAAGTACTACAATTAATTATTAAAGAAGTAATAGCAGACATACAATATGTGCTGGTTCTCTCTCTCTCTCTCCTTTCTGGTTGAGACTTCCTTGAAAAACTCTCATAAATTAGGCAGCCACTACTTCCCTTTCATGAAGCCAGGACTCTGCTTTCTTGGATTATTTTCTAAATGTTCTGCTATTACTTCCTTCTAGATTCCAATACTTTTCTGTGATTGATACTCATGAATTTGTACACCTCTGTTAAATTTCCTTTCAATTTTCTCTCTGAGAACAACCCAAGCTTCTCTGATCTCTGTTAACTGAAATCACTCATTTGTGAAATTATTTCCATAAATTGGTTTTGCACCCTTTAGTTGAGGCCCAAACAGTCTTTTATTCATTTCCCCCGAGCATCTATCTTGTCAAGCCCCCACAAAATCTTTTGGTTATCTAATACCACTGAGTATAGGCTGATTTATCAACTTTCCTCATAAGAAACACTTCTCCCCAAGAAACAGCTTGGTGAATCTTTGCTGAATTGCTATTAATGCAAGTATACCCCACTTTAAAATGACCAAACAGCGCACAGTACTTCAGGCCTAGTGTCGCCGATGCCTCATATTGTGGAAGCAAGACTTCCTTACTTTTTATACTCCATCCTCCATGCAACAAAGACCAACATTCCTTTTGTTATTTTGATTACACTGATCACCTGTGATTAATAACAAAAACACCCAAATTCCTTTGTTCCATAGGATTCAGCACATCATGTTTTTCTACATTATACTTAACCATTGCCCGCTTATTACCACCAAGGTGGTGTGCTGTAGGTGGACCCACAATTCCAATAAGGAGAAAGTTCCAGGATTTTGACCTAGTGACAGTGGAAGAATGGTGATATTTTTCCAAATCAGAATGGTGAGTGGTTTGGAGGAGAACTTGCAGTTGGTGGTGTTCCCAGCAGTCTGCTGCCCTTGACCTTCTGTGTGGAAGTGGTTGTGTAGAAAGGTGTTGTCTAATGATCTTGGTTGAACTTATGCAGTGCATCTTGTAGATAGTACACACTGCTGAAAATGTGTTGCTGGAAAAGCGCAGCAGGTCAGGCTGCATCCAAGAAGCAGGAGAATCGACGTTTCAGGTATGAACCCTTCAGGAAGGGCTGAAGAAGGGCTCATGCCCGAAACGTAGATTCTCCTGCTCCTTGGATGCTGCCTGACCTGCGCTTTTCCAGCAACATATTTTCAGCTCTGATCTCCAGTATCTGCAGTCCTCACTTTCTCCTCGATAGTACACACAGCTGCTACTAAGCATCAGCGTATGCAATGGAGGGAGTGGATGTTGTTCAAGCTGGCTCCTTTGTCCTGGATGGTGTCTGGCTTTTTCTGTGTTGTTGGAGCTGTGCTCATTCCAGACAAGTAGGGAGTATTCTATCACACTCCTTACTTGTGCCTTCTAGATAGTGGACAGGCTTTGGGGAGTTAGGAAGTGAGTTATTTGCTGTGATCAGCCTAACTACAGACCTCGTTATATAGTCACTGTATTTATATGGCAAATCCAGTTGAGTTTCTGGTCCGTGGTAACCCTCATAGTGAGGGATTCAGTGATGGTAATGCCACTGAACATCAAGGAGTGGCAATTAGATTAGATTGCTTCGTGTGGAAACAGGCCCTTCAGCCCAACAAGTCCACACCGACCTTCCGAAGAGCAACCCACCCAGACCCATTCCCCTACATTTACTCCTTCACCTGACACTACGGGCAATTTAGCATGGCCAATTCACCTAACCTGCACATTTTGGACTGTGCAGGAAACCAGAGCACCCAGAGGAAACCCACGCAGACACTGGGAGAATGTGCAAACTCCACACACACAGTTGCCCGAGGCGGGAATTGGACCCGGGTCTCTAGCGCTGTGAGGCAGCAGTGCTAACCACTGTGCCACCCGGATTGCCTGTTACTGGAGATGATCATTGCCTGGTGTTTGTGTGGCATAAGGGTTACATGCCACATTTCATTCCAACCCTGGATATTTTCTGTCTCTTGTTGTATTTGGCCATGGACTGCTTCAGTACCAAGGAGTCACAAATGGTGCTGAACATCCCTTTATGACCTTTCGATGGAGGGAATGTCATTGATGAAGTAGCTGAAGGTGATTAGACTGAGGACACTACCCTGATGATGATCTGCTGAGATGCCCTGAAACTGAGATGATTGACCTCCAACAAAAGAAAACATCTTACTATACCCTGAATGTAACTCCAACCAGTGAAGAGACTGATTCCCATCGCTTCCACTTTTCGTAGGACTCCTTGATGCCACAATCTGTCAAATAACCCCCTGATGTCAAAGGCTGTCACTCTCGGCTCCTCTCTGGAATTCATCTCTTTTGTCAGTGTTTGATCCACAGCTGTAATGAGGTCATGAGGATCTGTGGCCATGACAGAACCCAAATTGTGTGTCAAGTGAGCAGGTGCCACTTAAAAGCATGTTGATGACACCTTCTATCATTTTACTGATGTTTGAGAATAGACTAATGGGGCAGTAATTGTCCAGGTTGGGTTTGTTCTGCTTTTCTGTGCGCATGACATACCAGGATAATTTTCCATATTGTCAGGTAGATGCCAGTGTGTGAAAGCTTGTACACTCAAATAAATCTGTTCAACTATAACCTGGTGTTATGTGATTTGTAGTTATACTGAATAACTTGGCTAGAGATGTGACAAGTTCTGTAGCATAAGTCTTTAATGCTATTGCTGGAATTATTGTCAGATCCCATAGCCTTTGCAGTGTTCAATACCCTTTTCTTGGTGTCATGTGGAGTGAATCCATTAGTCTGGATCTGTGATGGTGGGGACCATTGGATTAGCCAAGATGTATCATCCATTCAGCACTTCTGGCTGAAAATTATTGTGAATGCTTTAGCATTTTCTTTTGCTGATGGGTTGGGCTATTCCTTCATAGCAATCATTACAGCTGAGCAGCTTGCAAGGTCATTTCAGAGGGCAGGTTACTGTGTGTCTGAATCACTGCAGGCTCAACCAGCTGAGGATGGAAGATTTTCTTCCCTGAAGAACAATCAGCAATGGTCATCATTAAATTCTAAATTACAGTTTTTTATTGAATGAAAATTACACCATCTGCTGTGGCAGGATTCATACCCAGGTTCCCAGAACATCAGCTGAATTTCTGGGTTATTAGTCTTATGATTAAAAACCACTAGGCCACTCCCTCCCAGATGGAAAGTCACCATACTGTTAGTGGGCCATAGGGCTCCTCTCTCATTACAGTGAGATGACTAGTGGTGGTTTGATCTGAGGATCACCAAGCCTCAGGAGAAGGCAGAGGTTGAGAAGGAGAATTCATCATGCTAATCTCAGCCAGTACAAGAATTGAACTTGCATGTTGGCATCACTTTGGATTACAAACCCCCCAAATGTCCAGTCACTTGTGCTCATTGACCTTCAACTCTATCTTTGTATCACAAGCAAATTTGGTTACGTTATAGTCATAGCCATTGGTCACGATATACATCAATATCAATAGGATGAGATTCTAAAAGTTGAATGTAGCGAGTTAGATATTAAGTTTAAAAAGTCAGACTTCCAAGGTAGTGATCTAGGGATTGTTACCCGAGCCATCTGCTAGTCAATGTGGAAATAGCAGAATATATCAAAGGAATATGTGGCTGCAGAAATGGTGCGAGGGGAAGAGTTTCAAGTTCCTGGGATTTTGGGACCAGTTCTCCAGGAAGTTGGACTGATACAAGCTGGATGGTTTGCACCCGGGATGGACCAAGGGAGACTATTTGCTAGAGCATTTGGGAGGAGTTTAAACTGAAATGGCAGTGGGTGTGGGAACTATGTAGGGAATCAAAAGAGAGGAAAACGAGCTAAATCAAAAACAGAATGTGAAGTAAGAATGGTGATGGGTAGAGACTTCTAGAGCAAGAATCGAACAGAGCCGTAGTGCAAAAATAATGCAAACGAGTCTAAGAAAGTGCAAAACAAGCTTTACATCCTGTGACTTAAGGTATGACATGTTCAGACTAAAGTGGATGAATTAATCGTGCAAATAGCTATAAAAGGAATGATATAGTTGGGATTACAGAATTATGGCTGCCGGATGATCAGGGATACCAGTTGAATATCCAGAAGGGTTCAGTTGTTAGGAGATATAGACAAACATGAAAATGTTGGGTAGCATTACTGGTTAAAGAGGAAATTGACACAATAGTGTGAAAAGATATTAGCTCTGAATCTGTATGGGTCGAGGTTAGAAACCCAGAAAATAGTGGGGATTGTAAATAGACCCTCAAACTGTAGGGGTAATGTTGGGGAAGTAATTAAACAGGAAATTAGCAATATAGATTCAGTTGTAATTAGGGGCATCTTTAATTTGCGTAAAGATTTGGCAAATCAAATCAATGATAATACTGTAGAGGAGGAATTCCTGACATGTGTTCAAGATGGTTTGATGGATCTGTACACTAAGGAATCAATACAGGCTACCCTCGACAGGGTATTGTTTAATGAGAAAGAAGTAATTAGCAATCTAGCTGTGTGAGAGCCCTTGAGGAAGAGTGACCATAATATGATAGAATTATTCATTTAAGATGGAGAGTGACATCTTTGATTCAGAGATTAGGGTCCTGAATCTAAATAAAGGAAACTATGATGATCTGAGGTGCAAGATGGCTGTAGTAAATTGGGGAACATTACTTAAAGGAATAATGGACGATGGACAATGACAATCGTGTAAAGAGAATCTAAAACAATTCTTCATTACTGTCTGGCACAAAAATTAAAACTGGAGACGTGGCACAACCATAGCTAACAAGGAAAATTAGGATAGTATCGCTCTAAGAAAAGTGCATACAAATTGGCCAAAAGAAGTAGGCAGACATGAGGATTGGGAGCAGTGGATTTCAGCAAAAGAGGTCAAAGGGATTGATTAAAAAGGGGGAAAATAAGCGTATGCGACTAACCTAATGGGGAAAATACAAACTGATTGATTGTAAAAGCTTCTATAGGTGCGTGAAGAGAAAAAGATTAGTGAAGCCAAATCTAGATCTCTTACAGTCAGAAATGTTATAATGGGGAACAAATAGATGGCATACCAATTAAGTACATTTGTTCTGTTTTCACAAGTAAGGACATAAATCATGTCCTGAAAATGTTAGGGAACACAGGATCCAGTGAGATGGAGGAAGTGAAGGAAATCGCTGTTAGTCGGGAAATGATGTTGGGGAAATTGATGGGGTTAAAGGCTGATTTAAATCCCCAGGGGTTAGTCTACATCCTGGAGTACCTAAGGTTGTGACTGTTCAAATTTGGTTGCCTTGGTGGTCATCTTTCTAGAGTCTAGACTCTGGAACAGTTGCTGTGGATTGGTGGTTAGCTGATGTATCTCTACTACTCAAAAAAAGAGGAAGAAACCAATTAGCCTGACATTGATAGTAGAAAAAAATGTTACAGCCTATTATAACAAATTTACCAGCAGAGCATATGGAAAACAGTGAGAGGACTGCAGAGTCAGCATAGATTTATGAAAGGGAAATCATGTTTTATAGATCTACTGAAAGTTTTGAGCATATAATTAGTAGAGATTTCAGAAGGCTTTCAATAAAATGGTGAATAAAACATCGATTTTCCTGTTCCTTGGAAGCTGCCTGACCTGCTGTGCATTTCCAACACCACTCTAATCTCCAGCATCTGTAGTCCTTACTTTCGCCACGTTCTAATCACCAGAGTAGAAATGTAAAATAGTTCAAAGCTTCTTGTGTCCCATTATGAATTCCCCAGTTTCATCCTCTAGGTGACCAATGCTGTTTCTATATATTTTTTCTATGTACTGTTTCTATATAAATGGAAGCATTTATTTTGCTTTTATGAAACTTCAAATCTTCAAATCAAATATCATTGTTTATCTTGGTAGTGTACATCCTTTCTTTCAAGTTAATATCACCCTTGTGTTTGTTAGTTAGCCATGGATAGTGATCCTTGGAGTAGCATATTTCTTCCTCTTGGAATGTATCTTATTATGAAACTATGAAATAGCTCTTTAAATGTCGACCACTGCTTATCTGCTGTTTTCACTTTTAACAAATATTTTCAATCTACTTTTTTTGCTTTCATATCCTTGAATTGCGTTTTACATTTTTTAAAACACGAGCCCAAGACCCACATTTCTTACTTTATATCATGAAACAATTCCTAGATGATCCTACTTTTGAGATTCTTAAATAATGAGTATTGTTGCACACTACCAAGTCAAAAAAAAAAAGCTGTTCTCTAATAGGTTTCCAGAATGTAAGCTTCTGTGAAGTTGTCCTTAATGCACTGTTTAAACTCATCCTCCAGGCTACCATTGCCTAACACATGCTGCTTAACCACTTTTGTTTGTAGTGACAAGTTTTCCCATTAATACCAATTCTTCTGTCTTACTCTTTGTGTCTCTTTAATACTTTTATTTCACATATATCTATTATCCTGTAAGCCTTTAATTAGTAGTTCAGAATCCTGCTTTATCATTGAAAAATACAGTGCCAAAAATTTTCCTTTTTTTTTTAGAGAGAGAGAGCAAGCTGTTATGTTGGTACTACTTTTGAAACTAGGTAGACAAATGGTAAATCTGAAGATGAACATTATTGGTGATATTCGCACCTCCACAGCCGTTTCTAGCCTGGACATAATCTCTGTCCCACCAGGTCACCTGACCAGCTCTTGTAAAGGGGCAGTACCCCCAATACCCACATAACACCATCTAATTTGCTTTTAATGCAAAGTGGCCTATCAGTTTGACTTCAAATTATTAAAGATTTAAAAACCACCTGTGTTATTTTACTGAAACGTGACTTAATATGGCAAACATTAAATTTAGTTTTGTTTTAATGATTAAGAGAAGGAAGTACTGATAAGTAGAAGTTTGTGCAGATTTTATTCCCAAACATCATGATATAAATTATAAAAGTAGTGTATTTCCATAGGTGTGAATCATTCTGCAAAATAATGATTGCCAACAATAATTTTCCCTATGTTAAAATGTTAGAGAAAGCAATTTGATATAAATATACTAAATATTCATATGATAGCATAATTGATTTTAACTTGTGATTCTGCTATTCCAAGAAGTGCAGCATTTTTAATGCATATAACGAGAATGGTTTGTGCAAATTGGTTAACTTATTTCTTGTCTTTTAGAGTTTTATACAATGCCAGTTTAAGAAGATATGAAGAAATTTCGAACTTTGTGAAACTAGAATGCTATTGTATGAAGGGAAAGCAGACTACATGATTGTTCTACGAAGGGATTGATATTGCTTATATCCATTTCAGCTTTTAAGCCAGTTCATGTCCTCCATTTCTAAACCTTTGAGTGCATAAATGCAAATTTTTAATAACTCCTTTACTTATTAGCATCTCACTCCAAAAGGTAAGCTATCTTACAAAGTGTAAACCTACAATTGATCAACTTGCCAAGTGTTAAAATGCTTTGATGTAATTGTAATTAGGCAGTAACCATTTATGATTGTCAATAAACCCATGGTAACTGTCGGTTAGCCAGGAAATTAAGAATGCTGATAACAAATTTAAAAATGTGTTATGTCGGTTAGAAAATGCATGATCTGACTGTGGGAACTATCCACAAAGCATGAATCCATGAGGTAATAAAAGGCAGTACACCCTGGCAACACCACTTCAGAATTTAGCACAGACAAGGAGATACAAAAGTCTTTTCATCTGGGGTAGGAGCCAATCTAGCAACAATGAAGATACTCAGCAAATGGAAAATGGATTTAATTATTTTATGTATTTTGTCTATACTAGATTTTTTTAAAAACATCTGTGATCCTAATAAACAGTGATGTGGGAAGGCTAGCAATCTCTCTATATTCTTCCATTGGGTCCACAGAGTTTATTTTTACTATTGTATTATAAGCTCAGGAATGAGTCTTCAGTTAACTTGGCCATATTCTGATAGTAAACAAAGAAGCAAGAGAGAACTTAACTTGTGTTCCTATCAGGAAACTCTGCTCACTAATTCAGCAGCTCTTGAAAAGGCAGAGCTCACTAAATCCATGAATAAATAACTTGCAAAAATCGGAACAGCTTAGTGCACTTGTATGGAATAAATGCCATCATTGATATGAGAGGTGGCATTGCAGACACTACATTTGAGATATTATACATACAGCTTTCTGAAGCACTATGTCAAATTTAGCTATAGTTGTCACTTCCAGTCCTGTTTTCAAATGTCAGCTCTCTTGATTACTTGCATTGACAGTATATGTAACATATCCATTAGCCCACAAAGGGAAAATAACTTTTTCTGCCTCTACCTAGAGCCTGTTAATTTTAAACCAGAGTCCTTTATACCTTTGCTCACTGCCTGAAGCCTGTTCCATCTGCATCATAAAGTTATCTTCTCAACAGCAATCAAATAAATGACCTTTCTACTCATTAACAGAGGATAGTCTATCGGGCAGCAGTTAAATAATCAGTTAGCTCGGTTGAGCATGTCTGTATGGTTATTTGATTTGAAAAGGACCTGCAAACTCTTCCTCTTGTTTGCTAGGTAATCTGAATTTTAGGACCATCTGTCCACCTGATGTGTTATTTAAGAACCAGGAGGCAGGGTTTAAACTTCTAAGCAACACAACGCCATAGTTACTGATTAGTCTATATTCACTTTTACAGGATTGCAAGTATAGGAGTAATCACTGTTTACGTAAACAAACACTCTTATGGAGACTCACTAGCTGGGTCACCTGCTGAGAAAATAAATGCTTGGATGGTTTCGCTAGTGTTCATTTGCAGAGATTGCTACCTTCCTCGTTTCTGAATGATGAGTTTGAATATCAATGCCACTTTGCAAACAAATATGCATCATACTGACTTTTGATTTGGACATCCAGGATTGAAATTGAAGAAATGGGAAGCATGCTGATCTGTTTTCATTTAGGTGGCAAATGGAGTTAAACCGATCTCGTATGAAACTGCAACAATCAGGATATATCTAGTAGTCATTAAGTAATTCAAGGGTGCAATTTCTTTATTTGGAAATTCCCACCCTAATCTAAATAATTGGTGCCTTATCTTTTACCTTCCTGAGTACCTTCTCTTCATCCAGAAAGATTTTTAAAAATGGAGGGTAATAGCCTTCAAGTTATTCAGGTTAGTGGATTGTGTGTTTGGGGTACTGCTTCATGTAGTGGTCAAACCTAGCAAAACCCTTCACTCTATTTGAAGAAAATTTCATATTTTTGTTTCTCTGATACTGTAGGATTCCCAGTATTATTAAATAGTGCCACTTAAGGAGGTCAGCTTTATCTTACTCAGTTACTTTCATTTTTAATTGAATTGTAAATAAGTTGCACATTTTCTTTTGCACACTATATACAAGATCTAATTCTCAATTTTAGTAACTGAACAGTGACAGAGGTCAAATGCATAATTAAAAATTGTGTGCATGAGAGGAATTCTGAAACTGAGTGCAACATTTGTGGTGATGTAAGTTAAATCACTTCTTATACATCTCCCAATTGTTATTTTTGAATTGCAAATGATCTGGAAGCCATTGCAATTTTTAGATCATTGGGAACATTTCCCCTGCAAGCTAATCTCAACTGCTGTTTGCTGTTGTATACTAGTAACAACTGACTTTCACTTAAATTTGGATTTGGACTCAGTGTTAAGCTTGTAATGTTAATATGTATCAGAATTTGAATATATTCCATAACTTTATACTTTCCTAATTTAAAGTGAACTTTTACTAGCTACTTGAGTATTATACAGATCTAATGTAAATATTGTGTTTTTGGTACAGTTTATCATGATGTCAATCAGTATTACGTTACAGGTAGCAAGTCAGGTTTCCTTGGTGCAAGGTACTTCTATAGCAATCTCTGAAAAGTGGTAAAATATCTGATTGAGGATACTTGGCCTAAATCTATCTACCTTCACTAAAACAACCCAATTTTCTGTAACATGTAATTACTTGTCAACTTTAGCAGAATTTATTGACTATTACTGGTTCCTAATGTTCATCCATGCCTAATAATTAAAGTGATTATCTCTATGGAGTGTAGATATGATTGTACATTTTTTAAAAAACACGAACATATCTTTGTGAAGCAGAAATGGATGTAAGACAATACTTGAGCGGTCACTCTTTACCAAGAAAAAAGCTTTGTTTTCATTTTTTTTGCAGCACTCTTATTAGCACTTCTGGGATGAGCTGGGTATTGTAAGTGAAATAACTCTTTTTCCTTTTGGGAATATAAAGCTCTTGGGGAGAAAAATGTTGGCAAATGTTTTTTACCAGTGAAATTTCCAGCACTTTATTCAGCTAATATTGTGACCAGTAATTTCCCATAATGTTTGTGATTTTTTTTCAGTCAACTGTCCACTGTACTACTTAAGAGTATTTATGTTTATAAAAAAAATTCTTTCTGTTTACTGTAAATATCGAAACTATTTTCTTATTGTGCATATTTTGAACCATGCAAAAAAAAAGATAAGCAGCTACTTCCCTTCAATGAGGATGTTTTTGGTCGTACAGGCTTGTTCTGAAGGGAGTTTCAGTTGCCTGACCAGCTTTTGGGTCAGTTGTTTTAAATACAGAATTTCTATTCAGATTTGTATGGTTTATACCTATTGTAAGTTTCATTTTTGGGAGGTTCTTTTTATATATATGTGTACATGTATATACACGCAAATATATATAAAATGGTATAATATTTTGTTATATGTACTAATTGAGTACAATCAAATAATAACTTTACCACATGTTTTTGTGGTGGCTTTGTGAAACTATCAAAATTAGTTTGAAATGGCACTTTTGCTACCATTTTTGACTGATTTAAATACTTGTTTTCAAAGGAAATCAAATATTTATGGGGCACACTGTGAAGTAACAGGGCTAAATGTATTTTAAATATGTCTTTTCATGAGAAACCATTTAAACAGATCATGCTGAATGAAAATGTATTTTTATTTTTTGATTTTAGCACACCATTGTTTTTATCAAGAGACAAAACTGAAATCTAAAATCTGATTTAAAAAATTACGTAGACGATCATCTTTTGAGTTCACTATTTATACTAAATATTGTTTTGTCATGTACTGTTCTGATTCCATTACTGCCTATAATCATGGGAGCACATGGTAGCAGCCTAAATAGATAAAAAATGAATATAGGTTGCTGGCTAAAAACAAAACTGAATTTATTGTGCATGTTAATTCTTCACATTTATATTACTATTTATGACTGTCTGTAATCTTATGTTTGTTCAGCAACATCCCATTCAATTCATATTATCATAAA
Source organism: Chiloscyllium plagiosum (assembly GCF_004010195.1). Classification (NCBI taxonomy): domain Eukaryota; kingdom Metazoa; phylum Chordata; class Chondrichthyes; order Orectolobiformes; family Hemiscylliidae; genus Chiloscyllium; species Chiloscyllium plagiosum. Next base: position 27,252,894 of record NC_057726.1, read on the forward strand.
TATCTCTATGTAATAATATAACTTCAGTCATTTGTGTTTCTTATTGTACATGTCAAATTGGCATTAGTTTTGCTTTTTATTGAGTATCTTTAACAAATTAATTGAATGATAAGATGAACCAAATACTTCTAAATATTTTAGATAAATATTCCAAAATGTTGTTTTATTTGATTAATTTATCTTTAAAGACATCAAGTAGTTAAAATATAAGGTACTTATTTCCTTTTGGATTGTTCAATCCACATTCAAGAGGTTTCCATCAGAAGCTGTTTGTTTCCTCCATGTCTCGTCCCAACTATTCTGTTTCATCAGAATAAAAGTATCCATGTCCACTGGCTGTAATATTTGCTAATTCAACCAAGTAATTGTTAGACTTGCGGAACAAACTAACTTAACTAACATGCTTCCATTTGCATGAACTTTTAAAAGCTAATGGATAGGAAATCTGGGTACAAATAATTATAGTGTCCAAGTAGTCAGGGAGCCTAAGGGTAACACAGCTATTGCTTACCTTTCATTATCTGTCATATTACTGGTACTGTGTTCAGCTTTGAAATACCCTGTTCAGTAATTGAAGCATGTCGTTTGCTTAGCTAATTTTATCTGAATACTTTTGTACTGTGTTGAAAGGAATAGGAATGTCATTCTTGCACAATGGATCATAGCAAAATTGTTGATTTTTAATTTAGCCATGAATTTTACATTGAATTGTTTTTCATTGTGAGTATTTAGGGCTAAAATTAGGGTGACAGGCATCTTTTACAAGATAAAGATTATTAACATAGCTTTCATGCTTGAAATATTTGGTATTACTAAACCATTCACTCCTTAAAGTGCTCACTAGTTCCGTGGAAGATCTGGATCTAGAAAATTATTGCACCTCTCGAATAGACAGTAATTGAACCAGAGCTTTGCACAAATTATCAGCTTTGTGGAAATCAGAGTTTTAATACTACTGTTTCATTGGATCTTATTATGTTCAGTTATATAACATTGATATTTTATGTTGTGTAAGAATGCTTCATTTGGAAAGTACACATGATAATTTTATTGATTCCACATTTTCAATATTTACAGATCACCAAATCAGCATAGCCCAATGTTGTGTTTTTGCTTCTTTTAAGATCAGCCCTCCACTTCGTGCATAAAATGAAGAATTTTCCTTTACATATTCCTGATAATGACCTTAAGTAGTGCTGATATTCTGCATGTTAAAATTTAGTGTAGAAATACAAGATGTCCTTATGATTTGACATTAATTTTTGACATTCTTGTAATAACGAAGCTTGATTTTTTTTTTAATACACTTTTTAATAAAAGTTGTATTTGTGTCTTGGTTTGTTTCACTTGTATTCTTCTCCTGTGGTTACTTAGCTTCACCCACCTGAAAAGCTCGGATGTGCACGTCATGTGATAAACCATGAACATTAATAAGTTGTCTGCTATCAGACAACATTCAATTTCATGATTTTGCTGAGTTTAGAAAAACATCATCAATTATAAGCAACTACTGGATGCCAGTGGAAAAATTCACAGCTATTTGGTCTAGACTCTAGTTGCCACCGTGGCTCATAATTTTAATTGTTTTAAATATTGAGAAAATTTAATGTAATTCTTTCTAATTTATAACTCACACTGGCATACAAATCTGCCTGGTAAAAAATAAGAATTTCCAGTTTTTGAATAAACTAGAAGGCATTATTGGAAATAAAATAGGTTTTTTTTTGGTTTGTGGGGTGGTGCTATGGATTGCTGTGTTGCTGCTGAGATTGTTTTGACATAAACCTATATCCACTCCAGATTTGTTTTCAGCGGTTTTTAGGAAACAATGCTTATTGTATTTGTAATCAGAGCAGACTGGTTTTGCTCATTGTTAATTGAGGACAACAGATATTAACCTTGTCGCAACTGTAGGAATAATGCAAACTGAAATGTCTGCTTAGACACTGCATCCAGAAGTTTTATCAAAACGTATGTATAGGAAAAATCAAGTCAACATTTTTTTAAATCCTAAAATTAGTGCACCTTATTTAAAAATTGCACAGATACTTAAAGTTGCCCAAAATAGATGAAATCTGTATATTTTTGTGATTTCTGCAGGTGTTCAAATGTTGTAGAATATGGTTTCATGTTGGATATTTTTGCAGTAGATTTCATTTGGTGAGTTACAGTGTATTGCACTATCAGATCTGTAGATGTTCTGAGAGCACAGCATATATCCAGCACTCTATAATTTGGTGTATAATGAACAATCATGAGAAAAGATGCAATGTGTAAATTACATGTCCAAAACTGATTTAGCAAATAAACAAGAAATGCTGTTCTATATTGCTAAATTGAACTTGCAATGCTTTTGTGTTGTCCCTTGACATAGTCAATAGATGACTTTACTTAAACCTTTGTTTATCAAGACATTCTCCATTTTTTCCTTGTTTTCATTACTCTTTCACCCTTTCATTGCCAACGCAGAGTTTTGTCTCATATTCATTAATACAGTCTCAAAATGAAGACTGAGATAATAGACTTTTTTTTGTATGTACAGAAACATGGAATGCCTCATTAATGTTTGATTTCACTTCACATTTTTAAAGGAATGGTTTAGTGATAACGTGTTTAAGTTTTTTTAGAATTGTTTCCTATTTGAATGAAGTTTATAAAGTAATAAGGAAAATACTTTGGATGCTGGAAATCTGATAGAACAAAGTACTGGAAATACTCAGCAGGTCTGGCAGCATCTGTGGATAGAGAAATAGAGGTAATGTACCTTTTGAGTCAAATTTGAACTAGTAGGTGAATCAGTAAGGCTGCTCTGGAATATGTATGTGCAATCAACAAATTGGAAATCAGTTTGAGTCACCAAAACTGTATTGTGGGAGAACTCCACATATTATAAATTTATTTTTTTTAAGTGAAACATTTAAACAGTGATCTTTACAGAAGGTTTTGATACTTCACTATAACAACAAAGTCATGACTATTAAGAACTTTTAATTGAAGTGAGATTTGTGCTATAATTGTCAACATATTAGTTTTTAAAACAACTAATGTAAACATACTATATTCTTCCTTTTATTGTGGTACAAAAGCTAATAATCCAAAGTGTTGTCTTCATTGTGAATGGGAATACAGTATCAGTAGATCATGCCTGCTGTTTCTAAACCAATCCCATGTTACATTCTTGTGACTGTAAATTTATTTTCCTTAAGTTCCCATCAAATTTGCAGCCATTGCATAAAAGCTTAGTTATTACGTTCTGCAGCAGCTCTTGCCCAATACTTTAAATTCATGTCTCTTATTCTTTACGCAACCAATGAATGGGAACAACCTTTGTTTGTCCATCTTGTCTAAGTCTCTCATAAGATTTAATAGAGATGTACAAAATTAACTAAATAGTATTCTCTCCAAGGATACACCCCTTTCAACTAAATTCCCTCAATTCTGGAATCATTCTGGTGTATTTCCTTTACACCTTCTGAAGGATCCTCACGTTGTTCCGAAGTCTATTGAGCAGAACTGAACACACTACTTTAGATTGGGCCTGAGCTGACTTCTATTAAAAAATCAACATAATTTATCTGCTTTTTCACTCAGGTTTCACTCTCAGAATGTCCTGCCACTTTCTATGCACATGGGCGGCACGGTGGCACAGTGGTTAGCACTGCTGCCTCACAGCTTCTATTAAAAAATCAACATAATTTATCTGCTTTTTCACTCAGGTTTCACTCTCAGAATGTCCTGCCACTTTCTATGCACATAACCCTCTATGCCTGCGTAACTCTTTAGAATCATGGCATCAAATGCCTCCTGTTAAAATACATTACCTCACACTTGCATCAGATTGCATGTACTATTTGTCTGCCTATTTTGCCAGTGTGTCTTGTTAATTGAAATCATCCCCATTGAAAGCTATTTGCCAATCTCCATTTTCCCAGTATCCACCAAAATTTGAAAGATTATGGCAAACCTTTCAACTAGTTCTACCCTTATTCCTTTAGTGACCTGAATTAAATGACTTATTGACCCTCACCACAGTTAGCCTCTCTAGTTACACGCACCTCACAATTTTCATATCTTTCATTGCCTCTCTTGCCCCCACTTCTGATGTTTTACTTTACTAAACACTAGATACAAAGTGCTGTAAATCTTCCTGCCTTACCCTGAGCTCCTAAAGACACATCACCCTCTTTGTTCAAAAAAAGACTAACCTTATTATCTTACACTATCCATTTATATGCTAATAGAATTTTTTGTTCCCTTTTACTATTGCCATTTTGTTCTCATTCTTTTTAGTTGCATATCTCCCCTCAACTTATTTTATTTGGCCTGATTCTTGCTTGAAGAGTTCATCCAACATACATAATACACACTTGTTTTTGTTTCATCATACTCCCTTTCTGTCTTCCTCCAAAGAGTCCTGATCTGAGATCCTCTACCATTTGTGTTCTACTTAAGATTGTTCATTGCTTTTCTCCATTTCTGATCTTAGCCTCATAAAATGATCATTTTTATCAAGTGTTTGTCCATAGCCAATTGGTTCGTCCAAATTCCTAACACCAGATCTAGAAAAGTGTATCATCTTGTTGGATGAAGGGCATATTCAAAGAGGTTCTCCTGTACACATTACAGAAATCTTTTATCCTCAACCCCAACTTCCATTTATCTATCTCTTTCTCACTATTGGAAGGTCAATAGAACATTAATAGTGTGATCATCATACCTTTCTTGTCTCTCAACCTTTATCCAATAAATTGTTATTTCCCCTCGAGGACAACCTTGTTCCAATATTTCCTACATTCCATCATTGCTCTTTACTGCCACCACTCCTCCTTTTTGCCTTTGCTAATCATAACTTCCTATCCCTGTTCTTTGATTTTGAAAATTTGGGTTGTCCATATTGAATATGAAATGTAACTTTACCGACTTGAAGGAATACAAATGCTTATTATACACACTGAAAGCATAATGTTGAGCAGAACTTGAGAAAATGTGGTTGGGTCTCCCATGTGGTATAGTTTTACCCTTCCCTCACACTGGTGAGATATAAATCTCTGCAAAATTGTTGAATGCAGAACTCAACAGAAGAAATCTCAGCTGGAAGACAGAAAAGAACTGCAAATAAATTAGTAAACAAGTTATTGTTTCAGGTTAGTGCAGAGATGTTAACTGGTCTTTTCTCTTTTCAAGTGCTGACAGAACAGCTGTTTAAAGCCAGAAGTTTTATTTTGAATTACAGAATTTCCCAGCCAATAGTAATGAAAACATCAGCTAAATTTCCATCTAAGGTCATATTTCAGCACCTCTTATGGATAACTACAGAGTATCTTTGGTGGAGGTTGGAGAAGTCTCCGACCTTCTTCTGGTCCTTGTCGGTGCACTGAACACTAGTACCTTTCAAGAGTTATCACTATTGATCAAAATTGATACTGTGCTCACTCACCCAGGCACATGTTGTCAGAAAATGTTTTTAAATGTATAAATTGAAAGTATGGCTTTGTTATCTGATATACTTACTATATAATTGAAACAACTTGTTGCAAAATGAGCCTTTTAAAATTTTCCTGCTGTGATGTAACCAAATTATATCATTGTTATGCTTCAGTAATAGTTACTAACAGCACTGACATTGGAGGTTTGGGAGACATTATTTGCATAGGTGTTTAATTGTTGAAACTAAAAGTGTATTTTGCTTTGTTGGGACTTTGTATACTTTTGCAATTATATTTCTGTAACTACTATCTAAACAAATAAAAAGTTAAACTTGTAATTTTGAGTTTTTATCTATGTATAGTTTGCATGTCCTACATTAATTTAGAACTACTTCATTAGTATAGTATTTGTTTAAAAGGGATCTTCCAGTGATCAGCTTGACCATTGAGATATTTGAAACTTGCTTTTCTCATCATGAAAAACAAATAAAAATAGAATTAAACCAAACTAAATGAGCTGTTCACATTTTAAAGAACAAAGAATAGAAGAGGATGGGAACAAGTCCTTTGGCACACAAAGACAATGCTGTCACATGATGGCATTCTAAACTAAAAACCTTTTGCCTCTATGCTGTCCATATCCCTCTGTTCCCTGCCTATTCATATCTCTATCAAGATATCTCTTAAACAATGCTGTTGTATCTACGCTAACCAATGTATTCCAGGCACTTACCACCCTCTATGTAAAACAAAAATCTGTCTCTCACATCGCCTTTAAACTTACCTCCTTAAACTTGTATTCCCTATTAATTGATATTCCTACACTGAAAAGGCGACTCCAACTATCCCATTCTATCTATACCTGTCATAATTTTGTAAATCTCTATTAGGTTGCCCCCCCCCAGCTTTGATATTTAAGTTTGTCCAATCTCTCCTTGTAGCTAATGCCTTCCAAACCAGGCAACATCCTGGTAACTGTTTCTGTACAATCTTCAAAGCTTTCACATCTTTCTGGTAGTGTAGCAATCAGAGCTGTCCACAGTATTCCAAATGTGCCGAACTAAAGTTTTATACAGCTTGCCAATTGTTATACTCTCTGTCCCAACTGATGAAGGCAAGAATGCCATATGCCTTTTTGACCACCTTACACACGTGTTGTCACTTTCGGGGAACTGGACCTGTACTCCTAGACCCTTCTGTATCTTGATGCTATTAAGGGTTCTGCCATTTACTATAGACTGCCCTCCCAAAATTTAATTACCTCGCATTTGTCCGGATTAAATCCTGTCATTCTCTGCCCAAGTCTCGAGCTTATCTATATCCTGTTGTATCATCTGGCCATCTTCCTCCCCAACCACTGCTCCACAAGCTTGTGTGTCATCCACAAGCTTACGTGTCATCCACAAGCTTACTAAACAAGCTGCCTACGTTCTCCTCCAAATCATTTGTATATATTGCAAACAGCACTAATCCCTGCAGAACACCACTGGTTACAGATCTCCAGTCTGAAAAACACCTTTTCACTGCTACTCTGTCTTTATGACAAAACCAGTTTTGTATCAATATTACCAGCACACAGTGGATCCCATGTGACTTCACCTTTTTGTCTGAGTCTACCATAAGGGACTCTTGACAAAGGCCTTGCTAATGCCTATATAGATAACATCTACCGTCCTGCCCTTATCATTCATCTTGGTCACATTCTCAAAAAACCTCAATGACATTTGCAAGACATGACTTTCCTTGCACAAAGCCATACTGCCTATTGCTAATAAGTCCATATTTTTCAAATTGTGAATAAATCCTATCCCTAAGAACATTCTCCAATGATTTCCCTACAACTAATATAAGCCTCACTGGCCTGTAATTTTCCCGGATTCTCCCTGTTGCATAACTTAAAGGAACAATGTTGGCTATTCTGCAGTCCTCAGGGACATCTCCTGTTCTGGATGTAGATTTGCTTGCTGAGCTGGAGGGTTTGTTTTCAGATGTTTCGTCACCATACCAAGTAACATCATCAGTGAGCCTTTGGATGAAGCACTGGTGGCATGGCCTACTTTCTATTTAAGGGATTAGGTTTCTTTGGGTTGGTGATGTCACTTCCTGTGGTGATGTCATTTCCCATTCTTTTTCTCGGGGGTAGTCAATGCGCTTGTTGATAGTTGATTCACTTGGATCCCATTTACCACCCCCTGAGAAAAAGAACTGGAAATGACGACACCACAGGAAATGACCTCACCAACCCCAAAAAAACTGAGCCATTCCATCAGTGCTTCATCTGGAGGCTCACTGATGTTACCTAGTATGGTGGCAAAATGTCTGAAAACAAACCATCCAGCTCAGTGAGCAAGTCTACATCTAGAGCCTCAACCTGGGCTACAAATCTTCTCAAAACTCCCTGGGACCTGTCCTGTGGCTAAAAAAGATACAAAGATTCATAAGAGACCCCAGCAAGTTCCTCACCTGCCTCCATTCCTCAGTATTCTGGATTGATCCCATCAGGTCCTGGGAATTTTTTATAGCATCATAGAGATGTGCAGCATGGAAACAGACACTTCGGTCCAACTCGTCCATGCCAACTCGGTATCCTTAATGAATCTAGCCCCATTTTCCAGCACAAGGCTTTTATCCCTCTAAACCCCTCTATTCGTACACCTATCCAGATGCCTCTTAAGTGTTATAATTGTACCAGCCTCCACCACTTCCTCTGGCAGCTCATTTCCATACACGCACCATCCTCTGCATGAAAAGGTTGCCCCTTAGGTCCCTTTTAAATGTTTCCCTTCTCACTTTAAACTTATGCCCTGTAGTTCTGGATGCCCCTATTCCAGGGAAAAGACCTTGTCTATTTACCCTATTCACGCCCCTCATGATTTTATAAACCTCTATACGGTCACCCCATGGTCTTTGATGCTCAGCCATACTCTGGCGTATTCCGCCTCTAACAGTAGCTCCAACCCTGGCAACCTCCTTGTAAATCTTTTCTGAACTCTCTCAAATTTCATAACATCCTTCCAATAGGCGGCAGAGCAGAATTGCACACAATATTCCAAATATGGCCTAACCAATGTCCTGTACAGCCACAATATGACCTCCCAACTCATACTCAATACTCTGACTAATACCAAATGTTGCCTTACTATCCTGTCTACCTGCGACTACATTTTCAAAGAACTATGAACCTGCACTCCAAAGTCTCTCTGTTCATCAACACTGCCCAGGGCCTTGCCATTAGATGTATAAGTTCACTTTAATACTTTTCAAAATGCTTATATTCTTTATATTGACATGTCTTGGAATATCAGCATATGCTTCCCAGGACTGACCATCTACCATGTCCTTCTCCTTTGTGGATACTGATGCAAAGTATTCGTTAAAGACCTCAGTCACTTCCTCTGGCTCCACGCATAAATTATCCTCTGTCCTTGAATGATCCTACTCCTTTGCTACCCTCTTGCTCTTTATATATGTGTAAAACACCTTGGGATTTTCCTTAATCCTGTTTACCAAATATATTTCATGGCACCTTTTTGCTTCTCCTTGATTCCTTGTTTAAGCCCGTCTTCAAAACCTTAATTTTCCCTCCTTTTTCTTTTTGAATAAGTTCCCAAATCTTGACATCCTTAACCTTCATTTTCGCAGGAACATACAGTCATAGAGATGTACAACTCGTCCATGCCGACCAGATATCCCAACCTAATCTAGTCCTGTCTGTCAGCACTTCGCCCATATTCCTCCAAGCTCTTCCTATTCATGTACCCATCCAGATGCCTTTTAAATGTTGCAATTGGACTAGCCTCCACCGCTTCCTCTTGCAGCTCATTCCATTCACGTACCACCCTCTGCATGAAAAGGTTTCCCTTAGGTCTCTTTTACATCTTTCCTCTCTCACCCTAAACCTTACCGTTTCGTTCTAGACTTCCCCACCCCAGTGAAGAGACTGTCTATTTATCCTGTCCATGCCCGTCATGATTTTATAAACCTCTATACGGTCACCCCTCAGCCTCCAATGCTCCAGGGAAAACAGTCCCAGGATATTCAACCTCTCCCTATAGCTCAAGTCCTCCAACTCTGGCAACATCCTTATAAATCTTTCCTGAACCCTTTCAAGTCTCACAACATCCTTCCGACCAAAATTGCACGCAATATTCCAAAAGCGCCCTCGCCAATATCCTGTACAGCCACAACATGACCTCCCAACTCCTATACCCTATACTCTGACCAATAAAGGAAAGCATAACAAACACCTTCACTATCCTACCTACCTATGACTCCACTTTCAAGGTCCCTTTGTTCAGCAACACTCCCTAGGACCTTACCATTAAGTATATAAGTCCTACTAAGATTTTCTTTCCCAAAATGCAGCACCTTGCATTTATTTAAATTAAACTTCATCTGCCACTTCTCAGCCCATTGGCCCATCTGATCAAGATCCTATTGTAATCTAAGGTAACTTTCTTTGCTGTCCACTACACCTCCAATTTTGGTGTCACCTGCAAACTTACTAACTATACCTCTTATGCTCATATCCAAATCATTTATGTAAATGATGAAAAGTAGTGCACCCAGCACCGATCCTTGTGGCACTCTACTGGTCACAGGCTTCCAGTCTGAAAAACAATACTCTGCCACCAGCCTCTGTCTTCTACCTTTGAGTCAGTTCTGTATCCAAATGGCTAGTTCTCCATGCATTCCATGTGATCTTGCCAACTAGTCTCTTATGGGGAACCTTGTTGAATGCTTTACTGAAGTCCATAATATAGAAAGAGTTACCATGTCTTATAAAATTGTGCTGTTCCATGGTGCACCATGCTTGTCAGATAATCTTGGGGGGAGGCGTGTTCTATCACAAGTCTGCACCACCCCACAAGATCTGGAGGTTTTTCTAATATCCAATTCATTAGAATGCTCTTCCTCACAGTATGTAAGAATGTTTAATAACCTCTTCGCATGCTCACCCAGACAGGGCAGATTTGGTAGTCCCAAAAGTGATATCAGATCCTCCTCAACTTCAATTCCCAGGATCTTTTCCAGCTCATTCACTATGGCACCCCAGTATCCTTAAATCTTGTAGCAGGACCAAAAGCAATGTGTGAGGGCGCCAGTGATGATTTTACATTTAGGACATTTTTGGGAAGATTCTTTCTTAAACTTTGCTAACCTCTCTGATGCCACATGGGACCCATGAAGGATCTTTAATTGCATATGTTGTACTTTATTGCATATTGAAATTTTATTTACATTCCCTCATATATCTTCCCATGTTTCCAATGAGATTTCTTCCCCTAACTCCTGATTCCAGATCCCACGAAGTCTCTCCCTCTCTGCAGATGATATACGGTACTAACCGAAAGCACGCCCCATGTTGGAGCACTCTTCTTTTTATATCCGACTTGGAGGGCTGAGTCAAGAGCATGGTCTTCTTCTGTATGTAACCCCTAATCTGGAAGTATTGGAAAAGGTCCCTTTTAGGAATCCCATTTTTCTGACTTAACATGCTGGTCCTGAACTTTAATCAACTGAACTTTAAAAGATCCCCACATGCCAGATATGGATTTACCCTCAAAGAGTCATCCCCATTCTCCATTCCCCAGTTTCTTACTAATATTATGATAATTCGCCTTCCTGCAGTTTAGATTTTGTTTGAGGATGACAAAGATGAATAATATGGGCAGGGTAGTAGATGTTATCTATATAGGCTGTAGCAAAGCCTTTGTCAAGGTCCTTGATGGTAGACTGATACAAAAGGTGAAGTCACATGGGATCCATGGTATGCTGATAAGATCGATACAGAACTGGCTTCATCACAAAAGACAGAGTAGCAGTGAAATGCACCTCCCACTGAAACTTTGATCACGTGGCCAAGCTCATCTCCCCAATACCAGGTCTGGAATGGCCACTTCCCTCCTTTTCACTGTGTGCATATTGTGTCAAAACATCATCCTGAACACACCTAACAAGTCTCCTTAAACACCCCCCGCCCACCTACCCACACACACACACACTCACCAATCGCACAAGAAAGTCCCAGTCAATATAGAGGAAGTTAAAATCACCCATCACAACAACCCTGTTGTTTTTACAGTTTTCCATAATCTGTCCATATATCTGTGCTTCTACCATCTGTTGGCTATTGAGAGGCTTGTAATAGTCTCAAAGTAATTGCACCTTCCAGTCATGAGGTTTACTCATAAGGTTTTGCTGGATGAGCCCTCCAAGGTGTCCTGCCTCAGTATGGATATTCTCCCTTAACAGTAATGCAACTCCCCACCTCTCTCTCATCCTTCTCTATCTGACCTGAAGTATTTAAATTCCAGAATGTTAAGCTGCCAGTCTTCTCCCTCTTTCAAGTCTCTGTAAAAGCTACAACATCATAGCTATTTGTACAAATTGAAGTTCATCTGCCTTACCAGTCATACTCCTTACATTAATACAAATACTACTCCGATTGCTAGTCTTGCAGTGTTCAGTAACCTCTCCTTGTCTGTTCTTTTTCTTAGTCTTACTGACTTGAGTGTCTTCCTCGGTCATTTTACTTGCTGACCTACTGTTCTGGTTTCCACCCACTGCCATACTAGTTTAAATCCTCCCAAGTGACACAAGCAACCCCCCCTACCAGGATATGGTGTTCCTCCAGTTTAGGTGCAACCCATCCTTCTTGTATAGGTCTCACGTATCCAAAAGCTATCCCAATGATGTACATACCTGAAGCCCTCCCTCATACACTAGCTCTTTAGCCACATATTTAACTACTACCTTTCTATTCCGAACCACACTGGCATGTGACACAGGAAGTAATCCTGAGAATACAACCCTGGAATTCCTGCTTTTCAACTTCCTACCTAACTCTGAATTCCCTTTGCAGAATCTCATCTCTTTCTCTGTCCATGGTTGCTCATCCTCCTCTTTAGAAATATACTGTGGTTGTTCAGAGACATCCTGGACTCTAACACCCAGGAGGCAACACTGTCTCATGGCCACAGAAATGTGTTCCTGTGCCCCTAATTGGAGAGTCCCCTATCACTACTGCTCACTTCCACTTAGACACTCCTTGCTATACAACAGTGCCAGTCATGGTGACCTGGCTACTACTGCTTTTCCCAAATGTCATTCTCCCCAACAGTATCCAAAATAGTATACTCATTTGAGAGGGGAATAGCCACAAAGGACTCCTGCACTGCCTGCCTACGTTTACTCGTCTTCCTGGTGGTCACTCAACCATTCTCGTCTGTGAAGCCCTTACTGGTGGTGTGTGAAGAAATTTGAATTCACGGTGAATTTGGGCATTATACCCAATGACTCCATTTATGCCAGTTCTGGTGTGTTTGCCCCAGCAGGGTATGTATACCTGATGAAGTCAAAAGTCACATGATACCAGGTTATAGTCAAACAGGTTTATTGAAATCACAAGCATTTGGACCAAACACTCCTTTGTCAGGTCATAGTCATAGAGATGTACAACATGGAAAGACACTCTTCAGTCTAGTTCGCCCATGTCGACCAGATATCCTAAATTAATCTCGTCCCATTTGCCGGCATTTAGCCCATAGCCCTCTAAACCCTTCCTATGCATAAACTCATCCACATGTCTTTTAAATGTAATTGTTCCAGCCTCCATTTTCTCTGGCAGCTCATTCCATACATGCACAACCCTTGGAATGGGGGAGACCAGAACTCGAGGGCACAGCTTTAAGGTGAGGGGGGGAAAGATTTAAAAGGGACCTTAAGGGGCAGTAGACCAGAACTCGAGGGCACAGCTTTAAGGTGAGGGGGGGAAAGATTTAAAAGGGACCTTAAGGGGCAGTTTTTTCACATAGAGGGTGGTGCATGTATGGAAATGAGCTGCTAAAGGAAGTGGTAGAGGATGGTACAATTACAACATTTAAAAAGCATCTGGATGGGTATATGAATAGGAAGGGTTTAGAGGGATATGGGCCAAGTGCTGGCAAATGGGATTAGAGTAATTTAGGCTATCTGGTCGACATGGATGAATTGGACTGAAGGGTCTGTTTCTGTGCTGTACATCTCTATGATCTATGACCTGACAAAGGAACGTTGTTCTGACAGCTTGTGATTTCAAATAAATCTGTTGGACTATAACCTAGTGTCATGTGCTTTTGACTTTGTCCACCCCAGTCGAACACTGGTGAAGGGCTTTTGCCCGAAACGTCGATTTTCCTGCTACTCGGATGCTGCCTGAACTGCAGTGCTTTTCCAGCACCACTCTAATCCAGAATTTGGTTTCCAGCATCTGCAGTCATTGTTTTTACCAACACTGGCATGTCTACATCATGTTTACCTGATGATATTCACAGGTATATCAGTAAACTAACACTAAGCCGGTCAGTTAAAAAATTCATTTAATGTGTCATGTTTCAAATGACTGATTAAGATGGATTCTGAAACCTTTCTACTCTTGGGTCATGTGCCACGATAGTGATGATATCATGAGCATTTTTCTTAGTTATCCTGTCTGTGAGATATGACAGAAATTCTGCCAGACAATTTTACAATACAAATTGAAAACAGTGAGCTTAATTTTTGGCACACTTACTTGGAATTCCATTCATTATTGTGCACAGGACTCAAAGTAAATGTATCGTATTTTCTTTGCATATACCAGTTTGAGCTACCTTATTAATTTAGGATATGAAATAGTGAGACTCCAATTAGAAAACTATAATTTGAGATATGTGAATGTTTTCCATCTTAATTTTTATGCATTTCAACTATATTGTTTAAGTAAGGAGTAGGGCCTCATTGGCAGGGTGATTAACAGCAGCAAAACTAGGAACCTCAAGTGTGTTTTAGGATTGTAATGCCACCTCATCCAAGTAACTAAGAGCAGAAACTGCAAGAGTTCTTCTGATGTATCCAAAGAGCAAGTTCTAAACTTTGATTGCAGGGGTATGCACTTTTAATTGGTCTGGAGTTGGGTTCACTTTCAATTAAAAGTGACAAATAGGCTATTGAAGCTTGAAAGGTGCAGTAACCACCCCTAAAGTGGCTTATAATGCTATTCAATTTAAGAACAAATTGGGAAGAGCAGAAATGCTTTGTCAGTGACACCCACACCCCATTAAAAAAAACTACAATAGCAGTTAAAGTAAAGGAGATGCTACTTAAAGAAGGAGACAATTTCTCCAACCTTTTTAAAATTAAATATTCGTAAAAAGTGTATCTTGTGGTTTACCCTGTATCCAGACACAGGGTTGAGAGGATTGAAGCCTGCATGGAGTGCTGGCCTCAGGTTTGTAAAGGTTCAGGTTTCTAAATTGGCCATTATCATTTGCAAGAAGCTGGAAATGAAATGGAAAATTCCAGTCTGCCTCCTTTAATTGCCTAAATAAACTCTTAATGAACTGTTTTGGCTAGGTGCTGCATGCGGGTCAGTCGCCCTGCATTAAGCCTAATCTTTACAAAATGACCCAAATCAGGAACCAGAATGCGGGTTAGCTGAACTTTGTTTTTAAAATTTCTCACCTACTTCCATTTCTGACCATGGCCTGAGCTCAGAATCCTGTCCTGGTATCATTTCTCAACCGGCGCAACCAAAAATCAGATTAAGAGGAGAATAATTTCATTGTTTTTTTGTTTGGAATTTGTTGAGTGCAAAAAAATTGCCATCGTTATCTACATGGCTAGTGATTTATGAACAACTTTGCAGTGATAAGAAAAGAGATAATCTGTGTGTAATTTTTCAATTGGAAGAAAAAGATGCATGAGAAATTGGGATGAAATGAACAGCTTCAGACTGTTAGTTTGTCAATACAAGTAATTGGAAATGTAAATCATTCTCTTGTTCTCTGAAGTGGAAAAAGTTTTTTAAAAACATTCGGTCTTGTTTCTGCAGTTGAAAATCTGTAATGCTAATGGGAACAGATGTTTACCAATCCATATTTGAACATGCTTGCTATATTAGATCCAAGGCCCAATTTCAGCCTTATAATTGCCACATATAGTGCAGCAACAAATCATACACATTGCGCAGATTTCTTAAGTGTTTTGTGAGTTCATTACCTAATTAGAAATCTGGACTTTCTATGGTAACAGTCAATGATCCAGAAGTGATTGCGTGTAGTCATGGAAATTCTGGCAAGTCATTCTGAAAGCTTCTAATAACACAACATTTATAATCTGAGAGCACATCTCCCTGCACGCTGTATCATTTTACAGTTAGTTTTCATTTATAGCAACAAGGTACTAAAATGATGCTTGGTTTCAGTTGTCAATTCTAATTTTGGCAAATTTAAAATTTCACTGAGGGGTTATCCCAACTTATTACAATTTCTTCAAACTATAAGATGATTTCTTCCATCCAAGAGTCCTCCTAATTCTGCAAACATATGAAACACATTCTCACATAAGTTGCAAGTGAATACAAAAGTTGTGAAGTAGGACTTCTTTAAAATTGGCATTATTGCAAAAATATTCAGCTAATGCAGAAACTTTTTATTTTCAAAGAAATCAGTGAATCAAATGTTGTACTTTACAAAGACACCATGGAGTTATTATTAGTAATCAGCACAATTACCTTCAGCTCTAAAGTCAGAAACTTTTGATAAATCCACAGAAATAACTTTGACAATTATGTAGAAAATGATCAATTAAAATCTGATCTAACTACAGGATAAACCCACAACTGACACCCATCAATTACTTCACTGACCTAATGATATCTTGAACAGCCCACGATTACGCTAACACCTGTCCTTCTGATCTGATCTGCCTACTCCCTCAGCACTCAAAATCCTATGATCTGTCACAGTTCCTATCCAGTTTTTCTACAATTGGATCCAATAATCCCAGTATTGAACCCTGTATCTCTCAGCCAGCTGACTACCCCAGACTGAACCACATTGCAACTACCCACTTATCTACTCACCCATTTACAAATTTGTGCTCAAGGACTGGACCCTTAACACTAATCAGACATAACTTGGAATTTGTGTCATAAAAAGGAGGCGGATCCTGTCTTGCCCCAACTTTATTCACCCCAATGGTGTTCCGCTGGGAATATTTCTTTGACAAGTAAACTCAGAAGAATTATTAGCAGGGAAGGGTCAGAAGAATCTTTGCTGCTTGGAAGTTTCAGGTTTGCTCAGCTCAAGATTGCCTCGGCTAGCTTAACACTTGCATTCTATTTTTGTGTGAGAAATATCAGACTGTTTATAGTCTCCTTTCAGACAACGGGTTTCTTTAAAATATAAAATCACTAAAGGCATTCTGGTTTAACATAATGTATACTGCTTTTGCATAATCGTGTATTTGTCATTGGTTAAATGTTAGTAGAAAGGTATACAGGTAATTTTCATCTTTTCTGCCCAATGAACAAGGCAGATGGACAAAGACAATTGCCTATGGCATTTACTAATCTTAATGTCTTCCCTCAAAATCCCTAATTGAAACCTCCTCTGGTCAGTTGGAAGCTGAAGTGGTCATTTTTTCCATTAATAAAGGAAAGTAATATGATGACAAATGAATATAATGTGTACTATGCATTGATCTTCACTATGGAGGACGAAGTAAAATACCAGAAATAGCTGTAGGTTAGAGATGAAAGGAAGCAAGTAACTCAAGATGATTACAATCATCAGGAAAGTAGTATTGAACAAATTGTTGGAACTGCAGACTAATGAGTCCAGATGAACTTCATCCTAGAATCTTAAAAGGAGCGGCTATTGCAACAGTTAATATGCATGTTTTAATTTTCCAAACATTCCCTAGGTTTGGGGAAGATTGCATTATATAGGAAAATAGCAAATGCAGTAGCAAATAGAGTCACAGAGATGTATAGCATGGAAACAGACCCTTTGGTCCAACCTGTCCATGCTGACCAGATATCCCAACTCAATCTAGTCCCACCTGTCAGCACCCGGCCCATATCCCTCCAAACCCTTCCTATTCATATACCCATCCAAATGCCTCTTAAATGTCGCAATTGTACCAGCCTCCACCTCTTCCTCTGGCAGCTTATTCCATACACATACCATCCTCTGTGTGAAAACATTGCCCTTTAGGTCTCTTTTATATTTTTCCCCTCTCACCCTAAACCTATGCGCTCTAGTTCTGGACTCCCCAACCCCAGGGAAAAGACTGCTTATTTACCCTATCCATGCCCCTCATAATTTTGTAATCCTCTATAAGATCACCCCTCAGCCACCGCTGCTCGAGGAAAAACAGCCCCAGCCTGTTCAGCCTCTCCCTATAGCTCAAATCCTCCAACCCTGGCAACATCCTTGTAAATCTTTTCTGAACCCTTTCAAGTTTCACAACATATTTCCAATAGGAAGGAGACCAGAATTGCACGCAATATTCCAACAGTGGCCTAACCAATGTCCTGTACAGCCGCAAC
>NC_057726.1:27271609-27299388 GCF_004010195.1 Chiloscyllium plagiosum
AACCAGTGACAGCCAGCCAGAATGAGAGCGAGATTAACCGAGAAAGTGGGGATCTGATGGAGGGAAGGAGACAGAGACAGAGCCGAGAGGGACTGAGGACAGACTGAGAAGAACAAATTCATGAACTGCAAGAAGGTTAATAAAAGCATATTATGAACTAGTTATAAATAAACAATGATAGAGAAAGGGACTTATATTGAACATTTGTTATCTATTGATTGAGAGATGATGAGGCGCTCTCTGAATTAAGTGACTTTTTTTCTTTCATCCATCAGAACCAGGCTGGTTCCTCTGAAGCAATTATTCTCCCTTTCACAAAGATGAGAAATGAGAGGAGGTTTTTTTTTTGTTTTTGAATTTAGATTTAATTTGGTTTGCAGCGAGTCTCCTATCAGGTGTAAGCAGGGAGAGCACTGTGTGACCAGATAAGGCCTGTTTCCCAGCTAAGCCTGATTACTGCTGCCTGGGAGAAAGAGGAGGGAGGAGGGGGGAGGGGGAAGTAAGGGTCGCAGGGAGGGGGGGGGGTTGGGGAGTGGTGGCTGAGGGAGAATTGGCCTCTTTCAGAACAGTAAATGGAGTGCAGCTCACAGCTTGGGATCTGCAATGGTATCAACGTCCCAGTCTTTTGTCAGCTTTTGTCATTTGACAGGAACGGTCCAAAGCCTCAGCTACTGTAGGGGAGGAGGGAGGTGGGGGTCATCTGAAAACAAACACTAAAATGAGACTGAACAAGCAATGTGAAACGCTGACACCCCAGCTCCAACCCCAGCCCGAGCCACCCACTCTGCCAATTATCCCTTCTATCCCAATCCACAGTGCTTTCATTTTGATGCTGCATGGACTTATAATGTGTATCAGCATTTTGTTATCATAGGTTTTGACTGCTCACTGGCTCCTTGCACTTGAGTAAGTCTCTTTAACTGGTCTTACCACCCCATTGATGGCTTCCCCCTTTCTCTTAACTGCGTTCCCTCAGTGATAAATGGTGAGGCGGGGGGGTGGGGGGGGTAGAGGGATTGCTGGTGACTCGTGGCTATGAAAGGAGGATTGTCAGCAGAACTGCTAATGTGCTGAACCCATTAGAACGACTTGATTAAACAGTAACATAGGATCGGGAGAGAAGGGGATGCTCAGCTGTTTATACATTTTATTCCATGCATTGAAAGATAATTATCATCTTCTGGGACTGTGGGGATTTCTTGTATCTTCTTCAAACAAAATTAAGGGAGCATGTAAGAGATCCTAACTGCTTTCATAAACTCATCAGTATGCAATCTGTTACCTGTATTGCCTTTCACCCTCCTGCCCTCAGAGTAAAAGAGTTTGTGCTGGTTTTGTGGGGCTATAGAACATGCATGTTATGGTCCCTCACTCAAGCTCTCGAGGAAATAACTTTAATCTGAAATGTACTTTCCCATGTATTGTCCCTATGCTCTGACATTGAACGTACATAATAAAAAACAGACTATTCAGCCCATGTATTCCCTGCTGGCCTTTATGCTCCTCTCAAACCCCTGGATTAATTTGTCTGGGCAAACACAAGAACGCCAAATTTCAAAGAACAAAGGACAAAGAAAACTTACAGCCCAGGAACAGGCCCTTCGGCCCTCCAAGCCTGAGCCTATTTCAAAGGGTAAAAGCAAAGCTTTGACAAAGGGTCAGTTAGTCACGAAACGTCAGCTCTTTTCTCTCCTTACAGATGCCGCCAGACCCGCTGAGATTTTCCAGCATTTTCCATTTTGGTTTCCTATTTCAAAGGGAATGACCATTTATACAACGGAAATTCAACCAATCGGAGTTTACTTGCTAACCATTCAGCATCTATTTTACATTTGGGATGTGGTTTTCTTACTGACGAGTCAAAAATAAAACACTTGGACATTATGTCTCTTGACAGCAACGTTTGGGTTTCCATACCATCAAGCAAGTGATTAGATTAATTTATATAGCTCCTATGCTGAAAATAGCGTGCCCTTAATTATTTTATCAAAATCCTCATGATCATCACATACAATCTTTATAAAATCCTCCATAAAATTTTCCCTTAGCCTTTGCTGCTCTAAGGAGGCCAAACCCAGCTTCTCTAGTCTCTCCACATATTCCTGATGAAGGGCTTTTGCCCGAAGTGTCGATTCTCCTGCTCCTCGGATGCTGCCTGGCCTGCTGTGTTTTACCAGCACCACACTCCCGACTCTAATCTCCAGCCTCTGCAGTCCTCACTTTCGCCCAGTATTCTATCATACTCCAGACTTGTGCCTTGTAGATGGTGGAACAGGCTTTGTGAAGAGGTGCTTCACTCATTGGAGGGTTCTTGGCCTCAATTCTTGAGCTGAAAATGTGTTGCTGGAAAAGCGCAGCAGGTCAGGCAGCATCCAAGGAGCAGGAGAATCGATGTTTCGGGCATGAGCCCTTCTTCATGTGGCCCAGGTCACATAAACACACCAAAATCTAAAATGGCACACCCACTGATGGACACAGAAATACACATATTTGCTCACACACATGTTTACACAGGCATTTCCAAGCGGGAATGGACATTTACAATCATTTTCCTGGGAATAGCATGACGTCATGCAGTTGCAGGGACATCACGAGTTTATCCCTAACTTGATTTCATCTGGTGCAGATCAGGGCTGCTGAGGGACCCGAGTGAAGCCAATTCAAACCCAGTCATGCTTATCATCATTTCACAACAGAGGGCCAGGAGAGGGCCATTCAGCCCTTGGGACTGTTTTACTGTTCAATTACAGTATGTTTCATGTTTCATGTTGCAGTTGTATAAGACTCTGGTGCGGCCGCATCTGGAGTATTGTGTGCAGTTTTGTTCGCCATACAATAGGAAGGATGTGGGGCACTGGAACGGGTGCAGAGGAGGTTTACCTGGATGTTGCCTGGTATGGTAGGAAGTTCGTATGAGGAAAGGCTGAGGCACTTGGGGCTGTTTTCATTGGAGAAAAGAAGGTTTAGGGGTGACTTGATATAGGTGTACAAGATGATTAGGGGTTTAGATAGGGTTGTCCGTGAGAACCTTTTTCCACAAATGGAGTCAGCTATTATGAGGGGGCATAGCTTTAAATTAAGGGGTGGTAGGTATAGGACAGATGTTAGGGGTAGATTCTTTACTCAGCGAGTCGTGAGTTCATGGAATGCCCTGCCAGTAGCAGTGGTGGACTTTCCCTCTTTATGGGCATTTAAACGGGCATTGGATAGGTATATGGAGGATAGTGGGCTAGTGTAGGTTAGGTGGGCTTGGATCGGCGCAACATCGAGGGCCAAAGGGCCTGTACTGCGCTGTATTCTTCTATGTTCTATGTAATCTGAGGTAACCCTCTTCGCTGTCCACTACACCTCCAATTTTGCTGTCATCTGCAAACTTACTAACTGTACCTCTTATGCTCGCATCCAAATCATTTTGTAAATGACGTAAAGTAGAAGACCCAGCATCGATCCTTGTGGCACTCTACTGGTCACAGGTCTCCAGTCTAAAAAACAACCCTCCACCACCACCCTCTGTCTTCTACCTTTGAGCCAGTTCTGTATCCAAATGGCTAATTCTCCCTGTATTCCGTGATATCTAACCTTGTTAATCTATCTCTCCTGGGGAACCTTGTCGAACGCCTTACTGAAGTCCATATAGATCACATCTACCGCTCTGCCCTCATCAATCCTCTTTGTTACTTCCTCAAAAAACTCAAGTTTGTGAGACATGATTTCCCATGCACAAAACCATGTTGACTATCCCTAATCAGTCCTTCCTTTTCCAAATACATGTACATCCTGTCCCTCAGGATTCCCTCCAACAACTTGCCCACCACCGACATAGGGCTCACAGGTCTATAGTTCCCTGGCTTGTCCGTGACACCACGTTAGCCAACCTCCAGTCTTCCAGCACCTTATCTGTAACTATCGATGATACAAATATCCCATCACTTCTCCAGCTTCCCACAGAGTTCTAGAGTACACCTGATTAGGTCCTGGGGATTTATCCACTTGTATGCATTTCAAGACATCCAGCACTTCCTCTTCTGTAATATTGACAGTGAGGAAGGATGTGGCAGGTTACAGCGGTATATAGATGTCACCATCTATTGCATCTATGGAAGATACAGTCTATATCTTTCATATCCTTTTCCACAGTAAATACTGATGCAAAATATTCATTTAGTATCTCCCCCATTTTCTGTGGCTCCACACAAAGGCCGCCTTGCTGATCTTTGAGGGGCCCTATTCTCTCCCTAGTTACCCTTTTGTCCTTAATATATTTGTAAAAACCCTTTGGATTCTCCTTAATTCTATTTGTCAAAGCTATCTCATGTCCCCATTTTGCCCTCCTGATTTCCCTCTTAAGTATACTCCTACTTCCTTTATACTCTTCTAAGGATTCACTCGATCTATCCTGTCTATACCTTACATATGCTTCTTTCTTTTACTTAACCAAACCCTCAATTTCTTTAGTCATCCAACATTCCCTATACCTACCAGCCTTTCCTTTCACCCTAACAGGAATATACTTTCTCTGGATTCTTGTTATCTCATTTCTGAAGGCTTCCCATTTTCCAGCCGACCTTTTACCTGTGAACATCTGCCCTCAATCAGCTTTTGAAAGTTCGCGCCTAATACCACCAAAATTGGCCTTTCTCCAATTTAGAATTCAACTTTTAGATCTGGTCTATCCGTTTCCATCATTATTTTAAATCTAATAGAATTATGGTCACTGGCCCCAAAGTGCTCCCCCACTGACACCTCAGTCACCTGTCCTGCTTTATTTCCCAAGAGTAAGTTATGTTTTGGCTGAAAATGTGTCAGGAAGAAGGGCTTATGCCCGAAACGTCGATTCTCCTGTTCCTTGGATGCTGCCTGACCTGCTGCGCTTTTCCAGCAACACATTTTCAGCTCTGACCTCCAGCATCTGCAGCCCTCACTTTCTCTCTAAGTTATGTTTTGCACCTTCTCCAGTAGGTACATCCACAGACTGAATCAGAAAATTGTCTTGTACACACTTAACAAATTCCTCTCCATCTAAACCCTTAACACTATGGCAGTCCCAGTCTATGTTTGCAAAGTTAAAATCCCCTACCATAACCACCCTATTATTCTTACAGATAGCGAAGATCTCCTTACAAGTTTGTTTCTCAATTTCCCTCTATTAGGGGGTCTATAACACAGTCCCAATAAGGTTATCATCCCTTTCTTATTTCTCAGTTCCACCCAAATAACTTCTCTGGGTGTATTTCCAGGAATATCCTCCCTCAGCACAGCTGTAACGCTATCCCTTATCAAAAATGCCCCCCCCCGCCAACTCCTCTCTTGACTCCCTTTCTATCCTTCCTGTAGCATTTGTATCCTGGAACATTAAGCTGCCAGTCCTATGATATCCCAGTCCCATGTTCCTAACCATGCTCTGAGTTCATCTGCCTTCCCTGTTAGGCCCCTTGCATTGAAATAAATGCAATTTAATTTATTAGTCCTACCTTGTCCCTGCTTGCCCTGACCGTTTGACTCACTTCTGTTCTCAACTGTACCAGTCTCAGATTGATCTCTTTCCTCACTATCTCCCTGGGTCCCACCCTCCCCCCACTTTACTAGTTTAAATTCTCCTGAGCAGCTCTAGCAAATATCCCTGCCAGTATATTAGTCCCCTTCCAATTTACGTGCAATCCATTCTTCTTGTACAGGTCACTTCTACCCCAAAAGAGATTCCAATGATCCAAAAATGTGAATCCTTCCCATAAACCAGCTCTTCCTATTCCTTACCTCACTAGCTCGTAGAACCGGGAGTAATCCAGATATTACTACTCTCAAGGACCTCCTTTTTAAATTTCTGCCTAACTCTCTGTAATCTCCCTTCAGAATCTCAACCTTTTCCCTTCCTGTGTCATTGGTTCCAATGTGGACAATGACCTCTTGCTGGCCCCTCTCCCCCGTGAGAACATTCTGCACCCTCTCTGAGACATCCTTGATCCTGGCACCAGGGAAACAGTGCACCATTCTGCTTTTTCTCTGCTGGCCACAGAAACGTCTGTCTGCACCTCGAACTCAAGAATCCCCTAACACAATTGATCTCTTGGAACCTGACATACCCGTCATTGCATTAGAGCCAGTCTCAATACCAGAAACTTGGCTGTTCGTTTAGTAAGTGAGGAAGACAAAAGCAGTAAACTGCAGGACAGTTAGCTTAAATCTATCATAGGGAAAATGTTAGAGATTATTATTAAAGGTTTTATCGTAGCGCATTCAGATATGTTCAAGGTAATCAGGCAGAGTCAGCATGGTTTTATGAAACTGAAATTGTGTTTAAACAATTCATTGTAGCTCTTTGAGGAGGCAACGTGTACTGTGGTTAAAGGTAATGTATGCTACCGAGATTTTCAAGGGTCATTTATAAGGTGCTACACCAAATGTTATTGTGCAAAATAGAAGCTCAAAGTAGGGGACTGACCTACCTAATAGGAAAAAAATAGACATAAATGTGTCATTTTCTGGTTGACAAGATATAACGAGTGATGGCCATAAGAATCAGAACTGAGGCCTGAACTTTGTAAAATTTATATACAAATGTCTTGGACAAAGCTACTGAAGGAATGTTTGGTAAATGTACTAATGAAACAAAGATTGGTAGGAAAG
This sequence comes from Chiloscyllium plagiosum, assembly GCF_004010195.1. NCBI lineage: Eukaryota > Metazoa > Chordata > Chondrichthyes > Orectolobiformes > Hemiscylliidae > Chiloscyllium > Chiloscyllium plagiosum. The sequence continues at coordinate 27,278,234 of NC_057726.1, forward strand.
AAGTTGTGAGAGGACATTAGAATGTTTCAAAGAGATGGGTTAAGCAAATGGGCAAAGATCTGGCAACTGGAGTATAATGTGGAAATTGCCCATTTGAAGAATAAAAAGGAAATATATATGGTCAGGAATTGCATAGGTGGTGAGATACAGAGGAATCTGGGTACCCTAGAAAATTAATTGTAAAAGGTTAGTACGCAGGTATAACAAGTGATTAGGAAAGTTAGTAGAATATTATTGTTTATTGTTAGAGAAATTGAACGCAAAAGTATAGAGGTTATCAGCTACATACAGTATTGGTGAGACTATATCTTGAGTACAACAATTGTCTCTTTATTTAAGGAAGTAGAGTCACAGATGTAAAACACAGAAACAGACCCTTTGGTCCAACTTGTCCATACCAACCAGACATTCTAAATTAAATTTGTCCCAGTTGTTAGCATGTGAACCATACCCCTCTAAATGCGGAAGTGAGGACTGCAGATGCTGGAGATCAGAGTCAAGATTAGAGTGGTGCTGGAAAAGTGCAACAGGTCAGGTAGCATCCAAGGAGCAGGAAAATCGACGTTTCGGGCAAAAGCCCTTCATCAGGAATGAGACAGGGAGCCTCCGGGGTGGAGAGACATATGGGAGGGGAGTGGGGCAGGGGAGAGGTAGCTAAGAGTGCAATTGGTGGATGAGGTGGGGATGAAGGTGATAGGTTAGAGAGGAGGGTGGAGCGGATAGGTTGGACGAACGATTGGCAGGTATGTCAGGTCATAAGGATGGTGCTGAGCTGGCAGGTTGGAATTCAGGTAAAGTGGGGGGAGGAGAAATGAGGAAACTGGTGAAGTCCACATTGATGTCCTGGGGTTGAAGTGTTCCGAGGCGGAAGATGAGGTGTTGTTCTTCCAGGTACCCCTCTAAACCCTTCCTATTCGTGAACCCATCCAGTTGCCTTCCAAATGCTGTAATTGTACCAGCTTTTATCACCTCCTCTGGCAGCTCATTCCATGCATGCAGTAATCTCTGCATGAGAAAGTCGCTCCTTGAGTCTCTTTTAAATCTTTTCCCCTCACCTTAAACTAATGCCCCCTAGTTTTGGACTCCCCTACCCTGGGGAAAAAGCCTTGACTGGATATGAGGAAGGGTCACTCAACCCAAAATGTTAACTCTGATTTCTCTCCACAGGTGCTGCCAGAGCTATTCAGCTTTTCCAGCAATTTTTATTTTTGGCCCTAAGAATCTTGTAGGTTGCAATAAGGTCACCCCTCATTCTTATAAATTCCAATGAGTACAAGCCCAACATGTTTATCTCTCTTCATAAGACAGTCCCTCCCTAAGTCATATCAGCCTAGTGAACAATCTCTGAATTGCCTGTCATAACCATTATATTTTAGACGAAGGGCCCAAAACACTTCACAGTATTCTGGCTGTGGTCAAATTAGTGCGTTGTATAGTTTTAGCAACACCTCCCTATTTTTACACTCCATTCCTTTATAATAAAGGTTAACATTCCGTTTGCCTCCCCTATTACCCACTGAACTACTGGGATGCAAGCCAATTGTGATTCATGGACAATGATTCATGTAGTCTTTCTTCATTTATCTACTGTACTATTCAGATCCTCTGTTCTTCCTGCAAAAGTATATAATCTCACATTTCCCTACATTATATTCCATTTTCCAATTTTGTTGTCCACTTGCTAACCTGTCAATATCCCTCTGCCGACTCTTTGTGTCTTCCCATCTAACCATGTATGTGGTGATAAAAATGTACAGTACATTCACTTTCCTCATCCAAGTCAACTTAGCTATGTGCTGTGGACTGTGACAAATACCACAATCTGTCATTACCGGCTGCTGCTTCTTGCCAGTTACAGGCAGGAAAATACTGATTTCCTGTCGTGAGGTCTGGAAATTAAAATGTCGAATTCCAGGATAAAATCAGGGCTGATGTTTCTGGATAATTATATTCATTGAAAGCAGGCCTTTAATTCTGGAAAATTTACAGTAAATATTCTGAGTAGTGAGGTGACCTCTGCTGGACTTTAGTTGTGTTGTCTAAAATATGCCATATAATTCTCGGTTTTAATAGCTGGAAAGATAAATATGTTTAATCTTTCACCCAAAGAAGCAAATTTTCTAATGATGGAATCTGAGTTTGTACTTGTCTGGGAAATTTAATTGCAAATATGAAATCTTCATTAAGTTTACTTTAACTATGAAAGATAGAAATTCTGTGGACCTATTTGAGGACTTTAAATTTAAAGTAAGACATTTATAATCCTGTTTGTGTGATAGAAAAACAAATTTGGACATAATTGGTCGTATTTATGAATCCAAGAATTTTAAATGAACACTTGCAAATTTTGTTCACAATGAATTGCTCTATTAGTAAATCACCATTACATACTTTCACATCATATTTACAGTGCAGAAACAGGATATTTGGCCTCGTAGGCATTTATGATCCACCTCAGACAAAAGGATGACACATCAATATTTCACATTGTAATAGAACTTTCATTGTACCAATGACTAAGGAAAGCACCATATTAATTAAACATTAAACAAATGGTAGGTAATGTTTACTTTAAACTACCAACCAGAATTTGACCCTTTCTGCTTTTAATGACCACCAAAACCCTTAATTGTGTTACACTATGCAGTCTCTTTAATCTCCTAGAACCAATTCATCTCCCAAGGGATTACATCTGTATATTTGGAAAGGGAAAGAACATTTTCACCAGATTGTTTTTCTGGGCATTTTTACTCTGCTTCGAACTCTTCATGAATTTGGTCTTTGTACTGAGTGTGTGCTCTCACTTGGATTTCTCATGGTGAACAACCTGATCTGCATTTTCACTACTTAAAACGTAGGCTTAGCTAACATTTATCCTTTTTGTTCCCCAAGTCCCAGTCAATTGCAGATCACTAAAGACCAACTGCAACTATTCTTCTGCCTGTAATATCTCTGGGTTTATAGGTAAGTCTTTATTCTGATCTCAATGTTTGGTCTGCTCTGGTCCGATCTCCTCCATGCCCTTCTCCCTGGTCACAGGAAAAACATTAGCTTTATATCCAACTGGAAATATTGATCACCTATCTCTGGTTACCACTGCTTTTCGTCTTGGAAACAAAGAACCAACTCAACTGTTGATAACTTTATACTAGTAAGATTTTTAGGATGATTAAGGTCGCATTATTAGACTTGAAATCAGATGTCATTGTCCCTAGGTATACACATATGCTGCTTCCTAACACAGTGTGAGTTTTTTTCTGATCTTTAACAATTAAACCCTAGGTTTGCTGTCAGCTAGATTCCAACTTAGAATCCCAACAGTGTGAAAGCTGGCCACGCCACCCCTTCAAAGCGCATCCCAACCAAATTCACCCTCTTATCCTTCTCCCTCTGCATTTCACATGGCTAATTCACCTAGCCTGCACATCAATGGACACTATGGGTAATTTAGAATGGCCAATCCATCGCACACCTTTGGACTACAGGAGGAGCACAGAGGAAAGCCATGCAGAGGAAGAATGTGCAAACTCCAGACAAATGGTCACCAAAGGGTGGAATCGAACCAAGGTCCCTCGTGCTATGAGGCAGCAGTGTTAATCAGTGATGCACCATGCAGCCCTGATAATCCCTGTAAGTGGTCAATAATCAATGAACCCACTCGAGCTGCACTTACCCCAGTTCCAAGCAGGACAAGAAACAGCTAGACTACTCGGCTGGTAAATCTGTCCAGACAAACTTAATCTTAATTTACATAATTTAAAGATATAGTCCCAATCTTATCAACCTGTTCTAAATGAAAACATATCCTAAAACATGGAAACATAGAAAATAGGAGCAGGAGGAGACCTTTGAGCCTGCACCACCACTCCATATGATAATGACTGATCACAATCTACCTTTCACAGATGAATTGGTCCATGACAGTATTAATAAGAGTTAGCACTATACATTCTTGTCTTCCGATTGAGGATACCGTCATTGTATGGTGTGCTACCATTACCATGCCACATGAGCTAGATTTCCAACACATTCAGCAACTCAAGACAGAGCATCCATGAGATGCAGTATGGCAGTAGCAGAATTACACTTCAACACAATCTATAGCCTCATGGTCCAATATATTACCCTGGTTCAATGAATGCTGCATGCTGCAGTAACATTAGGCTTACTTCGAAGTGAGATATCATTCTGGTGCAGCTGCAAAACAGGATTACATGCGTGCCAAATAGCAGTAGGTGATAGACACAGCTATGTGATTCTACAACCAACAAATCACGTTAAAGCTCTTGAGCTCTGCCGTTTCCAGTTATGAATGGTAGTGGACAATTAAATAACTCACAGGAGGCGGAAGTTCCACAAATATGCCATTCCTCAATGATGGGAAAGCCTAGCCAACTACCAACCCATGATTGCATTCTATCATCAATGAACTGATGGAAAGTATCAATAGTACTACCAAACAGAACTGATTAGCAATAAACTGCTCAATGACTCACTGTTGGGTTCCACCATGGCCACTCAGATACTGACTTCATTATAACCTTGGCTGAGACACTAACAAAATCTAGGTTCCAGAGGGAGTGGTGAGGGAGGAATAGGACAAGTGAGAGTGAGGAGGTCACGCTTTCATATCAAGGCTATAAATAACCAAATATGGCAACAAAGAGAACTAACAAAAAACTGGAGTTAAGAGGTATGCCTGGTTCTAAGGAAGGTGGCTGTGGTTTTTGGACGTCATTTGTTTCAGCTCCAGGTCATCTCTGCAGAAGTGTATATTGGATTTAAAACAAAGTCTGTTCAAAGATATTATTACACATCTCTGGAGTAGGTGGGACATGAACCAAGACCTCCTAGCTCAGAGAAGCGACAATACCAATGCTAAGAACTCCATGAATTCCTCAAGTTCATGCCCTAGGCCTAAACATTTTCATCATTAATTCCACCCCCTCCACCATAAGGTCAGAAATGAGAATGTTCGCTAATGATTGCATAATCTTCAGCAGTATTCACAACTCCTCATACTGAAGCGGTCAAATGCAACAAGGCATGGATAATATCTAGGTTTAAGCTGACAAGTGGAAAGTTACATTTGTGTTGCAAGTGTCAGGTAATGACCATCTCCAACAAAAGAGAATCTAACTATAATCCCTTGAAATTCAATTGCATTACCATCACTGAATTCCTCTCAATCAACAACTTGGGACTTATCATGGACCTGAAACTGAACTGGAATAGGCATATAAATGGTTAAAAGAGCAAATCATACATTAAGGGTCTCACAGAAAGGAACTCACCTCCTGACTCAGCAAAGCTTGTCCACTATCTACAAAGCATAAGTCAGGAGTATGATAGAATACACCTCACTTGCTTGGCTGAATGTAACTCCAAAATCATTTGAAGTTTGATACCATCCAAGACAAAGCAGCCTGCTTGCTTGCAGCACGTCTGTATACATTCACGCCCTTCTCCAATGTTGTGTGTACCATCTACAAGTTTATTGCAGAAATTCACAAAAATTAGCACCTTCCAAACCAACAGCCACCATTTAGAAACACAAAGGCAACAGCTACTTGGGAACACCACCTCCTGCAATTCCCCCGTGCCCCTCGTCTTCCTGACTCTGAAACATATCACCATTCCTTCAGTGTCACCGGGCCAAAATCCTCAAACTCCCTCCCAAATGGCATTGTGGATGTATCTATTCCAAATGGACTACAGCAGTTTAAGTAGCGTAGCTCACCACCACATTCTCAAGGACATCCAGGGATGGGAAATAAATGCTGTCTCAGCCAGCAATGCCCACATTCCATGAATTAATAAAACAAATCAAACTCAGATTTGTATTTTAAAAAAGGCGATCAAGTCCTATGCAATTAGGACCATTGCGGCTGATGTGTTGACCAGATAATGTTGTGGATCAATTTTCTTAGATGGTTCAATACATATTTCTGATTCTAAAACACGTTAATAATTAAATAGGCTAAATTTAACAAAGTGGAAGACAACCAAGGTATTCGTTGATTACTTCATCAATGACCTACTTGGATCACCAGGTAAATTCAAGGACCGATTAATTCAGGAATGTTTAATACTCGTTGTGATGAATAAGAGATTTCCAATTTTTAGTCCAAGGAGGACTTGATACTCACAAAAAGCCAGCCCAAGGTTTAGATATTAATAATGGAAGGCAAGTTGTGGCATGGAAGAAGCCAATTGATTCAGTCTCCTATGTAGATCCCAAACCAAAAAGTGTGCCAAAGCCCATTGGAAGAGCTAAAAGAGTGACAAGTACAATTTTCAAATGTGTCAGATGCGGTGGAAACAAGTTATACAAGATGATTGCCCATCAAGTAGAGCTGGATTTTACAACTGTGGTCAGTATTTTGAATAAGTAGCAACCAAATTTAAAATGGCAGTCAGATCCAAGAAGGAGACACGGAACCACAGAGGTTAGACATCCTAAAAAAAAATCAATGATCTAGGCAGTAATTGCTAGTCAGTGGACAATGTAGAGGGACATTCTACTTTGTTTAAACTATAGACCAGAGCAAATGTCAGTATTTTGTCTGATAGTTTTAACTCAGTCTATTTTCATCATTTTAACCTTTCTATCATGGAAGTACAAAACTCAGAAGGAACAAGGATAAAAGTCAAACATCAGATTGTGGAAATCTTAAAATATTATGGCAGTGAAATAACTGTACTACGTTTTAGCTTGAAGAATCAAGAAATTTCACTTCTTAGCAGATCATCATGGTAAAGATTAAAGCTAATTACAACAATATATGAATTTGCTAAGGAAGATCACAAAACAGCTTTAGAGAATAATTTCACAAAATATTTTCAGAAATGAATAAGATGATAAGTATTATCATTCTAAAGTGGCACTGCACAGTTCCTGGAATTTGCTCTATACTTGGCAAAGTAGGGGAAATTTGCACTCCATTTTTTGGGCGGAGACCTGGAGTTCCTGCTGGATGAGATGATACAGACATGAGATTGCCTCCTCCCCCATTATCAGCAGTGGAGACCATGCCACCAGCTCATGACACTTGGTCCAAGGCTCCTGCCCAGATTAAAACAATCTCAGTCAGATGGAAAAGTAAACAGAATGACAGGAAGGTCCACATCTTTGCCCACTCTGCTAACCTAAGTCTCACAATCTTCTCTCTGATGTCTGTCAGAATCCTTTTTTTTTTCTTTATTTTTACCATTTTTGATTAGGAGATGTGAACTATGAACTGAGTAATGAAGGTAACATTTGGACTGTAAGCAGTAGCTTGTTTTAATTTTAAAAAGAGAGCAATCAAATGGATCAGTGTTTGTGAAACCAGTTCTGGAAGTTAATTGCAGATTGATCCTTGTTTAAAGAACACTGAAGAGTTTTCAATTCCAGAGATGCGTTATGCTCAAACAGATGTTAAATGTCAACAGAGACCATTACAGTGAGGCCAGTGCCAAGCAATCTAATCAGGAGAACATTGGAAGAATAAAACAGAAAGAGAACATAAAGTTTGAACTGGCATTGAACTGTATTTTTTGTCAGAAGGATTGTGCTTGCCAAAACTACAGGAAGGTTTGATTGCTCTCTGGTTATCCTCCCACGATCAAGTTATTGGAAGTTCAGAGAAAATAGTGTAATGAGGATATGGTGTACTACACCTTTAAGAGTGTAAAAGCTGGCAGTGATAACATCAAATGTTCTCAATAAGACACAATGTAACATGTGGTCCAGCTACTGGGCTAGCTGGTAGCCTGGAAATGACAAAACAGATTTGAATTAGGCTAATCAGTTTAAATTATACCCCGAAAACATATCAAATTCCAATCCAGTTTGAATTGCATATATTGACAATCTTAAAAGCCAATGACTTTGGGGTATAAAACTGGGGAAAATTGAACAGTTGGGAGGAGAACTGCCATCAGACCAACAGCTTAGACTGCCAGTCAGAACTCTCTGAGAGGTACCTGTCTAGAGAAGGAGTTTGCACAGAGAAAAACATCGACACTGACCTGGAGAGCCAATCTACTGATGAAGATAAAGAGAAGATTCAACTGCTGGCTGGTTTAAAATTTGGATTTTTCTGGAAATCTTAATTGGGAGTTTTATCAGACTAGTATTATAGAAGGGAAGGTAAAAGATAGGTCAGAGGAATGAATTGTAAATAGTTGTTAGTTAATTATTCTCTGTTATACTTTAAGAAATAAAGTTGTTAATTTTTACTTTAAATAGTTCTTGGCCACTTGAAATTTTACAAATTACTGCATGGAATACTGCTGGTTTTAAATTAAGCAGGAGGGTTTATCCCATGTCATAACAATAAGTATTAAGTAAATATTCCTCAGAGCTCACTGAAAGCTAGTTGCATTGACTGTTGTCTTCAGCAACCAACAAGAAACAATCCCACATGCCTGTCATATTATGGATCATCAGCACTTTCTTAAGTGAACTGGCGGTTACACCTCTTAACTTTCTTTTGATTTATTCCTTATCCCTTGTTTTTCTATATTTGTGTGAATGAGGGCTATAATCAAAGAAGGCTAGTTTTAAATCATAGACATTAATTTAACTTTGCTCTGCTGAAATCACTTATTAATAAATTCTTAATTCTTTGTTGAAGCTATCAACATTTGTCTGGTAATGGCTATTCAAAAAGTCTAGTTAGGAATCATTGGGGCCAGTTTTGAGGATTACATACTTTTCTTTCATAAAATTTGCAAATTTCTAAACTATGAGAGACAATTGCTGAATTGAGAGCACTTCGGGAGACTATGGCTAAAGCATCTGCACTTTTCTTAACCACTTCATTTCAAATCTTCAGTGTTATCATCAGGTCCTGACAATGTCATTCTTTTGTGTCTTTACTTTTAAAATTATTTTCTTTAACATTAGTTCCATTCCCTGATTCATTATTAATCTCTCTGGAATGTCAGATTTTTAACCTCTTCCTGGACTGTGAAAATTGCAACCTTCCTTGATTGCTATCTTTCCCATTCTATTGAAAATGTATCACAGTTCTGTTTACCCCTTCTTGTTTCCACTTAAATATTATCTGTATCAAGTGTGTATTTTCTTCAAAGAGTGTAGATTACCACTGTATTTAATATTCAGAATGCTATACAGTTACCTTCCCAACAGCACTTATGGGTGAGTGTGTCTTTGCCCATGGACTGTCAAGATTCAAGAAGGCTGCTTATTAGTACTTCCTCAAGGGCAGTTAGGGACGAATAACAAATGCTGACCCTGCCTGTGCTACCCACACCCTGTAAATTAACAAAAGTACCTGAGAAAGTTGAATAGAACCCTAAACATTTATCCTCTTAAATAATACCTTTCATGACGTTGTTTGCCTTTTTTTCCGACTATTTTGACAATGGGGAAGACAGTAACATAATGATAATGTCACTAGACTAGTAATCCAAAAGCCGGCTACTGCTCTGGGCAAGGTTCCTAATCCCATTTTAACAACTGGTAGAATTTAACGCTGGTTCATAAATCTGAAATTGTTGTGAAAGCTCGTCTGATTCAGAAGAAATCTGCTAACCTTTAGTGGCGTAGCCTACATTCAACTCTAGACCTGTAGTCTCCAACATGTAGATTTGAGTGAGAGTTTCTGACAGGTGAACTGCTTGTCCACATTCCCCTCACTGTGCACGTCTCTGACAGTTTATCTCAATGCCTGCCAATGTACCTGAACTGTGTGTCTCCAACAGCTAATCTCAGGAGTCCACCTACATTCCCTCACTGCCTACATGTTGCTTGTCATGCCACTGTGTGATCTCTGCTTCCAGAACCCATGGGGCTTGAACCAGGCATGCTGTTAGGCTTCGCCAGCTTGTTGCATCATGATTGTTTGGTTCAAATTGACTTTCAGTGCAGGGTAAAGTAAGTTTTGTGGTGGCAAGGTAAACAAATGAATAAGAATAAACTTGGAATTAATGTGTGAAGTCCATAAATTACAATACTAGAGGTATAGGAGATTATTGATAGAGTCATAGAGATGTACAGCACGGAAACAGAGCCTTCAGTCCAACTCGTCCATCCCGACCAGATACTCCACCCAATTTAGTTCCTCCTGCCAGCACCTGGCCCATATACCTCCAAACTCTTCCTAATCATATCCCCATCCAAATGCCTTTTAAATGTTGCAATTGTACTAGCCTCTACCACTTCCTCTAGCAGCTCATTCCATACACATGTCACACTCTGTGTGAAAACATTGCCCCTTAGGTCTCTTTTATATCTCTTCCCTCTCACTTAAAACCATGCGGTCTAGTTCTGGACTCCCCCACCCCAAGGAAAAGACTTTGTCCATTTATCCTATCCATGCCCCTCATAATTTTATAAATCTCTATAAGGTCACCCCTCAGCCACCGATGCTCTGGGAAAACAGCCCCAGCCTATTCAACCTCTCCCTATAGCTCAAATCCTCCAACCCTGGCAATATCCTTGTAAATCTTTTCTGAACCCTTTCATGTTTCCCAACATCTTTCCGATTGGAAGGAGACCAGAATTGCACGCAATATTCCAACAGTGGCCGAACCAATGTCCTGTACAGCCGCAACATGAAATCCTAACTCCTGTACTCAATACTCTGACCGATAAGGGAAAGCATACCAAACGCCTTCTTCATTATCCTAGCTACCTGCGACTCCACTTTCAAGGAGCTATGAATCTGCACTCCAAGGTTTTTTTGTTCAGCAACACTCCCTAGGACCTTACCATTAAGTGTATAAGTCCCCTTGTCGAACGCCTTACTGAAGTCCATATAGATCACATCTACCACTCTGCCCTCATCAATCCTCTTTGTTACTTCTTCAAAAAACTCAATCAAGTTTGTGAGACATGATTTCCCACGCACAAAGCCATGCTAACTATCCCTAATTAGTCCTTGCCTTTCCAAATACATGTACATCCTGTCCCTCAAGATTCTCTCCAACAACTTGCCCACCACTGGTCACTGGACAGGCTCACCTTACCACCTTTCTTAAACATTGGCACCACGTTAGCCAACCTCCAATCTTCCAACACCTCCCCTGTGAGTATCGATGATACAAATATCTCAGCAATCACTTCCCTAGCTTGCCACAGAGTTCGAGGGTATACCTGATCAGGTCCTAGGGATTTATTTTATGTGTTTCAAGACATCCAGCACTTTCTCTTCTGGAATATGGACATTTTTCAAGATGTCACCATCTATTTCCCTACATTCTATATCTTCCATGTCCCTTTCTACAGTAAATACTGATGCAAATACTCGTTGAGTATATCCACACAAAGGCTGTCTTGCTGATCTTTGAGAGGCCCTATTCTCTCCTGAGTTACCCTTTTGTCCTTAATGTATTAGTAAAAACATTTTGGATTCTCCTTAACTCTATTTGCCAAAGCCATCTCATGTCCCCTTTTTGCCCTCCTGATTTCTTTCTTAAGTATGCTGCTACTGCCTTTATACTCTTCTAAGGATTCACTTGACCTATCCTATCTATACCTGACATATGCTTCCTCTTTTTCTTAACCAAACCCTCAATTTCTCTAGTCATCCAACATTCCCTACACCAACCAGCCTTTCCTTTCATCCGAACAGGAATATACTGTCTCTGGACTCTCGTTATCTCATTTCTGAAGGCTTCCTATTTTCCAGCCATCCCTTTACCTGCGAATATCTGCCTCCAATCAGCTTTTGAAAGTTCTTGCCTTTTACTATCAAAGCCCATCATGTCCATGCAGACTCTGTAGAAGCTGTTCAGTTAGTCCTTCTCCTCTGCTTGTTCTCTGTAGACCTGTGTTTTGTTTCTGTTAGCTGCTTATCCCATGTCGAATGAAAGAAAATTACAGGGAACACTTCCACACCCTACGTTCAATATCTGAACAATGTAGACCAACCTAGAACACTAGGAGCAAATCATGATCACTGAAGTAATGTCACATGCTTCCACATTTGAAAGTAACTAATGTGATATCAATTAGGTTTCCTTGCACTTGCCTGACTTGACACCATGAGGCTTTGGGGGAGTAGACTCAGTGTTGAGGACTCAGAGGGCAACTCTCTCCTGAATGTACAACACTGCATGTCATCTCTGCTTGGTCTGTCCTGCCAGCAAGACATATCTAGGGATAATTAGGCATTGCCTGCTATATTGTATTTAAGATGTACCTCTGTGGGTATGACTATGTCAAACAATTACTTAACAAGTCTATGAGACAGGAGAAAGTGAGGACTGCAGATGCTGGAGATCAGAGCTGAAAAATGTGTTGCTGGAAAAGCACAGCAGGTCAGGCAGCATCCAAGTAGCAGGAGAATCAACGTTTCGGGCATAAGCCCTTCTTCAGGAAACTCCAATGGCTTCAGGAAATGCAGCCAATTTTGACACTAGTCCCCAAATGTTAGTAAGGAGGACTCTGCAGGGTCAACAAGTCTGGGTTTGCTGTTTCTGTATCCACTATCAATCGATATCAGGTGGTCCATTCAGTGTTAATACTTGTTTGAGATATTTTAGCAGTTGATGCAACCCAATGGCTTGCTCATTTCAAAGGGCAGTTAAGAATCAACCACAATGCTGTGGATATGGAGTCACATACAGACCAGTTAAGAAAAGTATTTTCTTTCCTTCAATGGCATTTTAAAAAAATGAAAATCAACAATGGTTTCTTGTTACCATTAGACCTTTAATTCCAGATTCTTATATTCATAGCATGAGGTACCAGTAGGGAGGTCATTTGGGAGTAAGGAAAATTCAAGCCAAAATACAAAAACATTTTTATTGAACTGGGCTGCAGAGATGTGGTTGAATTTTGCCAGTATGTCATACGTCAAGTAATGGGAAAACCTCAGACATTAAAAATACTGTTAATACCTATTCCAGCATTTGAGGAACATTCTACAAGAATCTTAATTGATTGCATAGGACCTCTACCCAAAACTAAAAGTGGGAATCCATACTTGCTGATCATATAGTAGATAGTAGTGGGAAGTTGTGTGTGGAGTCAGAGGAGATAGAGGAAGCACGAAATTAATATTTTTCGACAATGTTGTCGAGGAGAATGTTGTCTAGAAAACGACAATGTTGTCGAGGAGAATACTGAGATACAGGCAACTAGTCTCGGTGGGATTGAGGTTCACAAGGGAGAGGTATTAGAAATCCTGCAGAGTGTGAAAATAGATAAGTCTCCTGGGCTGGATGGAATTTATCCTAGGATCCTCTGGGAAACCAGGGAGGAGATTGCCGAGCCTTTGGCATTGATCTTTAAATCGTCATTGTCTACAGGCATAGTGCCAGAAGACTGGAGGGTAGCAAATGTGGTTCCCCTGTTCAAGAAGGGGAGTAGAGACAACCCTGCTAATTATAGACCAGTGAGCCTTACTTCAGTTGTTGGTAAAGTGTTGGAAAAGGTTATAAGATATAGGATTTATAATCATCTAGAAAAGAATAATTTGATTCTTTGGGCTGACAAACCTTATTGAGTTCTTTGCGAAGGTGACCAAACAGGTAGGTGAGAGTAAACCAGTTGATGTGGTGTATATGGATTTCAGCAAGGCGTTTGATAAGGTTCCCCACAGTAGGTTATTGTACAAAATGCGGAGGAATGGGATTGTGGGAGATATAGCAGTTTGGATCAGTAATTGGCTTGCTGAAAGACAGAGGGTGGTGGTTGATGGAAAATGTTCATCCTGGAGTCCAGTTACTAGTGGTGTACCGCAAGGGTCGGTGTTAGGTCCACTGCTGTTCGTCATTTTTATAAATGACCTGGATGAGGGCATAGAAGGGTGGGTTAGTAAATTTGCAGACGACACTACGGTCGGTGGAGTTATGGATAGTGACGAAGGATGTTGTAGGTTACAGAGCGACATAGATAAGCTGCCGAGCTGGGCTGAGAGGTGGCAAATGGTGTTTAATGCGGACAAGTGTGAGGTAATTCACTTTGGTTGGAGTAACCGGAATGCAAAGTACTGGGCTAATGTTAAGATTCTTGGTAGAGTAGAAGAGCAGAGAGATCTCGGTGTCCAGGTACACAGATCCTTGAAAGTTGCCACCCATGCTGACAGAGTTGTTAAGAAGGCATACAGTGTCTTAGTTTTTATTAATAGAGGGATCGAGTTCCGGAACCATGAGGTTATGCTACAACTATACAAAACTCTGGTGCGGCCGCACTTGGAGTATTGTGTACAGTTCTGGTCACCGCATTATAAGAAGGATGTGGAAGCTTTGGAAAGGGTGCAGAGGAGATTTACTAGGACGTTGCCTGGTATGGAGGGAAGGTCTTACAAGGAAAGACTGAGGGACTTGAGGCTGTTTTCGTTGGACAGAAGGTTGAGAGGTGACTTAATAGAAACATATAAGATAATCAGAGAATTAGATAGGGTGGACAGGGTGAGCCTTTTTCCAAGTATGGTGACAGCGAGCACGAGGGGGCATAGCTTTAAATTGAGGGGTGATAGATATAGGACAGATGTCAGAGGTAGTTTCTTTACTCAGAGAGTAGTAAGGATATGGAATGCTTTGCCTGCAACGGTAGTAGATTCACCAACTTTAAGTACATTTAAGTCGTCATTGGACAAGCATATGGACGTACATGGGATAGTGTAGGTTAGATGGACTTCAGATTGGTATGACATGTCGGCACAACATCGAGGGCTGAAGGGCCTGTACTGCGCTGTAATGTTCTATATGGATGTGTCTACTGGATTTCCAGAGGCCATTCCATTATGCAATATCACAGCTAAAAGGATTGTAAAGGAGTTACTCTTTTTTTAAACTAGATATAGACTACCCACAGCGATACAATTAGATCAAGGGAAAATTTTACATCAAAATTATTCAAGCAAGTTAACGGATAACTTAGCAATAAAACAATTTAAATCAAACGCATACCATCCGGAGTTGCAAGGAGCATTAGAATAGTGGCATCAAACTTTAAACACCATGTTAAGTGCTTATTGTTAATACTATCCAGATGATTGGGATAAAGAAATTCCATTTGTACTTTTTGCAATTAGGGATGCACCTAATGAATCAACCAAATTCAGTCCATTTGCATTAGTTTTTGGGCGTTAGAGGAGGGCCACTGAAATTAATTAAGGAAGAAATATTAAGTCAGAGTTCAGAGATATATTTGGACTATGTTTCAAATATGTTTCTGGGCAGCACGATGGCACAGTGGTTAGTACTGCTGCCTCACAGCGCCAGAGACCCGGGTTCAATTCCCGCCTCAGGTGACTCTTTGTGTGGAGTTTGCACATTCTCCCTGTGTCTGCATGGGTATCCTCCGGGTGCTCCGGTTTCCTCCCACAATCCAAAAATGTGCAGGTTAGGTGAATTGGCCATGCTAAATTGCCTGTAGTGTTAGGTGAAGAGGTAAATGTAGGGTGGGTGGGTTGCGCTTCGGCGGGTCGGAATGGACTTGTTGGGCCGAAGGGCCTGTTTCCACACTGTAAGTAATCTAATCAAACTTTAGGGAAAAATTAAATAGAATGGGTGAGCTGGCTAGCCAGCACTTGAAAGTAACACAGCGTGTGATGAAACAGGAAGCAGACATGGAATCAAAGATTCATTGTTTCACTAAAGGAGATAAAGTGTCCATATTACCACCAGTGGTAGTGAACCTTTAAAAGCAAGGTTTAATGGGCCTTATCAAATCAAAAGAAAATTGAGTGAGACGAGTAATTAGTGGTTTTTTCCTTCTTTCTAGTGTTCTTTTCAGAGTATGTCATGTGAATATGCTCAAATGGTTTTTTGACAGGGAAGGAAAGCAAAAGGTGGAAGTGATACTTATTACAACTCAGTGAAGAACAAACTCCAGATAAATTTGAATTTGATATTCCTCTATTAAACTGGACACTGAGGAAGTTTTCAAAAATTTGGATAAATTATTGAGTTACCTTCCAGAGGAAAATTGAAATGACATGAGAGTTATTACAATCTCATGGAGAGATAGTGGAAAAAAGCTGTAAGGTACTAATATGATTACGCATGATGTAGATATAGGAAATGCAGTTCCAATTAAGCAACATCCTTATGGACTTAACACTCTAAAATTGACATAGGTTCACAAAGGGATTGAAACTATGGTTAAAGACAATATAGTTAAAGTGAATTGTAGCAAATGGAGCTCAACCATAGTGAACGTGCCAAAACCAGATGATACCCAACAAGTATGTATTGATTACTGCAAAATACAAAATCTCATTCCTATCCAATTCCACAGGTGGAAGACTGTATTGAGAAGGTGGACAAGCAACTTATATTTCAAAACTGGACTTAGTCAAAGAATATTGGCAGGTACCATTATCTGAAAGCACAAAGGAAATTGCAGCTTTCATGACATCGGATGGACTTTACCAGTTTAAATTTATGCCATTTGGTATGAAATGCACCAGCTCCATTTCAAAGACTAACCAATAAAATCATTTCGGGATTACCCAGTTGTGGGTATACATAGAAGATGTGGTGATTTTTAGTCACATGTGGAAGAAACATTTGAAGCATCTATCAGAGCTGTTTGATTAACTTTAGAATGCACACTTGGTAATAAACCTGGCTAAGAGTGAGTTTGCAAAAGCCCAAGACATGTTTCTAGGCCATATCATTGGACATGGACAGACAGCCCATGGAATGTGAAAACAAAGAGGGAAGTACTATGATCCCTGGGACTTAGTGGTTTTTATCAGAAATTCATAGCAAATTTTAGCAGCATGGTTGCTTTACTGACTAACTTGTTTTGGAGTCAGAGTCAAACAGCACAGAAATAGAACCTTCGGGCCAACTAGTCCATGCATACTATTATCTCAAACTAAACTAGTCTCACCTGGTCCATATGCCTCCAAACATTTCTTATTCACGTATTTATCTAAATGTCTTTTAAACATATAACTGTACCCGCATCCACCACTTCCTCTGCAAGTTCATTCCACACATGAACCACTGTGCAAAAATCAAACTGCCACTTACGTCTTTTTGAAATCTTTCTCCTTAAAAATATGTCCCCTGGTCTTGAAAATTTCACCCTAGGGAAAAAACTCTTGCCATTTAACTCATCTATACTGCTCAGAGACAACAGAATCAGTGCCCCAAGAAGTTCAGCACTGAGACACTCAAAGACCTAAAAACAAATAGCTTCATACAACCAACTCCTCTTCACAAACCTAGTGATCCTTGGTAACACCAAGTCGCAGGATCCCAATAGCCTCTGGTATGCCCTCAAGACCATAATCATCAATGCCTGCAAAAGGTCAACCAGGAAACACCAAATTGGTTTGATGAAAATGATCAGGAGATCCACGAACTGATAAGCGAAAAGTGCATGGTATTTCTGAGTGTAAAACAACAACCGTATTCAGAAGAGAAAAGACAGGCCTACAGGCAACTGAAAGTGGTGAAAGCACTTTAGAGAGCTCCTCAGCCAGGACTCTGTCATCAATCCAAGCATTCTTGAATACATCCCACAGCACACTATATACTATGAGCTCAGCAACACCCCAGGCCTACACAAAGTAGAGAAGGCTGTCCACCAGCAAAAGAACAAGGCTGTTGGAACAGGGAGTATCCCTACTGAGTCACTGAAGTGCAGAGGCAATCAACACCTGCTGCAGGCACTTGTCTGTCTTATCTGGAAGGCATGATGCGAAGGTGCTGGTGTTGGGCTAGAGTGGACAAAGTTAAAAATCTCACAGCACCAGGTTGTAGTCCAACAGGTTTATTTGGAAGCACTAGCTTTAAGAGCGCTGCTCCTTCTTCATGTAGCTGATGAAGGAGCAGTGCTCCAAAAGTTTGTACTTCCAAACAAACCTGTTGGACTACAACCTGGTGTCGTGTGATTTTTAACTCTATCTGGAAGGGGGAGTGCATCCTGGGAGAGCTCCAAAATGCCACAGTAGTGAGCATTTTCAATAAAGAGAACAAGTCTGACTGTGGTTACTATGGGGGAATCTCCATGATGTCGACTGTTGGAAAAGTCATTGCCAAGATCCTCCTCAAATCTCCTCCTTGTGGCTGAGGAACTCCTCCCAGAATCAGTGTGACTCTTGGCCACAGAGGGACACAATGGGCATGATATTCGCTGTGCAACAGCTGCAGGAGAAATGCAGAGAAAAGACCCAACTCCTGTACATGGCCTGTGTTGATCTCACAGAGACCTTTGACATGATCAATTGAGAAGGGCTTATGCCCGAAACGTCGATTCTCCTGTTCCCTGGATGCTGTCTGACCTGCTGCGCTTTTCCAGCAACACATTTTCAGCTCTGATCTCCAGCATCTGCAGACCTCACTTTCTCCTCAATTGAGAAGCATCACAGAGCATCCTTCTCTGCTTTGGTTGTACCATGAAGTTTGTCACTGTCCTTCGTCTGCTCCATGACAACAGGAGCAGGAGAATCGACATTCAGAGCATAAGCCAATGCTGCCGGACCTGCTGTGCTTTTCCAGCATCACAGTTTTGACATTTACTTCAAGAGAACTGGAATATAAAAACAGGGGTGTACTTCTAAGGCTTTGTAAGGCTCTGGTTAGACCAATTTAGAGTATTTACTTCCAAGTTCTCTCACCTCCATTTCTTTCTCCATGTAAAACTTATGTGAAAAATTAATTTAATACCCCATAAAGGTTTTGGAAAAATGTAAAAATAAAAATACCAGACTGTTTAGATGGAGTTTATTGTTATAGCTATTTAATTTTAACGTGGCATGAGAATGCAATTGGCAATGCTTTGTCACGACTTTAGTGGAGGAAGACAAAGGTGGCAGAAGAAACAGATTGAAATGGACTGTAGTATTGAATGTTTTCATGCTTAGAGTCAATGTAGTATACATTTATTGTAGTGTGCTAATAGCGTAAAACTAAAGGTTTTTAAAAACGAAGCCATCTTTGTATATTGATGGTTGATTTTTTAAAAGGGGGGAGATGTGATGATACTGTGGCTTTAAGAGGTGTGTTTTGTCTTGATTTTTGTCAAATGGAGGTCTTAAATTAGAAGTTATGAGTTGGTTCTTTGAGGCCAATAACATAAACAGCTTGTGAAGCACTGGGTATTAAAAAAAAGTTCGAACGATAGAAGCAGCATGAATGGATGAAGTCAGGCTCCCACAGAACCTGGATTTTAGTTTAGTTTTCGGTGGTTGAGGTTTTGAAGTTGGTTATGGAAGCCATATCTCTCTCTTCATCAGGATTTTCTCTTGCTGTTCTTTTCTCCTAAAGTGGAGAAACACCACACATAAGACAATCTGTTTTACTGAATTTGCCTTTGTTAAGGATGTGTTTATGGGATGTTACAATATTGAAACTGTTGCTGTTTAATAGTTAAAAAATCTATTATTCTGTCAAGTTTCCAACAGAGTTAAAGTTATACCAATTCATCTTTCACTGTAAAGTGTGTTTTGTTCAAAGCCTAGTAGTGTCACCAATCAAATCACATCTGGAACATAGCACTTTTTATGTGCCTGTAAATAAGCTAAAAGTAGGAACACAAGCAGAACAGGTCAGGCAGCATCTGTGAAGAGAAATCAGAGCTAATGTTTGGGTCCAGTGACCCTTCCTCAGAACGTAGGGTCACCGGACCTGAAACTTTAACTCTGATTTCTCTTCACAGGCGCTGCCAGACTTGCTGGGCTTTTCCAACAATTTCTGTTTTTGTTTCTGCTTTTAAACATCTGCCGTTCTTCTGGTTTTTTGATAAAAGTTAGGGTCTAGGTTGTCTCCTTGATATACTTAGAAGGGGTCTGGTCTGGTCCATAACACTTATTAAATTAAATTCCATCATCTGTCTTGGAATTTCAAACCTAAATCAACAGAACTTTACCTGTGTTTCTGGATTATTATGGCCAGTGACAAAACCACCAAGCCACTGCCTTCCTGCAACATAGATTCACTGGTTTAATCTCTTGCATGGCAGAACATTTTTTTTTATGAGGAGAGTTTGAGGAAACTGGGCTGGCATTTCAGAGTTTTGAAGAATGAGAGGTGATCCCACTAAAACTCTCAAAGGCTTTACAGGACATGACAGGTTGGATATAGATAGCACATTTCCCCAGCTAGTGATTCGAGAACCTGGGGATACACAAACCAGCAAGACTCACAGGAAGTGAGAGTTTGGTAAAGGCCTTTTTCTCATCCTATTTATTTCTGTGCAATATGGATATCTGTGGTTGGGCATGCATTTTTCACCTACTTACCCCTTCTTGCCCATTGAGTGTCTCACTGGGGCCATTTCAGGTAGGCAGCTAACAGGTTGCCCTGTTATAAGGAGAATATTATTAAACTGGAAAGGGTTTAGAAGAGATTTACCAGCATGTTGCCAGGAATGAAAGGTTTGAGATATAAAAATAGACTGAAAAGACGATGACTTTCTACACTGGAGTGTAGGAGGTTGAGGGGTAACCTTACTGATACTTATAAAATTATAAGTGGTATAGATAAGGTGATGACAAGGGTCTTTTCTTTAGGGTTGGTAAGTTCAAAACCAGGACGCCTATACTTAAGCTGAGAGGAGAAAGATTTAAAAAGGATGAGGGTGGTTCATGCGTGGAATGAACTGCCAGAAAAGTGGTTAATGCAGATACAGTTGCAACATTTAAAAGACATTTGAAAAAGTTCATGACTCAATAACAGAAACATTGCTTAAAAATGCCAAGGCATTGGTGCTTAATATTCACAAATGCAAAGTTGTCAGAAAAGATAGTGAAGGTAAGAGAGAGGAAGTGAGTGACTATAGGGATTAGGGAAGACATTGTAATGCTGTAATGACATGAGGACAGAATCTATTTTTGGTACAGACAAGTGGCAAAACAGGTAATAATTAAACTACAGTGATGGTGGTATCCCATAAGTGTCCAAATAGTGAGAGAAATTGAGCAGATCTGCAGGGAATCAGAGATTTGCAAGAACTATAGAGCAGTGAAAATCAATTTTAAATTAAAAAAAACGTTAGTTAGTGTGGGATATAGATGAATTAATGTTATTTCTGCAACTATAAATTCTGATACAGAACAAGAATGAGGAAATATATATATTCAGCTAAAAAAATGATATGTTAGCATGAGACATGATTATAGAACAATGGTAGATGTATGGGCAAACAGGAAAAACATCTGTTTCCCACTTGTACAGAGACACAGGAACAAACCCCAATTAAAAGGGCTTAGTGATAAGATGCTGTGAGGGGCAGC
>NC_057726.1:27301409-27302676 GCF_004010195.1 Chiloscyllium plagiosum
CGGTGGAAGGGGATGTTGTTGTTCCTGACCCTCAATCCTCAGCAAAAGAAAGGGAAGCTACAGTAGATGTAGAGGAGGTCTCCGGAGAATCTAAACCAAAGTCTTAGGGGGGAAAACAAAAGAAAAAGGGGAAGAACGTAACGACTTATCCCCTTCGGGAGGTACCCATAGGGGACAAAGGGATTGGGTTTGTAAGTACCCCCCCCCCCCCCCCACCAGTGGGGAGGTCAGAATATTTAAAAAGGAAATGAAGGTCCTGGTTGAGGATCCGGTGGGGTTGTTTGAATAAATTGATCAATTTCTGGGGCCCAGTCTGTATACCTGGGCTGAGTTAATATCTATTTTGAATATACTATTTACTGGGGAAGAAAGGGGACTTATACGAGGAGCTGCCATTAACATATGGGACAGGGGACACCCGATTGGAGATGGGGATGCTGGACAGGGAGAGGTGAAGTTTCCCCTCAGAGACCCCCAGTGGGAAAACCAAAACCCGGAGCATAGAGAAGAAATGAGGGAATTGAAAGACCTTATACTAAGAGGAATAAGAGAGGCAGTTCCAAAGTCACAGAATTTGACTAAAGCCTTTGAAGTTAGACAGGAGAAAGATGAGACTCCTTCAGCTTTCTTGCAGAGATTCAGGGACTCAGTGCGGAAATATTCTGGAATGAACCCTGAGGACCCAGTGGCACAGGGTCTTTTGAAAGTACATTTTGTGACAAAAGCATGGCCAGACATACAGAGAAAGATACAGAAGATAGAAGGGTGGAGTGAAAAACCATTAGATGAATTGTTTAGAGAGGCACAGAAAGTGTTTGTAAAGAGGGAGAGGGAGAGGACAAGGGGGAGCATTTGATAGAGGGTTTGGGGACAGGGGCAGAGATGGAAGTCTCCACAGGCAGGATGTTATTATTGCGGAAAGATAGGGCATTTTAAGCGGGTGTGTCCTGATCTACAAAAGGGAGAAAGGGCAATTCCGCTTATGAATTTTGATGAAGAATAGGGGTGTCAGGGGTTCCTGCCCTCGGGGGCCCACCAGGAACCCTTGATAACCCTGAAGGTGGGACCCTGTAGGGAAGAGGCAGTCTTCCTAGTAGATACGGGGGCGGCACAGTCATCGCTGAATTTTAAACCAAAGAAAGCAGAAATGTTAACACGATCAATTACTGTTTCGGGGGTAAAAGGGGAAGGATTTACTGTTCCGGTATTTGAACCTATGATGATAGAAGGTCCTAAGGATAGGGTCATAGGGGAACTGCTGTATATC
>NC_057726.1:27303754-27388634 GCF_004010195.1 Chiloscyllium plagiosum
ACTGGGAATGCTTAGAGTTATGATGCTAGCCCTCTTTGTATTGGGATTTTGTCAAATATCATTTTCATATGTATTATTAATGGTTCCTGAGTCTGCTAATCCACAAGTAATAGACACTGATGCATGCAGCTTAGTAAATTGTGGGGATGTAGATAATCAGAGACAGTACCGCAGCTCAGAGATACATCTTAAGTCCTATGGGGATGGTACTTGGTATAATGGTCTCGTCACAGTACACCGGGCCCCCTTCTGACCGGCCCGCGATTATCTCAATAAGAAGTGTAACCCAATATACTTAACGATAAGGAAAACCACATGGCTAGAAGCAATTCTGGGGGGGGGGGGGCACTTATGAGATACAATTAAATGAAACATTTGGGATTGAAATGATAACAAATGGGAAGGATTTCGTGGGCTGTTGTTTTCAAATTAGTGTAGGACAGGGAAAACGGGTAAAATTACTGGGTAATAAGATACAACCCTTCACCCCTCCCGATGATCCTAAAGTACTAAAAATTATAAAGGTAAAGGATGTGAAACAGACCATCGAAATAGAAACTGGATATGGGGATGCAAATGCCTGGGTTGAATGGGTAAAGTATACTGTAAAAAGTCTGAACAAAAGCAATTGCTATGTATGTGCCTCCGGTAGACCAGTGGCCCAGGCTCCCTTTCCGCTCGGGTGGAAGTGAGACAGGAAGGGCATGAAATGTATGATAGCCCTGTACCAGGAAGAGACTGCATGGAATGATAGGAATGATAGGTACCTCCCTATCTCTAATGTTCCCTCCCTTGGAGGAGAAAGGTGCAAAAGCTCCCCCCACATTTTCCGCCGCAGTTGAAAATCACACGTCGTGTGTGCGCAGGCAAGGTACAAGTCGGTCAAGAGATTTGGGGGAGCTGAAATTATGTACAGAGATTAAGAATGTTACTGAAACGGAGAAGGGAGGGAACTCTCCCAGCTTTAATGAACCTTGACCTCAGGCCAGTCTGTTCAGGCTGTTTTGGGAAGCTATTTCCTTGCAGTGTTTATGTCCTTTAATGATCCATATGGCATCTATACAGCATAACCCTGTGGCTTATCAACAAACAGTCCTCACACATCCAGTGCACTGTCTGTTTTAAATTTGAACATTAGCCAGATAGTTTTAACCCTTACCATATTTAATGTAAATGCACATCCCTTCAGAGAACACAAAAAAAGCAATGAAGACATCATCCAACCAACTGATCTTTTAATTGAGAAGCTTCATAAGATTCTTTTCTCCTTGTGGCTGGTCCAGCAAATTGAGGGTTATGACCTACATCCTAATTAAGTACAGTGGATGAGTTGGTGTGACTGCATTTAAAAGTAGCACAGCATGAAGGAAGCAGACAGATCAACAATTGTGATAATGCTTCCCCTTTACCAAGGTTACTTATCTCTTGGTTTTTTTCAAGAGGGATCATTAAGAAAGAGGTGCCGATATGTCTGAATTGGCCACTTTGTTTATGGCTAACAGATACTGCTTAACACAACAATCAGGGAAAAGGGCTTTTCATGTTTTTAAAAGCACTTGTACAATGAAAGGGGAGTGGCGAGTCCTCCCAGTTAAGGGTTTTTTGTCGTTTGGTTTTAGTTTTAACTGGGAACCCGAGAAGCTGCTGGAGTAAAAAGAGGATCCAAGCTGATTTTCTCTCTCTGTCTCTGGCATTTCTCCTATAAGAACCTGTGTTTGAATTTACTTTTTTGCCAAGGAATGTGTTTTTGGGATGTTGCAGGAAATTGGAACAGCATCATTAACTTGAGATAGTGTTGCTTGGTTTTTAGATAGGTCGTTATTATTCTGTGGGATATAGATAAATTAATGTTATTTCAGCAATTATAAGTTTTGATACAGAGTAAATGAACTCACATCAGTGTGTAATTGTTTCAGCTAAGAGCTGAGTCAACAAGAATGGAAACTATGTGGAGGAAATATATAATCAGTTAAAATGGTATGCCAGCATGAAACATGATTGCAAAACAATGGTAGAAATACAGGCACTAGATAAAATGCTGTGAAGAGAGGCTTGCATAAATAGTAGGTTTTCCACTTGTACAGAGACACAGGAACAAACCCCAAGTAAAAGGGCTTAGTGATAAGATGCTGTGAGGGGCAGCGGAGATGGAGGGAGTAGGTAATGGTGAGCAAAGGATGGGATGAGGTCAAATGGCCTTGTGAGGTCAGAGTAAGCATTTTGTCACAGACAAGACCAGATAAACAGGAATAATGGGGCCAGTCTTAGGGAACTGGAGGGTGTAGATAGGGGAAGAGCAATGTAAAACAAAAGAAGCCAAATTATATAAATATCAAGCGTTTGTCGAATTTGGTGTGTGTTTTGTCCCTGCCTTGTGACATCACACCCACTTGCAAGTGTAAAATAAATGACACTACTGATTCAGATTTTTGTCTCGGACTGAAATTATTGAAGTGAGTGAGCTTTGTTTCTCACAGTTAGGTATTTGTGGGAAAGAAACTTGCAAGGCCCCAGGCAATAATAAGGGATTGGGGATGACTGAATTA
The DNA here is from genome assembly GCF_004010195.1 of Chiloscyllium plagiosum. Classification (NCBI taxonomy): domain Eukaryota; kingdom Metazoa; phylum Chordata; class Chondrichthyes; order Orectolobiformes; family Hemiscylliidae; genus Chiloscyllium; species Chiloscyllium plagiosum. The sequence goes on from NC_057726.1 coordinate 27,306,301, forward strand.
CTCCTTACAGAGCTGACATGGTCAAAACAGACACACAGAGGGTGGTGCGTGTATGGAATGAGCTGCCGGAGGAAGTGGTGGAGCTGGTACAATTACAACATTATAGAGATGTACAGCATGGAAATGGACCCTTCGATCTAATTCATCCATGCTGACCAGATATCCTAACTTTGTCTAGCCCCACTTGCCAACATTTGGCCTATATCCCTCTAAACCCTTCCAATTCACATACCCATCCAGATACCATTTGAATGTTGTAATTGTACCAGTCTCCACCCCTTCCTCAGGCAGCTCATTCCAGACACACACCACCTTCTGCATGAAAAAGCTGCCCCTTAGGCCCCTTCTAAATTTTTCCCCTCTCAACCTAAACCTATGCCCCCTAGTTCTGGACTCCCCCACCCCATGGAAAAGACCTTGTCTATTTACCCTGTCCATGCCCGTCATTACTTTATAAACCTCTGTAAGGTCACCCCTCAGCCTCCGACACTCCAGGGAAAACAGGCCCAGCCTATTCAGCTTCCCCATATAGTTTAAACCCTCCAACCCTGACAACATCCTTGTAAATCTTTTCTGAACCCTTTCAAGTTTCACAACATCCTTCCAATAGGAAGGAGACCAGAACTGCACACAATATTCCAAAAGTGGCCTTACCAATCTCCTGTTCAGCTGCAATATGACCGCCCAACTCTTATACTAAATGCTCTGACCAATAAAGGAAAGCATACCAAATGTCTTATTCACTAACCTGTATATCTGAGTCTCCACTTTCAATGAACCATGAACCTGCGCTCCAAGGTCTCTTTGTTCAGCAACACTCCCTAGGACCTGACCATCAAGTGTGTTAGTCCTGCCCTGATTTGCCTTTCCAAAAGGCAGCAGTTCGCTTTTATCGAAATTAATTCTATCTGCCACTCCTCATACCGTTGGCCCATCTGATCAAGATCCTGTTGTACTCTGGAGGTAACCTTCTCTGTGTACTCAAGTCCAATTTTGGTGTCATGTGCAAACTTACTAATTTAAAAGGCATCTGGATGGGTGAATGAATAGGAATGGTTTAGAGGAACATGGGCCAAGTGCTGGCAAATGGAACGAGATTAATTTAGGATACCTGGTCAGCATGGACGAGTTACACCGAAGGGTCTGTTTCCGTGCTGTACATGTCAATGACTCTAAATGTCAGTTCTACGCCATAAGTATGCATGTACCTGTCAATGCTGCCTGAACTGCTGTGCTCTTCCAGCACCACTAATCCAAAATGCTGTGTTTCACCCATACAAAATGCTATTGCTCACATATGGTTTTTCCATGGGCAGTAACTCATAACTTTTACAGTACTAATAGCACACTACAAAAAAGTAGTAGGAATGTTAGTGGCGGGTGCTCATCCTGATTACAGAGATGCTTTGTTTGAAGTAAAACATTTATTTTTATCAAGCTCGGTAATATTTTTAAACCCTAACTAGTTTTTCTGTTGTGAGTGAACTACAAACTGGTTTCACTTCATTCCTTCCATAGACCCATACACATCGATAAATTGGTTTAGGCGGAGACTCGGAAGGAATCTGAAGTAAACCGGAACGCGTCTCTGTCTTTTACTCACTTGCTGAACATGGCGGACAGCGGAGCAGTGGCGGATAGCGGGGACACCAAGCTGAGTAAAAAGTAAGTGACCACATCTTTTAGAGCTCTTTCTCTCTTAACTATAACTACAAGTAGCTGCCGTTTCTAACTGTGAAATTATTGTGGATGGTTTGCAAAACTGCGGCCCAACGGCTTTCGCTCGTGCGGTCTCTGTACGTTGCATCAGTGTCGCGCGAAGCGCATCGGGTACTGAAGTCCCTTACGGTAGCTTCAGCGCGAGGTCGATGTCGCGAGGAACTACATGCCCCATGCTGCTCTATGCGCGTCGCTGCCGAACCCCAGACCCAGTAACTCATATCGCTTTCGTTTTCTCGAGCTTGGAGGTTATTCATCACTCAGGAAACGTACAGTTTTGTGGCCGGACACTGGTAGCAGTTGTGTGGGGAGGTCACCACCTTTGTACTGGTGGTAATCACTGATCTCGGGTTCTCCGCTCGGACAAAATCGTCCAGCTCCCTAAACTAACAGCAGTACTTTTCACCGCATGGTTCAAGAAAGCATGTCCCACCACTATCAAAGGCACAAGGAGTGTGCTGTGCTGTCAAAAAGTTGTCTTTTCTCAGATAAAATATTAAACCAAGGGGTTTTTTTTTTGGTGTGAAATTGTTTCCAACTGCAGTTGATTCATCAAGGGTTTCCCAGAAGTGTTAGTTCTGCCATTGTGAAGTTAAAAACCTTAGAACGATGAATCAAGAAACTGAAACTCAGCAGGCATCTGTGCAGCGAAAACAAAAGTAGCGTTTCGTTTCCAGTAATCAGTGACTGGGCTTGAAACGTTAACTCTGATTTCTTACCGCAGATGCTGCCACACATATTCAGTTTCTCAAGCATTTTTTTGTTTCTGTTTCAGATTTCCAGTATCCGCAATTATTTGTTTTATTACAATGAATCAAAACTTTAGAATTTAATCGTTTGGTAGTACTTGAGTATTGCTGAAAAAAACATTTTCTCGAACTTTTCATCTTGCTGTCGTCAGGATATTTCACAAAATCACAAGCTTTGAGAAAATGTGTCTTTCAGCAGCATTGTACTTGAGTTGTTGAACAACACATTGTAATGAATTCATGGATAAACATGTATTTACCAAATTAACATGCAATATCTTATCCTAAAAGAGTAATTAACTTAGTACAGGCATTTTCATTCTGTTTGTTACAGATAAATATTTTCTGTTTGCTTCATGTTAGGCTTCATATTGCTCTTTTATAGATACCTTCATGTTTTAGTTTGTAAACTGCCAGTCGATATAGATGTTCTGCCATTTCATGAATTTGGCAGTGCAGTCACTGAATAAAGTTTTTTTTAAAAGAAAGGCTGAATAAATTGAGACTGAAAGAGCTGCAGATGCTGTAAATCATAAACAAAACCAGAAATTGCTGGATAATCTCAGCAGGTCTGGGGTCATCTGTGGAGAGAAATCAGAGTTAACGTTTCAGGTCAAGTAGCCCTTCCTCAGATGAGGTGAAAATGGGTACTGCAGATGTCGGAGATTAGAGTCAAGATTAGAGTGGTGCTGGAAAAGCATAGCAGGTCAGGTAGTATCCGAGGAGTAGGAAAATCAAATTTTCAAGCAAAACCTCCTCAGATGAGACCTGCTGAGCTATTCCAGGAATTTCTGGTGTTGTTTCTTAATAAATTGAGCTCTTGCCCAGGACATCTTGAAGAATTAGAGATGTTCTCATTGAAACTTCCAAAATTCTAAGGGACTTGACATGATAGACACAGTTTGTTTATTGTGACTGGGGAACCCAGAATACGGAGACTTAATTTAGGATTAGAGGTTTTTTTAGATCAGAGATAGTAAATTTCTGAATCCAGTTATGAATCTTTGGAAATACTGAGATGATTAGATAAGGCTTGGATAGAAAATTATTTAGTCTCCAGGGAAGTCAACTGATACAAGGAAAGGACAATGAAGTAGACTTTAGGCCAAAGATCAGCCATTATCTTACTGAATGATGGAATAAGATCAAAGATTAAAGATATGTTCCTCCACTATTCTTTGAATTTTGTTTTCTTGAAACTAGCTTCTTACTGTCAAGGCAAACTATACAAAAAATGTAGGTTCTGCATTGAAGAGTACAACAAACCTTCATGTAGCCTGGTCTACTAATTCAGGATAAACCTGATTCAAGACCTGTGGCTTTTATTTGTATGTCAGTGTGACGTTTTAGGTACATATTCAACAGTTCAAGATATCTGTGGTAGGGTGGATTGTGATAAGGCTGTCATTGTCATCTACTACAGAGGCTGCCCACCCACAATTAAGTGCAAATGATGTTGCTGCCAAACCACTGGCTAATTTAAAGTAATCTATCAATAGAGGATTCGCAGTAGGTTAAAATCTTTGAGAGAAAGTGAGGGCTGGAGATCAGAGCTGAAAATGTGTTGCTGGAAAAGCGCAGCAGGTCAGGCAGCATCCAAGGAACAGGAGAATCTACGTCTCGGGCATAAGCCCTTCCTGAAGAAGGGCTTATGCCCGAAACGTCGATTAATCTATCAATAACCAATACAAATAAAAAGTGAAGAAAAACTTAGCAGCAATAGCAAGTTGTTCAGAGCCTTCCCTGTTGTCAGATACTTTACACTTGGGGAAATAGAATCCCTAAAAAAAGGGCAAATTGACCAAGAAAGATGGCATCCCATTGGATCTCCTGCACTATCCATGGCAACTAGCACGCTTGCCAGTGATGATGGAGAATTGTCAAGTTCTCAAGAGTGAAGCACTGATAATTGACCTGCCAAATCAAAAAAGCTAGAAATTAAGAGTTAGGTGAATTGGCCACGCTAAATTGTCTGTAGTGTTAGGTGAAGGGGTAAATGTAGGGGAATGGGTCGCTCTTCAGAGGGTCGGTGTGGATTTGTTGGGCCGAAGGGTCTGTTCCCACACTGTAAGTAACCTAATCTAATCTTTAAAAAAAAGCTACTGGCCCAGTTCATTGTTCAGACCACCACAATGCTCCTGGAGCAGCTCCCTCATTTAGCAGTTAGCTTATTATAAACTCATCTCCATTCCAAATTGCAGGCCAACTTTTGGACCCAGTGTTGTTTCTGTGAACAAGTTTGTGCTGTCACCACAAACACTGAGGCTGATCTTTGTAATAAGTTCACGGCTGGAGCTGCATTCACAAATGTTTTTCCTCAGTCTGTAATAATCCTAACTGTTGTCTTGTGGAAATCTACTGAAACTGCTGTTATATTTAAATTTAAGACTAAATTTTCACTTTCGAACATAGAAACTGATTCCGTGAGCCCGCAGTCACTTTGACTGAGATTACCTAACATAAGACAAGCGTGATATGTTTCTCGGATCTTAAAATTTGAGTGATTCCTGGGGTTTGAACACTGTGCAGTGAATCCTGAGCTATGTGCACATACTTCTGGTAAGGTTGTGCAGGTTGCCGTATTGTTAAATGTTTGCATACAAGATTACCTAATAGCTGTCAACAGCTCCCAGGGCAGTAGGGAATGGTACTAATTGATCTATGACCCTGATTTGACAGCACCAGTCATTTTACAACACCACACTCTAGCCAATGTACTTTCTTCTCATAATTTAACATTACATTAAATGGAATGAGGGATCCATTCCCACCCCAACCAGTGATTTTAAAGGAATCATAGGATTAGTTTCTGGATTATTCCAGGCTCCACTGTGCTTTTGAATGTTTCCCTTACTTCACTATGAGTTTGAATACAGAAAGAGGTGTGGCTGGTCTGCCAGTACTTCCTTTCTGTTAAACTATTGTGATGAAGAATGTTGCTTTCAGAAGATTCAATTCCCGCCTCAGGCGACTGACTGTGTGGAGTTTGCACGTTCTCCCCGTGTCTGCATGGGTTCCTCTGGATGCTCCGGTTTCCTCCCACAGTCCAAAGTTGTGCAGGTCAGGTGAATTGGCCATGCTAAATTGCCCGTAGTGTTAGGTAAGGGGTACGGGTGGGTTGCGCTTCGGCGGGGCGGTGTGGACTTGTTGGGCCGAAGGGCCTGTTTCCACACGGTAAGTAATCTAATCTAATCTAATCAGAACTGGGTGCAGCTTCCTCGGGAAAGTTATACATGACAGGAACAATGGAGAAAAGTCATATAGGATTGCGCAGAGACACGTGAAAGTGAAGGACATAAATGAGACTACAACATACTTAACGCATTCCAATCTGAGTGCTACTTGATTAGATTCTTCATTAGCGATATGAGTAACCCCAACTACCCTTTGCTATTCATTAATGGCTTAATTTGTAGAATTATAGAGATGTGCAACACAGAAACAGACCCTTTGGTCCAACTTGTCCTTGCTGACCAGATATCCTAACTTAATCTAGTCCCATTTGCCAGCACTTGGCCCATATCTCTCTAAACCTTTCCTATTCATGTACTCATCCAGATGCCTTTAAATATTGCAATTGTACCAGCCTTCACCACTTCCTCTGGCAGCTCATTCTAAACACGCACCGCCCTCTGCATGAAAAAGTTGTCCCTTAGGTCTCTTTTAAATTTTACGTCTCCCAACCCATGGAAAAGACCTTGTCTATTTACCTTATCCATTACCCCTCATGATTTTATAAACCTCTATAAGATCACCCTTCAGCATCCTACGGTACAGGGAAAATTGCTCCAGCCTATTCAGCCACTCCCTGTAGCTCAAATCCTCCAAACCTGGCAATATCCTTGTAATTTTTTCTGAACCCCTTCAAGTTTCACAACATCCTTCCAAGACAAGGGAGTCCAAAATTGCACACAATATTCCAAAAGTGGCCTAACCAATGTCCCGTACAGCCACAACATGACCTCCCAACTCCAATACTCAATGCTCTGTTCAGTAAAGGAAATCATACCAAATGTCATCTTCACTATCCTATCTACCTGTGACTCCATTTTCAAGGAACTATAAACCTGCATTCAAAGGTCTCTTTGATTAGATTAGATTCCCTACAGTGTGGAAACAGGCCCTTCAGCCCAACAAGTCCACACCGACCCTTCGAAGAGTAACCCACCCAGACCCATTTCCCTCTGACTAATGCAATTTAGCATGGCCAATTCACCTGACCTACACATCTTTGGATTGTGGGAGGAAACTGGAGCACCCAGAGGAAACCCATGCAGACACTAGTGTGGAGTTTGCACACTAGGAGAACTGTGCAATCTCCACACAGTCACCCAAGGCTGGAATCGAACCTGGGACCCTGGTGCTGTGAGGCAGCAGTGCTAACCTCTGAGCCACCATGCCACCCTGCTCTGATTCACTTTTCCATAAAGCAGCACCTCACATTTATCTAAATTAAACTCCATATGTCACTCCTCAGCCCAATAGCCTGTCTGATCAAGATCTGAGGTAACCTTTTTTGCTGTCCACTACACCTCCAATTTTGGTGTCATCTGCAAATTTACTAACTATACCTCCTATGTTCATAGTCCAAATCACTTATATAAATGACAAAAAGCAGTGGACCGAGTACTGATCCTTGTGGCACACCACTCGTCACAGGCCTCCAGTCTGAAAAGCAACTCTCCACCACCCCCCCTCTGTCTTCTACCTTCAAGCTAGTTTTCCCTGTATTCCATGAGATCTAATCCTGCTAACCAGTGTCCCATGAGGAACCTTGATGAACGCCTTACTGAAGTCCATTTAGATCACGTCTACTATTCTGCCCTCACCAGTTCTCTTTGTTATTTCTTCAAAAAATTCAGTCAAGTTCATGAGACATGATTTCCCACTCACAAAGCTGTGTTGATTATCCCTAATCAATCCTTGGCTCTCCAAATGCATGTAATTCCTGTACCTCAGGATTCCCTCCAACAACTTGCGCACCACTGAGGTCAGGCTCACCGATCTATAATTCCCTAGCTTTTCCTTACCACCTTTCTTAAATAGTGGCACCATGTTAGCCAAACTCCAGTCTTCCGGCACCTCACCTGTGGCTATTGATGATACAAATATCTCAGCAAGGGGCCCAGCAATCACTTACCAAGCTTTCCGCAGAGTTCTAGGGTACACCTAATCAGATCCTGGGAATTTATCCACTTTTATGCATTGTAAGACTTCTAGTACCACCTCCTGTATAATATGGACATTTTTCAAGATGTCACCATTTATTTCCCCACATTCTATATCTTCACGTGTCCTTCATACAGTAAAACTGATGCAAAATATTTATTTAGTGTCTCCCCAATCTCCAGTGGTTCCACACATAGGCTGCCTTGCTGACCTTTGAGGGACGCTATTCTCTCCTTAGTTACCCTTTTGTCTTTAGTATGCTTATAAAATCCCTTTGGGTTCTCCTTAACCCTATGTGCCAAAGCTATCTCATGTCCCTTTTTTGCCCTCCTGATTTCCCTCTTAAGTATACTCTACTGCCTTTATAGTCCTCTATGGATTGACTTGATCTCTGCTATTATACCTGACATATGCTTCCTCCTTTTACTTAACCAAAATCTCAATTTCTCTAGTCATCCAGCATTCCCTTCACCTACCAGCCTTACGTTTCACCCTAACAGGAATCTACTGAATGGACTCACAAACCCTTAACATTGGCCCATACCTGTGGTTTGTTTTGCCGCTGTTTACCTATTATATACTTATCTATGTTATTTCCAATGACAACACAGTGCTCCTAAGGTGTGGTGCCGAGGTCTGGAGTTTTGTATTTGCATGCTTGTGCTCCAGACCTCAGTATTTAAAGAATAGTGTTCCATTAGATTTCTTGATTATTCTCTGCATCTGTCTGTGACATTTTAAAAATCTATGTGCCTGAGCCCTCAAGTCTCTTTGAACATTCACTGCATTTAACTTCATACCATCTAGAAAGAATCTTGACCTAACATTTTTCAGTCCAAAATGGATAACCTCACACTTTCTTACATTGAATTCCATCTACCACAGTTTTGCCATTCACTTAGTCTATCAATATGCCTTCATGATTTTATGCTATCATCTCACTGTCTACAATGCCATCTAACTTTGTGTCATCAGCAAATTTGTATATATGACTTTCCATGCCGTTGTCCAAGTCATTAATAAATAATGTGAATAAATAAATTCTTGATGTCACAAGGAATTAAGGGCTACGGGGAGAAGGCGGGTAAGTGGAGTTGAAATGCCCATCAGCCATGATTGAATGGCGGAGTGGACTCAATGGGCTGAATGGCCTTACTTCCGCTCCTATGTCTTATGGTCTTATGGAATAATTGAGGCCCTACCTCAGATCTTGTGGAACACCACTGGCCACATTCTGCAGATTTGAATATCTGTTTATTATCCCTGCTTTCTGTCACCTGCCACTCAACCAATTTTCTTGTAAATACTTAACAAATTCCTTTCCATCTAAACCCTTAACACTATGGCAGTCCCAGTCTATGTTTGGAAAGTTAAAATCCCCTACCATAACCACCCTATTATTCTTACATATAACTGAAATCTCTTTACAAATTTCTTTCTCAATTTCCCACTGACTATGGGCGGGGGTGTCTATAATACAGTCCCAATAAGGTGATCATCCCTTTCTTATTTCTCAGTTCCACCCAAATAACTTCCCTGGATGTATTTCTGGGAATATCCTCCCTTATCAAAAATGACACAGACACACACTCTCCACCCTATAGTATTAGTATCTTGGAACATTAAGCTGCCAGTCCTGTCCATCCCTGAGCCACCTCTCTGTAATTGCTATGATATCCCAATCCCATGTTCGTGACTGTGCCCTGAATCCATCTGGCTTCCCTGTTAGGCCTCTTACATCGAAATAAATGCAGTTTAATTTATCAGTCCTACCTTGTTCTCTGCTTTGTTCCTGCCTGCCCTTACTGATTGACCTGCTTCTTTTCCCAACTGTACCAGTCTCGGATTTATCTCTTTTCTCACTATTTCCCTGTGTTCTACCCCCCACCATACTAGTTTAAATCATCCTGAGCAGCCGTAGCAAATCTCCCTGCCAGTATATTAGTCCCCTTCCAATTCAGGTACAATTTGTCCTTCTTGTGCAGGTCACTTCTACCCCAGAAGAGATTCCAATGACAAAAAATTTGAACCTTCTCCCCCGAATCCATTCAGCCACACATCCATCTGCCCTATCCTCCTATTCCTATCCTCACTAACTCATAGCACCTAGAGTAATCCAAATATTACTACCCTCGAGGGCCTCCTTTTAAAATTCCTGCCTAACTTTCTATATTCTGCCTTCAGAATCCCATCCTTTTCCCTTCCCATGTTGTTAATTCTAATGTGTATAACAATCTCCTGCTGGTCTCTCTACCCTTTGAGAACGTTCTGCACCCTCTCTGAGACATCCGTGATCCTGGCACCAGGGAGGCATCACATCATTCTGATTTTTTTGCTGCTGGCTGCAGAAACGTCTGTCTGTGTCTCTGACTAGAGAGTTCCTTATCACAATTGATTGCTTGGAACCCGACCTACCCCTCATTACATTAGAGCCATTTTCGTTACCACAAACCTGGCTGTTCATGCTACATTCCCCTGAGAATCCGTCACCCCCTACATTTCCCAAAGCACCATACGTGCTTGAGATGGGGATAGCCACAGGAGACTCTGCACTCAAACTGCTTGCCCCTCCAACCTTTCCTTGAGTTAACCCATCTACCTGACTGTATCTGCGGCTTTTCTTCCTTCCGAGAACTGCCATCATCACACCCTCTAGCTCCTGTAAATTCCTTATTGCCTCTAACTGGCACTCCAACTGATGCTTGCAATTTGATAGGATTCACAACCAAAGACACTTTCTGCAGACATAATCATTAGTAACATGGAAACTCTTCCTAAATTCCCACATCTGACAGGAAGAGCATCAGTCTTTTAAAGGTCATCTTTGCACCTTAACAATCTACAGACCCAGAAAATAACAATGTTTTATTGCTCTAAAAAAATTGCTCCAGGCTAACTTAATATTTATGGCTTATATTTTTAAAATTTAATCAAGAGACAGATCACAGTAAAACATATAATCAAGAAAGAACTGACTCTACTCACTATTGTAGATGTACAGCCATGCTACACTTAAAAACTATGCACTTGTGTTTTCCTCCAAGGTCAACTATGAATTTCACTGTTTGTTAATTTTTTCCTAAATGCACTTCGATGTCCAGAGATACTTGAACTCAAACAGCAAAGGCAGTAACTGTGCAGATTCACTGCTGTGTCAGACAGCAGTATAGATTTCTTTCTCTGACCATGTAGTCGCTGCCTTTGTTTATCTTCCTCCTTTTTAAACTGCTATTGTTTTGATTTTTTTTCCCCCCAAAGTTCCAAAACCGTGCAACAGCATATAAAACAGTAATTGCTGCTCCTGGAATTCGAGGAAATTGTCTTCAACACTTAAAATACCTTAAAAAGAAGCAGCTACAATTTTTTCCCACTCTCCAGCTTGTATTTCTGTCTCCGTCATTGAGCATCAATTATCTTTCTTTCTGAAAATACACAAATAAAAACCAACAGGAAATGCAAACTATAATCCAATTTTGTAAATTTACTCAATCTCCCCTGTTGTGCATTTTATTAGCGTGTGACTATTAGTTTCCTGACCCTTTGCTGTTGTTTTGAATACATGCCACCTAGTAACTGCTGTCCAATAGTCATAAGGCCAAAGATGTTTCATTGAGATTGCAGATCACCTTGGAGAAGATCCTCCTTTAGATCATCATCTCTGTCTGGTCTGGCTAGCTGGTTTCTTAATAACAAGGGTGCTGGAAAAGTGGGAGTGCTGGAGCAGAAATGTTTTCATTCTGGGACACAACAGCAAGCTGTTGCCAGGAATTAACATGATTAAGTGCCATCCCACAATGACAGCAATCTGACCTAGGAAGACCGCTTTCATTGAAGCAGCCAGACTGGTTCCTAAGAAGGGGCACTGGAAACGTTAACTTTGTTTTTTGTCCATAGATGTTGCTAGTCTTTCCGGCATTTTCTGTTTTTGTTCTGATTTCCAAAATCTGCAGTTCTTTTGGTTTTTGTACATCTTTCCTTTGTAGCCTAGTTCATGGACGTTCTCATGTGACTTATCTTTATTGGAAGTACAGTGGTGCCTCGACTTACGAACTTAATCCGTTCCGGGACCCGGTTCGTGAACCGAAAAGTTCGTGAACTGAATCAATTTTTCCCATTGTTCAGATAGCGTAAGAATGCTTGGACGTAGCAACGCGTGCGCCAAAGATGAACTGAATGAGATCACGTGGGGCCCGAGAGCTTTTGCGTTCAGAGCACACATAGCAAAGCAGAACAATGAAACCACGTGGTCGCACACGGGCTTTTTGCGTTCGTACCTTGAATTTTGTACGTACGTTGAAGCAAAGTTTTATGTACAATCCTGTTCGTAAACCGATTTGTTCATGAACGGGGTCGCTCGTATGTCGAGGCACTACTGTACATAGAATACAGAACAGTACATCACAGAACAGACCCTTCAGCCCTCGATGTTATGCCAACCTTTTTTCCTACTCTAAGATCAAACTAATCTACATATCCTCCATGTGCCTATTCAAGCGTTGCTTAAATGTCCCGAATGTATCTGACTCTACTACCACTGCATTCCACGTACCCACCACTCTCTGTGCAAAGAATCTACCTCTGACATCTCCCCTCAACCTTCCTTCAATCACCTTAAAATTACGCCCCCTCATGATAGCCATTTCCGCCCTGGGGAAAAAGTCTCTGGTGATCCACTCTATCTATGTCTGTCATCATCTTATACACCTCTGTCAAGTCACCTCTCATCCTTCGCTCCAATGAGAAAAGCCCTGCTCCCCAAACCTGTCTTCATAAGACATGCCCTCCAGGCCAGGTAGCATCCTGGTAAATCTCCTCTGCACCCTCCCTAAAGCTTCCACATCATTTTTATAATGAAGTGACCACAACTGAAAGCAATATTCCAATATTCCAAGTGTGGGCTAACCCGGGCTTTATAGGGCTGCAGCATAACCTCGTGGCTCTTAATCTCAAACCCCCTGCTAATGAAAGCCAACACACCATATGCCTTCTTAATAACTGTATCAATTTGGGCGGCAATTTTGAGGGATCTATGGACCCAAAGATCCCTCTGTTCCTCCACACTGCCAAGAATTCTTCCTTTAACCCTGTAATCTGCATTCAAATTTGACCTTCCAAACTGAACCACTTTATACTTTTCCAGATTGAACTCCATCTGCCATTTCTCAGTCCAGTTCTACAACCTACAGCAGCCCTCCACATGACCCACAATTCCACCAACCTTTGTATCATTGGCAAACTTACTAACCCACTCTTTCACTTCCTCATCCAAGTCATTTATAAAAAATCACAAACAGCAGAGGTCCTACAAACAGATCCCTGCAGAACACCACTGGTCACTGAGCTCCAGACTGAGTATTTTCCATCTACTACAACCCTCTGTCTTCTATGGGCCATCCAACTCTGTATCCAGACAGCCAAATTGCCCTGTATCCCATGCCTCCTTATTTTCTGAATGAGGAACCATAGGAACCTTATCAAACGCCTTGCTAAAATCCATGTCCATGTCCACTGCTCTACCTTTATCAATGCTTTTTGTCACATCCTCAAAGAATTCAATAAGGCTTGCGAGGCATGACTTGCCCCTCACACTGCCATGCCGACTATTTCTAATCAAACTATGCTTTTCCAATAAAACCTGTCTCTCAGCATCCTCTCCAATAATTTGCCCACCGCCGACATAAGACTGAACAGTCTGTAATTCCCAGGGTTGTCCCTATTCCCTTTCTTGAACAAGGGAATACAAAGAAACCTCGATTATCCGACTACCAATTATCCAAAAATCGGATTATCTGAAGGAGATCTCGAGGTCCCGATAGAAACATTACATCAAAGACGTTTCCAACAGCCATCATGTATTTTGTTTACAGTGATTAAACAGGCACAGCCTCCAAATGACTGAACTTCCTGTCTCTCTCTCTCTCTCTCTCTGTCTCTCTCTCTCTCTCTCTGTCTCTCTCTCTCTCTCTCTCTCTGTCTCTGTCTCTCTCTCTCTGTCTCTCTCTGTCTCTGTCTCTCTCTCTCTCTCCCCATATTTTCCCTGGAGTTCTACACAGGGGTGTACCCTGAACCGCCCCCACCCCCTTCCCCAGATAATCTCTCCAACATTGTCTTATTTGGAGACTTACCCCACAAAGGCAGCTGCAGCAGCAGCAGTCTTGCTGTTGTACAGTCCTGCTGCCCCTGAGAGGGGGTGGGGTTAGCAGGAGGGCTTGACAGGTTGGGGAGGGGGCAGGCGGGGCAGTGTTGGTAGGGTTTGGGGATTGTGGGGAAAGGCTGGACATGTTTGGGGGCAGAAGGGTGCTGGATGGGCTGGGGAGGGCGAGGCGATGTTGGATGAGGTTAGAGGGCGGGGCAGTTTTGGGCGGAATGTGGACAGGGGCGGTGTTGGATGGAGTTTGGGGGCGGAGGAATTTTTGAGTGGGGATGGTGGGTGGTGTTAGAGGCGGGTCTTGCGCACTGTGTGCTGCTGCAGTCTTCTGAACAGTGAGCAGACTTTAAAAACTCAAAGGCCCATAGGAAAGCCATTTAATCAATTAACCAAATAATCAATTATCCAAATGAAATAGTGTCTGGATAATCGAGGTTCCCTTGTAATATTTGCCACCCTCCAATCATCTGGTACTACTCCAATGGACAAGGAGGACACAAAGATCATTGCCAAAGGCGTAGCAGTCGCTTCCCGTTGTAACCTTGAGTATATCCCATTTGGCCCAGAAGACTTATCTATCCTTATGTTTTTCAAAATTACCAGCACTTCCTCCTCCTTAACATCAAACTTTTGAGCATGTCAGCTTGTTTCACGCTGTTCTCACAAATGACAAGGTCCTCTCATTGGTGAATACTGAAGCAAAGTATTCATTAAGGGCCTCCCCTAGCACCTCCGACTCCCAGTGCAAGTTCACTCCACTATCCCTGATCAGCCATACCATCATTCTGGCCATCCTCTTGTTCCTCTCATAACTGTAGAACGTCTCGGGGTTTTCCATAATCCTATCCACCAAGCCTTTTTCATGCCCCCTTCTAGCTCTCCTAAGTACATTCTTCAGTTCCTTCCTGGCTATACTGTAACCCTGTAGACCCTGTCTGATCCTTGCACTAGAATCCTCATGGTGCAAACAGTTGACACTTAAACAATGGATGGGTTTCCCGATCTGTCGGGTGAACCTGTATATAAAATCCTGTGGCCACTACGTATGCCTCAACTAACATCTTGGAGAAAGATCTTCCTGGTCATTGCTGTTTGTTCCAGCTTTCTTTGTACAAATTACCCGCTTTGCACTCTGCACTGTAACAATGGGTACATGTCAAAAGCATTTCATTATCACCTTTCGGTCGTCCTGAGGTCACGGAAGCTCTTAACAAAATTCGAGTTCTTCATTTGGAATCTTTCTAAACATGAGAACGTTTGCTTGTCTGGTTGTCTCCTTCCACTCCATCTCTTGTCCGTCAACAGCCAGGAGTTCATCCTATTCTGTGAAGAGTTGTGGGGCTAGACTTTTGCCATCTTACCCCAGGATGAAGCGAATCCTCTCAGCGTCAGGTGAGAGGAGTGGTTTGAAGACAAATGTGAGCTTTTCCTATCCCTGTAACCCTGCATTTCCCACCTAACCTGCATATCCCTAGACACATTGGGCAATTTAGCATCGACCAATCCACCTAACCTGCATACTGTGGGAGGAAACCCACACAGTCACGGGGAGAATATGCAAACTCCACACAAATAGTCACCCAAATTCAAACCTGGGTCCCTGATGCTGTGAGGCAGCAGTGCTAACTATTGAGCCACCCTGTTCTGAGAGAAACACCATCACCGTATCTCTGTTTTAAATAGTGACCCTTCATTTTTAACAGTGATCCCTAGTCCGAGATACTGCCATTAGAGGAAACATTGCTTCTCCATCTATTATATCAGCACCCCTCAGGAGCTCCATCAAGTCACCTTTTACTCGTCTAAACTCCAGCAGATAAAAGGTTAACTTTTCCAACCTTTCCTTCTTAATATAACCCCTCATATTCTAGATATTAGTCTGGTGGACCTTCTCTGAATTGCCTATGATGTATTTATTTCTTGCCTTACAAAAGATGACCAATAATGTGCACAATATTCCACAGTATATGTGCAGTATCAGCAGTACGCTTTAACTGAAACTATATTAATGATTTAGATGTGGGACATGGGCATTGCTGGCTGGCCAGCATTTATTGACCATCCCTAGTTGCCTTTGAGAAGGTGATGGTGAGCTGCCTTATTGAATCACTACAACCCATGTCCTGAAGGTAGACCCACATTGCCCTAAGGGAAGAAATTTCCGGATTTTAACTGAGCAACACTGGAGGAATGGTAATATATTTTTAAGTCAGGATGCCAATGGCTTGGAGGGGAATTTCCCAAATATCTGCTACCCTTGTCCTTCTCGATGGAAGTGGCTGTCGGTTTTGAAGCTGCTGTCTAAGGATCTTTGGTAAATCTCTGCAGTACACATTGCTGCTACTGAGCGTCGGTGTTAGAGGGACTGGATGCTGTGGATGTGGTGCCAGTCGAGAGCGCTGCTTTGTTCTGGATGGTATCAAGCTTCTTAAGTGTTGGAGCTGCATTCATCTGGGGAGTATTCCATCACAATCCTGAATTGTGCCCTGTAGGTGTTGGACAGGCTTTGGGGATTCAAGAGGTGAATTACTTGCATTCGTATTCCTAGCCTTTAAGATTCTTTATGACACTAGCAGTGTGCCTACTGCTGAACATGGAGGCCTGGTGCAAATCACATCTCTGAACAGTTTGATTAGAAAATAACTTTCCTAGACTCCGACCGGCACTTGTTGCCATTGTATTTATATGATGAGTCCAGTTAAGTTAACTTCATTATTTTACACTATAATGACTTGTATTTTTATGTAAGTGTGAAATGTTATGTTAAACCTTTGGAATAAAATAAACCTTAGCTGCTTACTAGATATTTACTAAATGACAAGATGCTTCTCCTGTAGCAGAGGCAGAAACTATAGTTAAAGGTAACACTTGTTTCCTTTTCTCCCATAACTCCTATTAAAAAGTGAAAATATCCAACAATATTTAAAATCTGAAGGAAAAGGAATGAGAACCTGAACTTATTAGTTCTGTGTTAAAGTGATCTTTTTTTCAATAATTCAGACTGTTATGCAAATGCAAACTCTCTAACAACAAGCCTTTTTCTTCTGGCAAGCTGGGTTTATATTTATACAATAAACACTGTAGCTTCACACAATTGCATGTATTTATATTGGTGGGCCTCCTTAGTGAGGTAGGAGCAAGGAAACCTGGACAGCTGTTTCACAACTTCTATATTTGGCTCTGCATGTAGGCTTTCTGGACTTTGTCTGATTTTACATGCATCTATTAACTTTAATTTTCTCCAGAAAATCCTGCCCATTCTCTTCAACATGAAAACTAGTCATAAATGCAGATAGTTCATTTTCCTTTTGACCATCTGTTTTAAAAAAAATTCTCAAGGTCAGGTTCGTAGGAGAGTAGTCTGACACAGAACAAACGACCAAGAGGCGAGTCTGCTAGAATATGGGCATTTTATTCCCCGCAGCGTCGCCACAACCAACGGGTCTGGCTTATACTCACTCTACATGTTACCGGAACTGGGAGCCGTCAGTTCTCGTAGAGCGGTTGCCAACAACCCACGCTCGGCGGTTAAACGTAACCCCGGAGCAGACTCACCGAACTGGAGACTTTTCCAGCTGATATACTCTTTTCCAGATATAAACATTCATGTGAACAGCAGAGCAAGGCTAAAAAACACATTCCATTCTGGTTACATACAGATAAGAAGATTCACACGGGGAGGTGTGTAATAAGATTCACACGGGACTAAGCAACACCTCCATTCCGGTTAGATTCACACATGTATTGGGACATAATTTTTAACCGTTTCACCACACCATCTACAGTGAAATTTGTTTTGTTGAACAACTGGACATTCTGCCTTTTATGTCTTTCTTTCCCTTTGATCTATATTATTTTAATAAGAGGAGAAAATAATAATTTGAATCAGAGTTTAGAAGTTCACTTTACCATACAGTGATTGGATTTGAGCAACCTAAATGCTGATTTGAGCTTTAATCCATCCATTTGATTCCATCTATTTTGTCTTTCATTAGGTGTTAGATGCTTTGTAAATGGGACAACACTGTGACAGTTCATTATGATGACCAGCTGTCTCCGTAGGCTTCTTGGGCTGCGGGTCAGGGGTTACTTGGGAAAGGTGCCAACGCACAGCCTTACTTCCTTTACTCCTCTTTTCCAGAAGAGATTGCATAATGAAAAGAGGTTGGTGGTGCTTTGTTTCATGTTTAGATATTCTAAATTTGTTCAAATACCCAACCTTTTTTCATCATAAACGAGTATTTGAACAAGAATGGAGACCTTGTTGGCATGCTGAGCTAGAATAAAAGCTGGTGCAGTAGAACTTCTGCTCATTTTCAAAACAGCTGGCATTGGTTGACTGAAGCAGCACCTCCTTACCTGTGCACAGCCTAATGCTATTTTAAAGATCACCAACTATGCAGTGATAGAAAGGCTTACTATCTTAAAAGCCCCACAGTTTATTTGGAGGGAAATAATGGTTTGAGTAATTAGAAGAACATGTATGTGACTGCTCAAAATGCTGCTCAGTATTGTCTTCACATACGGAATAGCACTGTATTTGAGCATGCCATTAGATACACAATATTTTCTTTTTATTTCTATTTATCTCAAGTTTATTTTATCCAAAATAGTATTTTGCTAATGCTTAATATGGTATTAATAATTATTAGTCAAGAATGTGGTGCTGGAAAAGCACAGCAGGTCAGGCAGCATCAGAGGAGCAGGAAAATCGACATTTCGAGCAAAAGCCCTTCATCTGGAATGAGCCTAGGGGGTGGAGAGATAAATGGGAGGGGGTGGTGGGGCTGTGGGAAAGGTAGTTGAGAGTGCAATAGCTGGATGGAGGTGGGCATAAAGGTGATAAGTCAGAGGGGAGGGCAGTGCAGATAGGTGGGAAGGAAGATGGACAGATGGGACAGGTCATGAGGATGGTGCTGAGCTGGAAGATTGGAACTGGTGTAAGGTTGGGGGAGGGGAAATGAGGAAACTGGTGAAATTCACATTGACGCCATGGGGTTGGAGGGTACCAAGGTGGAAGGTGAGGCATTCTTCCTCCAGACATTGGGTGGTAAAGGAGTAGCGATAGAGGAGGCCCAGGACCTGAATGTCCTCGGCAGAGTGGGAGGGGATTTGAAGTGTTCAGCCACAGAGCGGTGGGGTTGGTTGGTGCGGGTGTCCCGGAGATGTTCTTTGAAGTGCTCTGCGAGTAGGCATCCTGTCTCCCTCAATATAGAGGACACCGCATCGGGAGCAATGGATACAGTAAATGATGTATGGAAGTGCAGGTGAAATTTTGATGAATGTGGAAGGCTCCTTTTGGGGCCTTCGGAGGTGAGGTGGACTGTGTCGGCACAGGTTTTGCAATTCCTGCGGTGGCAAGGGAAGGTGGCAAGAGGGGAGGGTGGATTGTTGGGGAGCATGGACCTGACGAGGTAGTCATAGAGATGTACAGCATGGAAACAGACCCTTCGGTCCAACCCGTCCATGCCGACCAGATTTCCCAATCCAATCTAGTCCCACCTGCCAGCACCCGGCCCATATCCCTCCAAACCTTTCCTATTCATATACCCATCCAAAAGTCTTTTAAATGTTGCAATTGTACCAGCCTCCACCACTTCGTCCAGCAGCTCATTCCATACACATACTACCCTCTGCGTGAAAAAGTTGCCCCTGAGGTCTCTTTTATATCTTTCCCCTCTCACCCTAAACCTAGTCATAGAGGGAATAGTTTTTACGGAAAGTAGATAGTGGTGGGGAGGGAAATATATTTCTGATAGGTTCCGTTTATAGGTGGCAGAAATGGCAGAGGATGATGGGATGTATACAGAGGTTGGTGGGGTGGAAGGTGGGGACTAGGGGTGTTCTGTCCTTGTTTCAGTTGGAGGGATGGGCCCCCACGTCACCTCCTCTACCCTGAAGCTCTTCAGTCACATCCTGAAACAGACTCGCAATGTGGATTTTACCAGTTTCTTCATTTCCCCTCACCCCACCTTACCCCAGTTCCAACCTTCCAGCTCAGCACCATCCTCATGACTCTTCCCATCTGTCCATCTTCCTTCCCACCTATCTGCTCCACCCTGCCCTCTGACCTATCACCTTTACCCCCCCCTCCATCCACCTATTGCACTCTCAGCTACCTTCCTCCTGTTCCACGCCTTCCCATTTCTCTCTCCACCCCTTAGGTTCCCAGCCTCTTAATGATGAAGGCCTTTTTCCCGAAATGTTGATTTTCCTGCTCCTCAGATGCTGCCTGACCTGCTGTGCTTTTCGAGCACCACACTAATCATGACTCTAATCTCCAGCATCTGGAGTACTCACTTTCACCTTATTAATAATTATTAGACTGGTATAGATTTATCTCTGAAGTACCTGAGTGTAAATCTTCGTCTGGATGGAGTGCAGACAGGAAAATTGGCCAACAAGGGCTTCAGTCCTGAGACACCTAATTATTGTTCCAGAAATGAATAGGAATTGAGACAGGCTACAAGTCAAATAATTGATCCTCTGCACAGAATCTTTATTTCTCAGCAATAGATGTTATATCGATGTGATGTAATGACTTTTTTCTCAGAATGAAAAAGGAATTTCTACATCATTTATTTTCTACTGTCTTTTTAAATCCCTCTGATATTCATGGTGGACTTAAAAACATTTGCTTTTATTTTTAGATTTTTTTTGTATATATGTATTTAAATTTAAAGTTTTGACCTGGTAATGTGGTTTTAGCATTTCCTTGCTGAGTTCTATTGTGAAAGTTCTTTTAACTTCAAATTTAAGAATGATTTTTCTTTAAAAATCAATAAAGTTTAATTTATTTTATATCTGTGTGAGCCAAATCAATAATTAATATTTGTAGAAAATTGACATGTCTTTTTCATTATCATTTTTGTAAATGGTGCATGAATAGGTGATCCAAAGCTATTTTTCCCAAGTGTTAACTCAGTTATTTAGGAGCAATAACTGTCGTGTGGCTAAATACATTGAGATGATTTACTTTTAAAAATTTAATTTTATATTTGTGTTCTAATTTCTGTAGTGAGCTGAAGAGACGTATAAAGGCAGAGAAAAAAGCGGCTGAGAAGGAAATTAAAGCTAAAGAACAAGCTGATAAACCAATTCATGAAGCCAAGAAAGTTGATGGAATTGACATGAGTGGAGATGAAGAAACCCTTGATCCTAATGTGAGTACGAGAACTTAATTTATTCCTGTGGTGTCACGCTGTGCTTAATGTAAATTTCTGTCAAGTAGTGTATTTCAAAGAATTTTGCATTTGGGGAGTAAACCCGGGAGGGAGACCAGTCTGGTATGGGATTCTAGCATAAAATCTTTTGATTTGGTTAGTGGTCACCAAAATGGTTCTGTTTTCAATTTTGAGTACCGTGTACCCATTGTATCTCTGTAATTCCCTTCAGCCTATTAACTTTTCCTTTCTGAAATCTGAATTCTTTCATTTTCATTATTTTTCTCTGTTTGCTGCATTTTTGACTTCAGCAACTTGCATCCTGTGTTCTGAAAGTCACTTGATTTTTCTTTCTGGCTGGTTTCCGTAAGATATTCCTTAAAATCTATTTCAGTTTGGTCCAACATTTGACTATTGGTTCTAATGTTTGTTTCTTTGACTCTGAATCCACTTTCATCTGGTTGCACTGCAGAGACATTTTCCCATTTTTAAAAATAGTGCTTATTTAAGATGTCTTAAGTTTTTTTTCCAGAATGCATTGCAAAATGTTTGTAATTCTTTGTTTCAGCAATACTACAAAATTCGAACACAGGCCATCCAACGACTGAAGGGGACCGAGGATGACCCATATCCTCATAAATTCCATGTTGATCTATCCTTAACAGAGTTTATTGAGAAATACAACGATCTACAGCCTGGAGACCATCTCATTGATGTTATTTTATCTGTGGCAGGTGAGATGTTTACACATTAGCACCTTTGCTTTTAGTTTATTGTAAGAAAAGTTAATGCAAGAAATGGTGCAAGACAGTCATGAACTTAAGTAAACCTAAACATAATCGCCAACCTAATAAATAGTACAATTTCAAAGTATAAAAAGGAAATTGCAAGGATAAATGAGAGACAATATAAGCTAAATAATATAAACTGAAGGTAAATACTGGACCAGAAAAGCTTTCAGAGCAGAGGGTAAGTGTTCACAAGCTTTACAGGTAGCAGGACAACTTGATTTATGGATCTATCTATATTTTACAAAAGTCACAGAATTGTTAGGGCACAGAAGGAGTCCATTTGGCCCATCATGCCTGCATCATTACCTCGTGCCAATCTCCAGTTTATTGTGGTTCTGTTCGCCGAGCTGGGAATTTGTGTTGCAGACGTTTCGTCCCGTCTAGGTGACATCCTCAGTGCTTGGGAGCCTCCTGTGAAGCGCTTCTGCGATCTTTCCTCCAGCATTTGTAGTGGTTTGAATCTGCCGCTTCCGGTTGTCAGTTCCAGCTGTCCGTTGCAGTGGCCGGTATATTGGGTCCAGGTCGATATGCTTATTGATTGAATCTGTGGATGAGTGCCATGCCTCTAGGAATTCCCTGGCTATTCTCTGTTTGGCTTGTCCTATAATAGTAGTGTTGTCCCAGTCGAATTCATGTTGCTTGTCATCTGCGTGTGTGGCTACTAAGGATAGCTGGTCATGTCGTTTCGTGGCTAGTTGGTGTTCATGAATGCAGATCGTTAGCTGTCTTCCTGTTTATTCTACGTAGTGTTTTGTGCAGTCCTTGCATGGGATTTTGTACCCTACATTGGTTTTGCTCATGCTGGGTATCGGGTCCTTCGTCCTGGTGAGTTGTTGTCTGAGAGTGGCTGTTGGTTTGTGTGCTGTTATGAGTCCTAGTGGTCGCAGTAGTCTGGCTGTCAGTTCGGAAATGCTCTTGATGTATGGTAGTGTGGCTAGTCCTTTGGGTTGTGGCATGTCCTCGTTCCGTTGTCCTTCCCTTAGGCATCCGTTGATGAAATTGCACGGGTATCCGTTTTTGACGAATACATTGTTCTTCTTTCTCTTTTTGCAGTTCTGGTGTACTGCAGTGTGTTGTGGCCCTTTTGAATAGTGTCTTGATGCAACTTCTTTTGTTGGGGTGGTTGCTTTCGTAGTTCAGGACTTGGTCTGTGTGTGTGTGTGGCTTTCCTGTATACGTGGTGAATTCTCCGTTAGGTGTTCTCTGTACCATCACGTCTAGGAATGGGAGTTGGTTGTCCTTTTCTCCCTCTCTAGTGAATCGGATTCCTGTGAGTGTGGCGTTGATGATCCGGTGTGTGTTCTCTATTTCTGTGTTTTTAATGATTATAAAGGTGTCATCCACATATCTGACCCAGAGTTTGGGTTGAATTTGCGGTAAGACTGTTTGTTCTAATCTTTGCATTACCGCTTTTGCTATGAGTCCAGAGATGGGTGAGCCCATGTAATCATTAAAAACACAGAAATAGAGAACACTTGTAAACACTTCTGCGATTTCTCCAATGCATTCACATCTTTCCATTAAAGTGGTGCCCACAACTGTACCCAGTACTCCTGTTAAGGTTTAATAAGAGTCTTGTGCAAGTTCCACCTTCTTGCACTTGTACTCTATTTCAGGTATAAAGAATAAAAGTAAGCAAATGTGTCTATTTTTAATACCAGTTAGACTTCCACTGTTGTGTCCATTTCTGGGCACCATAGGTTAGAAATATGTGAAGTTCTTGTGGAGGAGATTTTCTAGAATGCTATTGGTGATGAAGGAATTTAGTTAAGCAGAGTGTCTGAGAAAGCTAAAATTGATCTCCTTGGAACAGAGCAGTATGATACAGAAGCTCAAAAATTGAATGTTTTAATGAAGCAGTTGGGGATAATCTGTTTCTCTAAATGGAAAGTAGGTAATTGGGAAGGCAATATTAATTGGCAAAAAAAACTACATTGAATATGAGAACATTATTTCAATAATTTCAATTGATATCATGTTGAATGCATTGCTTGAAAGGATGGTAAAAGTAGATTCATTAGGAACCTTCAAAAGGGAAGTGGATATGTTCTTAGAACGAATATTTAGGGCTTAGGTAAAAGCCAAAGGGACTGGAACTAATTAAATAACTTCATGTATCTACTACCCGAGCAAGATTAGGAGCTAAACATTTCAAACTTCAGAAATGATAAGCAAATTGCATCAAAAATGTTGTGGTAATATTAATAAAAGAGACAGGTAACACAGGAAGAATTACTGGAAAGTTGGGACAGTCAATAGAATTTAGTGTTAGCAATGGAATCTTGCCTGACAGATGGGAAACCAGGAGGAGCCCTCTGTTTTCTGTGTTGGAGAAGGCCCACTAAAATCAATTCTCTATTTGGCACCTAACTAATACAACATTGATTTAGGACCCTGAGAGCCACTGTCCAGTTGGAAACTGACAGATATCCATTGTCCATCAGTGCTATCTGAATTAGTGTGGGATTGCTCAGGAACCCCGTGCAGAAGTGAGGGCAGGCAAGGAGATGGTGGTTGGCAAAGCTGAGAGAAGGGTTAGCTAAAGAAATAACAGGGATCTGCTCTCAGTGGACCACTTCCTGAGGCTGGATCCCTCAATCATGTGCTATGTACCTTTGCTTGAAGCAATCTACTACCATTCTCCCCTATCCATAGAAATCACAAGCAAACAAACAATGTTAATTAGTAAGGAAATGAAGGGTTAAGGCAGGAATGCAGAGCTGTGGATTATCAGATTAACTATGATCTTATTGAATGGCAGAGTAGGCTCAATGGATCAAATGACCTTTTCCGACTGGTACATCTTTTGGTCAATCCTGAAATGATTTGGTTTTCAGGCTTCACGTTTGTGGCAACCCACCTGCTCATTGCAGACTAATGTGGTGGTGTGATGCTTTTAAAGCTTCATTTAGCATCTCGGTGGGAATGCTGTGCACAGGTTTTCTTGCTTCGGACTGAATCATGCAATGTTGGGAAGTTGGACCCCACTCCAAACCTTCATGTTGTCTTCGTCTTGAGATTATCCACATTTTAGATTTTTAAAAGACAGATTGAGAAAAATATTACAATGATGAGAGATAAAGCACAGATGTGGAATGAAAAAGGCAAATAGAATTCTGTCGTGTATTTCAAAAGGTTAGAATTTAAAAGTATTCTTCTGTTTTGCTGTACTTCGGCCAAACCTCATCTGTGGTACTGTGTTGATTTCTGAGCACCAAAACTCAATGAAAATAATACTGACCTTTGAGGGGATCCAACTCAAATCCATCATACCTGAAATGATTAATTTTGAGAATGTACTTCATAAATTTCACTTGTAATCTGTCTGGTTTAGAAGATTCAGGGATTATCTAATCTACGTATCTAAAATTAAAGTTATCCATTAGGGTAGATTGTATTTTATCTGGTGGAGAGGATTGATAACTTAGAATTTGGATAACGAAATCAGAAGATACTTTCTTTTTTCCTCACAGTATATTCAAGTTTTCAGATGATTGGATTTTTCTAGGGTAATGGCATTAAGGCGTATAGTTGAAGGTGGAGTTGAGTTTTTAAATCAATTGTGAGGGGAACAAGCTTGATGTGCTGAATGGCTTACTTCTGTTCCTAATTATTTGGTAGAGAAAGATTTGTGTTGAAGAATGAATTATTTCAGTCATACTTACTGAAGAATCAGGACGTTGTTGTGACTTATATAATTATTGATTCATTAACTTGAGCATAAAACAATCTCACCTTTTCAACTTTGCGCATTTGTGTATGTTGTGCTATTGCATCCTATTGGTTTCTTAATGTTGATTATTTAATGTTGCTGCTGTTTCAATCTTAAATATAAACAAAATTGAGATGTGACTCCTTTTCTGTGCAGTAAGTTCTACAGGTAGTTCTTCTATAACATGATAGTTGCGTTCTTGTGAAACCCTACATTATAGAAGAATCGCAATTTAGAAATACTGTTTGAATGCTGGTGATATAATCGCATTACAGCTACACACTTTTTAAAAGTTCGCATTTTAGAAACAGCGTCGCCAATTTGTCAATTGCGTTATAGCGAAATTTGTGTTAATAAAACACACGTTATAGTAGAACAACCTGCTTTGCAAAAACTTAAAATATTTTCTTAATTCAACATAGCATCTATTTATGTCGATTTGCATTTTAATTTGTTGAATTTGAGCATTTATATTGAACAACATTGCAACTCTCCCTGTTTATTTAGGTCGTATCCATGCTAAGCGGACCTCTGGTGTCAAACTAATTTTCTATGATCTTCGTGGTGAAGGAGTCAAACTACAAGTTATGGCCAATTCCAAGTGAGTTAATTTTTGCAGATACTAGTTATTAGGGGAATTGAATCTTTTTTGATTTGATTTACAAATATTTCATCTTTATGCTTTCTATGCAAGAATAATACTTGCCTATTTTTTTCCTTTGCAAGTACCTGCCACTGCCACTGGGTAAACCTATGAAGGGGATGCCAAAATTATACTTGTCAGTTTAATTGCATTTTCTTTTAGCTGCATTTGTCTGGAGATCACTGTTTAATATTCAGTGTAAAAAAAAAAAAATCCAGAAATGATAAGCATGATTTATTTTAGTGTTCAACTCCTGTTAAATCTTTTAATAATCATTTTAGAAATTACAGATCTGAGGAGGAATTCATCAAGGTAAATAATAAATTACGCCGTGGTGATATTATTGGAGTGCAAGGAAACCCAGGAAAGACAAAGAAAGGAGAGCTGAGCATAATCCCTGTGGAAATAAAACTTCTATCTCCTTGCCTACACATGCTGCCTCACTTGCACTTTGGACTCCGAGATAAGGTAAATACATTGCTCAAAATTGAATGTGAGAAAAGACCAGTGAATTCTGCTTAAATGTCCTTTTAGGTAAAAATAAGAGCTGCAGATGCTGGAAACCATATTCTATATTAGAGTGGTGCTGGAAAAGCACAGCAGTTCAGGCAGTATCCGAGGAGCAGGAAAATCGACATTTCGGGCAAAAGCCCTTCATCAGGAATAGAGCTGTTTTTCGGCACATTATGCCTGATGAAGGGCTTTTGACTGAAATGTCGATTTTCCTGCTCCTAAATGTCCTTTTTGACAAGCTATCAAAATCTAATTTAAATTAAAATAAGTACTATGTAGCTGAAGCAAAAATCAAAATTTATTGCTTTTTGTGCAGTTTGTAAATTAAAGTTCGTGAAATTTATAGTTTCTAATTTGCTCATCAAATTCAAAAGCTCAAACTTTTTTTTATTAATTGCATATGATAGATTGAATCTTTCAGGCCTGCTGGAGCTTTTAATACATAGACACACAGAAGATTGGAGCAGGAATAGGCCATTCAACCCATTCATTATGATCATGGCTGATCATCAAGTTCTAATTATGCCCCTGCCCTCCCCATATCCCTTGATCCCTTGAGCCACAAGAGCTGTAACTACCTCCTTCTTGAAAACCCTATTAGAAGAGTGGGTGAGGAAACTTAATTGGGTGGGAGGCAAAAATTGTAATATCCTAACAGCAGATTAAGGATTTGGCATTAAGTTCTCCGAACTCTTCAACCAAGATGCCTTTTATTGTTCTTGATGGTCAGAAAACTCTTTGCATTAATTAGCATTCCATGAATACTGATTATCATCCATCTGCTGAATTGACATACATGGGCTCAATCTTTCACAAAAATGGGACGTATGTATTCACATATTTCCACGAGTGTATCTGGGGTAGGGACCTGGTAGGAAAGACATCTTCCTCCAAGCTCCAGTGTAAGTGAGCTCAATGACAACCAAATTGTTTCTCTGCGCAGATGCTTTCAATGTAAATGATGAAGCTTGAGTGGGTGGACCAACTCATGAAGTTTCAATCATATGCTGTCGTGCTGTGGTTCTTAAATACTTTTACAGGATACAGAGTGAGGCTTCACTAGTTCAACAAGCTCACAAGAACCAACATCTAAAGTAGAAATTGCTGGCAAAACTCAGCAGGTCTGGCAGCAGCTGTGAAGAGAAATCAAAGTTAACATTTCGGGTCCAGTGACTCTTTTTTAGAACTGATGGTAGCTAGGAAAATGATGGTTTTTATGCAGAAGATTGGTGGGGGAGGGAGAGAGTAAATGATAGGTGGAGATAGAAAAACAGTTGGACAGACAAAAGGGTGGTTAAAGATTAGTCTGGGGGGAATGAAAATTGCTAAATAGTGCTGTTAGTAACTGACAATGGGTTGTGTTTGGAGCAGGTAATGTGATGACAAGACGTGGTGTGTGGGGTAAGGATAATGACGTGGCCTCAAGTCCTAAAATTATTGAACTCTTAAGTCCAGAAGGCTGCTGAGTTCCCAAGCAGAAAATAAGATATTGTTCTTCCAGCTTGTGCTGAACTTCACTGGAGCACTGCAGCAAGCCTGAGACAGAAACGTTGGCCAGAGAACAAGTTGGCATGTTGAAGTGGCAGGTAACTAGAAGCTCAGCGTCTTTGTGGAGGACAGAATGTAGTTGTTCTGCAAAGTGGTCACCCAGTCTGCACTTCATTTCCCCAATGTAGAGAATACCACATTGGGAGCAGTGGTTACAGTATACTAGATTGTGTGAAGTGCAAATAAAGTGCTGCTTCACCTACAAGGTGTGTTTGGGGCCTTGGATGGTGAGAAGGGATGAAGTATACAGGCAGGTGTTACACCTTCTGTGGTTGCATGGGAAGGTGTCATGGGGCTGTGGGGGATATTCGAAGTGAAGGAGGAGTGGACCAGGGTGTCCCGGAGGAAATGATCCCTACAGAAGGCTGACAAGGGAGGGGAGGGGAAATTGGGTCTGAAGATGGCAGAAATGACAGCTAAGCATCTTATGGATGTGGATGCTGGTGGGTGAAACAACTCCACAAAGGTCGATATCCTGGCACCAAATCACCCTTTATTTACATGTGGAGCATCCTTGACACTGATCCTGCTACCTCAGAGCTGGGTCTCAGGGTAAACAGGATATCTGACATTCCTGTTCTTATCAGACAGGACTCCCTTTTTGGGGGTCTGTTAATCAGATCCAGTCAGGGAACTCATATTTTATGAGGTCCACCTGGCTAACCTTGTTACAATCACTACAGTGGGTTGGAAAGCAATGACAAGGGGGATCCTCCAGCTGTTGTGAGAGGGAAGAGGGCCGAAGTGTGGGAGATGGATCAGACTCCTAACAGCTTGTCAACTATGGTGCTGGGGAATCCTTGGCGAAGGAAGGAAGGGGACACTTCAGAGATCTCCTTGTCAAAGTTGGCATCATTTGAGACAGAGGAATTGGGAGAATGGAATGATTTTTACAGGAAGGAAAGTGCAAAGATGTATAGTCAAGGCAACTGTGGGAGTTAGTGGGGTTGTAATGGTATTGGTGGCCAACCTATCCTCAGAAATGGAACAGAGATGTCAAGGAAGGGAAGGGAGGAGTCAGAGATGGAACAGGTGGAGGTAAGATTAGTGGAAATTAGAAGCTAAATACATAAACGTTTCCAATTCCTCGACTCAATTTTTGTTTTCTCCCCTTGTCCAGTCCCTTCCCACTTACATCCACGGTTTCTCTGATATCTTACATCATTTTCAGAATTTCCAGTTTGCAGGCTTCAACTGCCTCCTCTTTATCATTGACATCCTCCTCGGGATGGTCCCAAGCCTTTCCGTTTCTTTTTGGAAAGAAAGGCTTAAACCATCCCCGCCCTCCACTCTCTTCTGCCTGGCTGAGCTTGTCCTTACTCTGAACAACTTCTCATTTAACTCCTTTCACTTTGTTCAGGTCAAAGTTATGCCTATCTCTTTGTGGGCTATGTGGAACATTTCCTATTTCTGTCCTACTCTGGTGCCCACCCACAACTCTTTCTCTGGTATAATCAATGACATCATTGGCGCTGCTCCCCTCTTTCATCCTGTATGGAAAAGTTTACTACTTTTATTTATTTCCAATCCACATTCACCTTCACTTGGTCCATCTCTGCAGGCTGTAGATTCCAAGTTTGAATAAGGAAGACCACCTGGAGTCAGGTTCACTAATTGCCACATACATGAAACGCAGAATAAAGATCAAGGCTAAAGAAATCCTGCAAATGGCAGAAAACTGGTCTTGAGGATACATCTCAGAGTGTACAGGTGGCTTTAGGGCAGACTTTCGCCCAACACATGAGCTGCCTGATAAGGGCCCAAAAGGCAGTTTAATAATGTGAAAGACTCAAATGAAAGCAAATATCTCCCTCCTGATATTTCTTCACATGCCAGATATTTGACCAACTTGACCCACCATGCCAGTGCTATTCTTCCATCCTAATGACTCAATCTTTCTGACATTGTACCCAGTTTAAAGATTCCCCAAACATTTTTCTGTTGACCCATTTCATCTGTTGAATTATTGTCTGAAGAAAACTAGAGTATTTTGTTCCAGTGAGCCTAAAATTTTGATTGATCTACTTCAGTAAAACTGAAGTAAATAACATCAAGTGTAAATGGTATATCCTGATTTCACCAATATGTTCCAAACACTTATAAAGCAATAGGTCAGTCCCAGGAAAATAAATTACTTGCTACCCAATTCTGATTAATTGTACGCAGCAATTACAAACTTATGTGTTTGAAACCCTGCAAATTACTGTTTCTGTTAATTGACTTTTCTTTGTGTTCTAGTAGTGGTGAACTCTCTGGTTTATCCAGTGATTGAGATTTGGTTAGCTCAGTTGGTTGGAAGGTTGGTTAGTGATGCCAACAGCATAAGTTCAATTCTTGCACTGGCTGATATTACCAGGAGGGACTTTCCTTCTCAATCTCTCCCCTCACCTGAGGCATGGCAAACCTTCATTTAAACCATCACCAGTCCCTCTGTCTAATGAGGCAGCAGTATTATGGTCCTCTGGGACTATGGCAACCTTACTTTTTTATTGTAAATAGATACGGAGTGAATTTAGGGGAGGGAAATTAGCCCAATGTCATATTTATGTCACATTTTTTTGATAATCTTTTCAATTGTTTTGGAGGAAAGTACCTATCCACCTTTATGGATAATAGCAAACTTTTATTTAAGTATATATGTTGAGCTTTAGTGGAAATTATTTTTTAAAATGTGTGCTTATTCTCTCTCAATAACTTCTGACAGGAAACTAGATATCGTCAGAGATATTTGGATCTGATTTTAAATGATTATGTGAGACAGAAGTTCATCAACAGGGCCAAAATCATCACCTATCTACGGAGGTTTTTAGATAATCTGGGATTTCTGGAGGCAAGTTTCTTTATATTTTCTTATATACAGTATATGTTTTTGAGTATTGCATATTTTGATTTTCAGATGTGAAAAAAACTCTAAATTTAAAAAAATATGTAATTCTGAGATACTTAGTGATTTTATGCACTTAAATGTTATTCTCATTATGTAAATTTAACCTTTCCTACAGGTGGAGACACCCATGATGAATATAATTCCAGGTGGAGCAGTTGCCAAGCCCTTCATTACACACCATAACGAATTAGATATGGATTTGTACATGCGAATTGCTCCAGAACTTTACCATAAGGTATGAGCATAGAGAGGTGCATTTTCTCAAAAGAAGGATGCAAATGTATGGAGCACTTTTCATGTTCTTAGGATGTTCCACTGTACTTCACATTGCCTTTTGAATAAATTTGAAATGCTGTCTCAGTTGCACTATCTACGAGGTCTACTTCAATAACTCACCAAAAAAAACTGTGCTCTATTTCTCACTATCTTGCCTGTTACATATGCATCTATCTGTGACAGTATTCTGCAACAAATGAGGTGGTGTTGAGATGGTTACATTTTGAGGCTGTGTCTTTAAGGGCAATATGGAGGTATGCTGGAGGTCATGTAACCTGTCTTGAATCATGCTGAAAAGAAGCCAGGGTAACTTGGTTGGCAGAGGGGCCAAATTTGTTTTTAATTGGTAAAAGGTTTTAAGATATTTACATGTCTAATCAATGACCAGAGCAACTTTGCCGCTAAAATGATAGCTTGATCGACAGTATCCAAATCCCAAACAGGTGTTAAACTATTTGGATTTCTAAATGGATCTCTCCACAAATGCTGCTAGACCTGCTGAGTTTCTCTGGCACTTTTGTGTTGTTTCTAACTTCTGAAAGGTTATGATTTGGATAAGATGCAAAGAATACAAATGCAGAAAACAAAAGCTATTGGGAAGTGATAGAATCCAGTAGCCAAACTCTAAGATGGTGCAGAAAATTGCATTTAGATAAGTTCTTTAGATTTTTGTTTTTCATTTAGAAACACAAACTAATGCATTTAATTCCAAGTTGTCCTTATTGTCAATTCCTGAAGAAGGGCCTGTGCCCGAAACGTCGAATCTCCTGTTCCCTGGATGCTGCCTGACCTGCTGTGCTGTTCCAGCAATAAAGTTTCAACTTTGATCTCCAGCATCTGCAGACCTCACTTTCTCCTCCTTATTGTCAATGAACCAAATGAGGACTGACTCCTGGTGCTGGCCTTCCTCTCCACCTCACTCCCTAGTAATGGAGGCTGGTTACCAGTGCCAGCCAGATGTACATTTTATTGAGCAAGATGTACAGTATATAGTAAAAGAAAGTCACAGTATTTTGATTTATACATTTCAAGTTTGCTTGCAATTAACTTTAAGTTAATGGATATTGTAAAGATAAGGATAAGGTTTACCCAGTAATGTTTTTAACTCAGAAATGAAAGGAATGACTTGTGAATGTTCAATGAAAATTTGCCAACTGTACTTGAAAAAAACTCACACGAAATCTTACTATGCTGAGCTTCACTCTTGGACATGCAATTCAAGAGACAATTTGCTGTAAAATAAGTTGTCTTCCATATAAATATACAATGTGATTGCAATTTGTGCTTTTGAGTTGTAATTTAACACTCAGAAAGGAAAGATAATTTTAGTTGTCTGAATATGTGGAGTTTCCTTTAACCAAAATATAGCTTCGTTTTTCAGATGTTGGTTGTAGGAGGTCTTGATAGAGTGTATGAAATTGGGCGCCAGTTTAGGAACGAAGGAATTGATCTTACTCACAATCCAGAATTTACCACATGTGAATTTTACATGGCTTATGCAGATTACAATGACCTAATGAAAATCACAGAGAATCTTCTTTCAGGTTTGTAATGTAATTTCTATTGTAATCAAATCATAGGAAAACATTTGTAAATTGTTTAATACTATAAATCTTTTAAAAAAAATTGCTATCTTCTTGGTGGCATGATCTTAGTTCTGTCCTTATCCAAAAGATGGTGTGATCTTGCTCGGAAATACTCCTACAGACTCCAGTTTCTTACTGCAGTTATTTCCAAGTGATAATTATTAATGAGTGAGTTAGAGTGAGCTTTTTAACTTAGGGTGGGATATTGGCTCTACCTTGTCTGACAGCCTCTCATGCACTTTCTAGATAGTAATACTGCATAATAATCAAGACAGGAAAAAACTGGCTGTATCTTCTCCCCCAGAAAAAAAGTCTTGGAGACACTAAGGCAAACTGCAGATTCTGTGACTGATGTTTGAAAAGAATAAGCTAACTTGGTACTGAATTCAATCAAACCTTTTCAAAACACTCATGAAGTTTTGCTTTTGCAGGTATGGTCAAATATATTACAGGCAGTTACAAAATCACGTACCATCCTGATGGACCTGATGGTCAAAGTTATGAAATTGATTTTACACCACCATTCAAACGTATCAGTTTGGCAACAGATCTGGAGAAAATTATGGGAGTTGAATTTCCACCCACTGATCAATATGAGACTGAAGGTAAGAAAAAATGTTTATTTCTGGCACCGTGAAACAGCAATTTGTGATACGATAGTTGCTGTTCCATCCTGCTTCTCCCACAGCTTTGTCTTTATTTTTACAATTCAGTTAATCACACAATTCTCTTCCATTACACTAAGTCTTATCCAACTGCATGAGAGTGCCTTCTTACTTTTCCAGTAGCAGCTAAGGATTATGCTGTTACTCATTCCACATTTAGCACACTGCCAACATGTGTTTTTTCTAGAATCGTTGAAATTATATAGAATGTGAAGCACAGAATTAGGACATTCTAACCAGAAAGGTCTTTGCCAGGATGCTTATGTTCTACACACAATTCCTCACTCAATTCATTAAATCAATTATAATAGACTTTTATTCCAAAACACTTAAGTAATTTTTGATATAATCAAACTATAGGAAAATTGTTTTCAGTTAATATTGTAAATTGTTTAATACCGCAACATCTTAAAAAGGATTGCTATCTTCTGGACAACATGATTACCTAACTTCACTTTCAAATACGTCAATGATGTTTGCCTTAACTATTGTGTTTGTGATTTGTATATTCATAACTTCTTACAGCCTTTTTCAATTAAATTTCTTCAATACAATTTTTGTATTTAATTATTTTAACAGCTTTTTGGTGAGGATAGAATCGCATTGCTTTATTGATATGCCTTTACAAATGCAAATGGAAGGAATCCTTGGAAGTGTACGGTAAAATAGGGAAAGTCAGCATGGTTTCATCAAGGGGAGTTCATGCCTGACAAATCCGTTAGACTTATTTGAGGAAATAACTAGCAGGTTAGACCAAGGAGAGCCAATGAATATTATTTACCTGAACTTCAAGAAGGCCTTTGACGGTGTCGCCTTGGAGGCTACTGATTAAGATAAGGGCCCATGATGTTCAAGGCAAGTTGCTACCATGGATAGAAGTCAGGCTGTCTGGCAGAAAGCAGAGAATCTGGGTGAAAGGATCCTTCTCATGATGGCAGCCCATGACAAGTGGTGTTCCACAAGACTCCGTGTTAGGACTACAATTTTTCACTTTATACATTAACAATCTAGATGAAGGAACTGAGGGCATTCGTTTACAGACTAAGTTTACAGACGATATAAAGATATGTAGAGGGACAGGTAGCATTCAGGAGGAGAGGAGGCTGGACAAGAATTTGGACAGGTTAGGAAAGCGGGCAAAGAAGTGGTAGATGGAATCCAACGTAGGAAAGTGTGAGGTCAGGCACTTTGGTAATTCGTTTACAGACTAAGTTTACAGACGATATAAAGATATGTAGAGGGACAGGTAGCATTCAGGAGGAGAGGAGGCTGGACAGGCACTTTGGTAGGAAGAATAGAGGCATGGACTATTTTCTAAAATGGGAAGAAAATTCAGAAATTTGAGGTGCATAGAGACTTGGGAGTTCTCATCCAGGATTCTCTCAAAGTAAACTTGCAGGTCGAGTCAGTAGTGATGGAACTGAGGGCCGTGATGGTATTTATTTTGAGAGGACTTGAATATAAAAGCAGGGATGTATTTCTGAGGCTCTGGTCAGACCACATTTGCAATATTGTGCACAGGTTTGGGCCCCATACGTCAGGAAGGATGTACTGGCCCTGGGGCATGTTCAGCATGTTCAGAGGAGTTTCATGAGAATGGTCCCAGGAATGAAAAGCTTAATATATGAGGAACCTTGAGGACTCTGGGTCTATACTCAAAGTTTAGAAGGAATTGGTGGGGTGGGGGTTCTAACTGAAGCACATAGAATACTGAATATTCTGGACAGAGTAGATTTTGGGAAGATGTTTCCATGGGTCGGAGACACTGGGACCCTAGGGCACAGCCTTCGAGTAAAGGGAAGACCTTTCAGACCGGAGATAAGGAGAAACGTCTTCAACCAGAGTGTGGTGAATCTATGGAATTCATTACCACAGAAGGCTATAGAGCTAGGTCATTGAGCCCCAAGTACCTATCTATCTCAATCTTAAATATACTCAAAGGTTACAGGGAGAAAGCGGGAGAATGGGGTTGAGAAACTTATCAGCCATGATTGAATGGCAGAGCAGACTCGATGGGCTGAATGGCCTAATTTCTGCTCCTAGGCCTGATGGTATTATGGAAAGTTTCCACATCCTACTGTTTCACTAATTGTGAAAAGTCATGACTCATGTACCCAAATGAAAAATAGAACCTACAACATAACTACTGATAAAATAGAATTCAAGAAAAATTTCTTAGAAATCTGAAAGATGAGGGCAATATGCTACCTGTAGTTGCTGGTTTATTTTTGTATCTTTTATTTGAAACAAGGCTGTAACAGTTGCAATTCTCCAGTCTTTTAGCACCTGTTTCAAACAAGGTTCGAAAGATCACAGAAAGTTCCTCACCAAATTCCACATTCACTTCTCAGCATCCTCACTTCTGGTGACTTCTAGTCTTGGTGATTATCAATTTTGTATCTACAGTCAGCTTTTCTACAGCCCATCCAATATCTCAACCACCAGTTCTTTATTAAGACTTCAAGAGCATCTTCCGTGATAGAGGAAGAAACGTACTTTAGTATTTCAGCCATGGACTCTGCTACCACTATTGGGTCGCCCTTTAGTGCCAAAATTGGCTCCAGTCATTCTTTTTTCCTATCCTATGCATGAATTAAAAATAACAACAATTAGTAAAACACTTTAAATTTGACTATTTCTGTATCTTTGTTAGAATTGTAAGCTTTAGCCCTGCTGTAAGATTAACTTACTACTTTTTGTTAAAACAGAGACCCGTAAATTCTTCGATGATTTGTGCAATCAGAAAGGTGTTGAATGTCCACCTCCAAGGTCTACAGCCAGGCTTTTGGACAAGGTACGAGTTGAAATATATGAAACCCTGGGCTAATTTCTGGATCAGGAACCTGACACTCTGACCATGCTGGGGCCCCACCCTAAATGCTATTTTGATAAAGGAAAGACCTTACCGGTTCACTTTACCTTTGTTATTGTTTCAAATATGTCTTCTCTTCCTATCATCTGTTAACAATGCTCTTTAATGAGCTTACACCTGGCTACTTTGAGGCTTGGGGGTCACTGCCATACAAGCCCTTTGAACATTTTAGCAGGTCATGGAGGCATTGGGATGACTAACCGACTATTAAGGCAATGAGAACCATTTCAAAACCTTGCTTTCACTTCTCAATTGAAAGGTCAGCCCCAATTCATCATACAGTCAACAGCTTGAAATGACAACATTATGTGTAGTGGCAGTGCTTTTGTGATTTATTGGTATTTCAATCACAAGAATGTTAATATTTTGAATATTACAAGTGTTTTGTATAGTATTTAGAAAAATAGTTTTATGTCTTTCTGCTTTCCATTCTGCTAATGGTTCAGGCATGAGAAGCTGTCATGATAAATGGCAAAGGATCATCGTCGTAGAGATATAAAACAGAATTTTCCCAAACTCTAAACAACATTCACAATGGCAAGATATTTAGTTTGGAAAAATACAGCAGGAACAGAAAAATTAGATTTTCTGCATCGAGGGGATAAAAGTCAGATTATCCACATGAAGTTTAATAGCGAAATGAGAATCTCACTAGTGCGTTGAGGAGCCTATCTGTATGCATGAATATCTCATTACCTTTCTTTTACCTAATTTCAATGCAGATTTGAGTCTTCCCAGGCAGTGGTTAGAAACTAGATGGTGTCAATTTCTGATATAAAATTCAGAGCTGTTACTGACAGACCAAAGTTGCAGCTT
The DNA here is from genome assembly GCF_004010195.1 of Chiloscyllium plagiosum. Classification (NCBI taxonomy): domain Eukaryota; kingdom Metazoa; phylum Chordata; class Chondrichthyes; order Orectolobiformes; family Hemiscylliidae; genus Chiloscyllium; species Chiloscyllium plagiosum. The sequence goes on from NC_057726.1 coordinate 27,343,558, forward strand.
TTTGGCATCTACTGTGGGCATCTGTATTGACTAGCAATTCCAAACATCGATGGGTACAGTCCATAGGCAGCGATGGAATTTTATCAATGGAGTTTCTGGAAAGCAACAGCTTCACCACCTTTTTGTGGCATATCTCCAATTTACATAAAAAATTTCAGCACTTAACTATTACATTTTAGAGCTCACCAAGACCAATGCAGTGCCAGGCTGCTCTGCTCTCAGGGACAGGCACGCATGTCATACATTAAAACAGGGTGCATCTTGGTCCGTTTAGCTTGCTTTCTTAGCACTTGTTCACTTTACACCTGCATGTATTCCCCCAGTGTCTCTGCCTTGCGTTTTTACAAATTACTGCTTCATTCAGAACTTAGACTCTTGGTATTTCTTTTGAGCCTTGCCCTTTAGCATTTGATGAAATGCCAGGCAGCACTGAACAATCAAGGGAGAGGTGTGTTGCTGTACTGCACCATGGTTACATTCAGTGGAAAACACAATACAACCTAAAAGCCCAACATGAATGTCCAACAAGAATAGACCATATTCTAGCTAAGGGGGACTGTCGTCAATCAGGGCAGTGCCACCACAGTCAGTCAAGGGCATTTTCTGATTTCAGGCCAGGGCTTGAATATCAGTGAGTTTACTGACTTGTTCAGGATCGGGGATCTATGATTTTGGTTTGGGGAGTGGGCCAACGTCAGTGTTGCAGGCTGAGTGCATCCAGTCCAAGGACTAACAGTAACTTCATAAGGTGTACGCACAGAAGTAGGCCATTCAGCTCATCAAGTCTACTGCACCATTCAATGAGATCATGGCTGATCTGATAATCCTCAGCTCCACTTAACAGATCATCAAAAGACCCTCTAGTGAAGTACAGGTTTTTAAAAAAAAACCTGTTCAAGGATGTTATGACTGGAGCAAGTGGGACTTGACCAGAGCCTTCTACTTCAGAGGTAGGAACACAACCACTACATCACAAGAGGTCTCCCAAATCGCAAGGATGAGAAACATAGCCTGCAGAGATGAACCTGTGCAGGGAACCCCCAATAGATTTCAAGTCTGTCACTTGAACCACTCGGCCATAACCACAGATGACAAATAAAGGCTTTTTTTATAAATCACCCTGTTCAAAACCATTCAGAGCAGGTAGGGCATGAACCTGTGCTTTCTGGTCCCACACTATGACTATGCCACAAGACCTGCTTACCATGATGCTCCATAACATTGATATCTCTCCAGTATCTCCTACATTTCAATGTCGCGTACTATTCATAGATGGCTGGTAGAAAACAGTAGCTTCTCTTTCCCAACCCTGATTGATGACTCTATTACATAGACTCCTGATTGAGGACATTCTTTTATAGGTCTGGGGATTTGTTGTAGTAGGCTACAGAGTGCAATGATCATCCTTGTGTGCTCTAGCTTTAGCTCTAAGAAGTAGCTAACTCCTTCTTGAAAACATTCAGCACTCGGTCTCAACCACTTTTGATGACTGAGAATTTCACAGGTTCACCACTGTCTGAAGAAGTTTCACAACATCTCAGTCAAGGCCTTGGTACCCAGGAGTCAGTCAGTAGTAGCTCAGTCCCAGCCTCGGTCCCCGGAGGTCAGTCGGTAGTAGCTCAGTCCCAGGCCTTGGTCCCTGGGAGTCAGTCAGTAAAAGCTCAGTCCCGGCCTTGGTCCCCGGGAGTCAGTCGGTAGTAGCTCAATCCCAGGTCTCAGTCCCCAGGGGTCAGTCAGTAGTAGCTCAGTCCCAGGCCTTGGTCCCCGGGTGTCAGTAGGTAGTAGCTCAGTCCCAGGCCGGTTTCATTCTCATCATTAGTTCACACGGCACCAGAAGTAACATTGCCAAGATTCTATAGTTCGGAGTGAGGTGGATGTTGGTGGGAGTAGTGGGTGTAAGTTGCTTGTCGAGAAAAGATGTTAGTAGTTTACATTTAAGCAATCAGAATGTGAGAATGGCAGAACAATGGTGTGTCTCCTGTCAGACTTGAAAGGACAGTAAGTGGGATGGAGGAAAGGAGGACATGATAACAGGCTGAGTTGATAAAGTGTGGCATTGGAAAAAGCACAGCAGGTCAGGCAGCATCTGAGGAACAAGAGAGTCAACTTTTCGAAGGGTCTGTTTCCATGCTGTACATCTCTGACTCTATCTGCAGCAATAAGTGTACAGGGACATTCATGATTTGAAGGTGCTGGTGTTGGACTTGGGTGTACAAAGTTTAAAAAAAAATCACACAACACCAGGTTATAGTCCAACAGGTTTAATTGGAAGCACCAGCTTTCGGAAGCGCCGCTCCTTTATCCATGTTCTGAAAGCTCGTGCTTCCAATTAAACCTGAGGGACATCCAAGTTTCATTGCATCTCCCCTTTCCCAATTTATTGCTATTTAGATGATAATCAGTCTTCCTGTTTTTGGTACAAAATGGTTAACCTCTCATTTATCCACATTATACTTCATTTGCCATGCATTACATTGCTCACTCAACGTGTGTAAATCACACTGAAGCATTTCTGATCTTCCTGACAGTTCACCCTTCCACCTACCTTTATATTGCCTACAGTTTTGGAGCTATTACTTTTATTTTCCTCATCTAAATCAATGCATTTTATGAATAGCTAGAGTTTAAGCAGTACCCAACTAAAAACTGGCTACCACTTGGAAAAAGACACATTCATTCCCACACTTTGTTTCCTTTCTGCTAATTGATTCTCTATCCCATGTGCATTAATTTTACATACTAATCTCTTATGTGAGACATTATTGAAAGACTTCTGAAAGTCCAAGTGAACTGGTTATGTCTTCAAAAACTTCCAGTAGATTTCACAACCACGACTTGCCCTTTGTAAATCCACACTGATTCTGTCTAATCCTGTCACTTCTCTCCAAGTGCTCTGCTATTGTTTTTAGAATGGACTATAGCATTTTCCCGAATACTAATGTTCGGCTAACTGGTCTATAATTCAGTTTCCTCTCTAACTCCTTTTTTACATGATGGGATTACATTAACTACCCTCTAATCCAGAGGAACTGTTCCAAAGTTCATAGAATCTTGAAAGATGACGACCAAGGCATTCATTATTTCTAGGGTCACTTCCTTTAGTACACCTTGACATAGATTATTGGGTCTTAAAGATATATCAGTCATTAACCCCATCCATTTCCGCAAACTATTTTCCTATTAATACTGAATTCCTTCAGTTTGTCCCCCTCAGTAGACCATGTGTGCTCCCTTGTTTCTGGGACATCATTTGTGTTTTCTTTTTTTGATTGCAGAACCAAAATATGTACTTACTGTTCTTCCCCATTATAATTTCCTCTGTTTCTGATTGTGTGACGGATCTATGTTTGTTTTCACTTTTCATTTTTCTCTTCATATACCAATATAAGCTTTACATCCATTTGCATGATGGCTGCAGTCTTAACTCACGGGGTCCCGTCTTTGCGTGTTCTTTTGGAAGGAGAGACTCACACTGGCAACTATGGTTAGACGCAGACAGCAGTTTATTCACAGAATCTTAACTGGTACAACGAATCTACAAGCATGCATTCGTTGGAGAAGGCGTTCTGTCTTCTCGTTCAAACTTGACACAATTATACTTCGCGCTGCCTGGAGTCCCCGGTCAGTTCGCCTTCCCCATTGGTCCATTCATCTGCGCGCGCTGGGGATCCGTCCTCCTATTGGCCGCATCGAAGTGCCTGTCCAGCTCCTGCTGTGCTTGACAATGGCTCAGCCATCCCCGGGAGCGGTTCCGATCCCGTATTCAATAGTTCATTGTTTCAAGGAATTACTATGCGTCTGACCGGCTAGCCATTTTCAATAGTTTCAGTTTAACTAAATTGACAATTACACTTATCCACTTTAGACTTAAATAGAGCCAACAGTTACAGGTTCCGATAGAGCAATTCACACTTGTCTAACAGTTACAGATTCCGATCGGTTTCTTTATTAATCCCGAGTTTCGATGGGGCAATTGATACTGGCTGGTATTTACAGGCTCAAGATTTAATTAACATTATGCATATCCCTTACAAGCTCCAGCTAGGTAGTCATGCAGTCGCCAGCAGCAGCTCGCTTGGCTGTTGTTAACCATTTCAGGGCTAGAAGTGTCTGTTGCGGAACTAGTGTCACCCTCCCTAGCCCTACATTAAACACCCCAGTGAAATCTCCCCAACAGGTCTGATCCTTTTATGGACATTTTCAATGTCCCTCTCCTGGATCTTGTAGTCTCCCTTTCCCTTGTCAACCATGGTAGGGCCATCTTTCCTGTTCTATTTGTGTGTCAAACAGGAACAAATAATTGTCGCAGTTCCTCCATGCTCTCTTTAAATGTTTTCCATTGTTTATCCACTGTCATCTCTTTAAAAAAGCTTTGCCCAATTTATCATAGCTAGCTCATGCCTCACATCATCATAATTTGCTTTCTTTAGATTCAGGACCCTAGACTCAGAAGCAGAAAGGTGAAGTGATGGATGTTGAGGATCTGTAAGAGGGACAGAATTCTTCCAAGGAGGAAGCTAGAGGAGCATCACCTTCAGATAGAGTGCAGCTGAATGGGGTCTGACATACCAGACAGAACTTATTTGTCACCTGCTATAAATTGAACTGGGTTTAGTGAAATCATCATTCATTGACTGTAAATGTGCTGATGCTGGAATGGCAAGCAGCCCCTGTTTATTCCCTCTGCAAATGCAGTTTCAGTTTGTTTTTTCAAATTTGCTGTAGTGCAATAAAGGTAATGCTACAAACTATTGAAAGGCCTCATAACATTTTGATGCTCCACATTCAAACATGACAATGCTTTATGCTACTATGAACATTCGGGAAAGAATAGCATTCCTTCAGTGTTCTAATGTTGTGTGGCAGTAAGGAAGAGTAGCCTCTTTTGCTTCATTCCCTAGCTGCAGTTCAAATGACAGACAAGCGGTGATGTAAATTGTAAATATATTTACAAATATGAGATGCCATCTATGTGCTCTTACAGGATTTTCTTATTCCTTTCCTTCCATTTTGTCTCAGTGCAGAAGCAGTTTTCCTTGATTTGGACAGCTCCTGTGTAATTCTTTACACACTGGAACTGTGAAGGGCTGTTCTGGCTTGCAGTGTTTGAGCTAGGCTTTAAGTATGGCGCTGTCAGTGGGAATGCCAAAAACCCCTGGCAATAACGAGCACCTCTGCTGCTGGTGAGCACAGGGTATTGCAAGAGAGGTGCTGTGAGGGACTGGTACATATTGTAAGTTCCATAAAATTGCATGAGTAAACTTGACAGAATTCTCATCGAGAAACCCTCCATGAAATCCCTGAAATTTACACTAAGGGCTGATTTTTCCAAAATGTGTCTGTGTCATTGGGGCACCTGCTTGGCAAAATTGATATCCAGATTTAACTGATAAATGGGGAAGTACATCTGTGCTAGATTTTGATTAAAAGGTTAATTTGCAATTCAATATTTAAAAAACACAGTTGCAATCTTTGTAAAACAGGAGTTATTCTTCATTTTTCCTCTTTATTTTGTGTAATGCACACCCTTTGCTTTTTATTTGCCAAGTTTAGTAAATTCAATGACAATGCAAAAATAGAATCATTTCTGTAAATCATCTTTTCCTTAAATTGTAATTCCTTGAAATGTGCCATACTGCATGAGCTGGCTTGCCAATACCTCAGTGGACATTTGCTTTACTGACGTTGTGAGGCTAACTATACTTTTTCACCTTCAGCTTTTCCAGTGTTATGAGGGATTGCCACAGTGCTGGTTGATCACCGAGATGTCAACCATAGTTTTTGGATTTGCCAACTGGTTTTATAGTCAGATGCTCTTCCTGCTCCTAACCTTCCCACTTATACGGGGCTGGGAAGAGACTTACAGCATATTAAATAACAAATTCAGTTTCTCTCTATTAATTAGTATCCTTTTGTTTCAGTTGGTCGGTGAATTCCTGGAGGTTACTTGTATTAATCCAACATTCATCTGCGATCACCCTCAGATTATGAGCCCACTGGCCAAGTGGTAAGATTTATGACTAACAAGATCAGAAGTAACACAACCTTTGTGTTTCAGCAGTGTTCAACACTCCTAAATGTTTGGAAGTGGGGAGAAGAGACAAAACACAACTAGTCTATGGAAAGACTTTGCCTCACAGCCTTCCAATCTGCCACTCATTTCCAGACACATGCAGCTGTGATTTAATAACTTATTTGTCTTGATGTGTCTAGGCCTTAAGATATAAGTCACAAGTATAATAATATGTCATAAAGAGTTTATTTTAGTAGTATTAAGTACCAGGAAAGATGACTAAATAGTGTATTCATAACGTTGTCTTTCCATTAGTGTGTGTTTTCAATTCATAGACTGACTGTGACCTGATGCCATTCAAATTATGTCTGGGGACTAATTTGCTTTTGCTTCCTGTTTGGCAATTAAATTTCCAATTAAGTTGAACATACAAATAAGGAACAAGAATAGGCTACTTGGCCATTTGAGCCTGCTCTGCCATTCAATAACAATATGGTTGATCTCATTTTAACCTCAAGGGGAGACTTGATACAAAACAGTAGACGTCCTACAAGAGTATGGAATGTGCATGGAAAAGGAAAAAAAGAAATTAGGAGAGCAAAATGGGGGCATGAAAGAATAATAGCACAGAATCGGAAGGAAATCCTGTTATTTTACAAGTACATTAAGGGTAAAAGAATAACCAAGAACATTAAGGACCACAGTATTAATTTGTATATGGAGACAGAGGACAAAGGTTGTGCTCTAACCTTATGACAGTGTTCACTACTGAGCGGGATGATGTGAGACAAAAAACTGCAGATGCTAGAATCCAAAGTAGACCAGTAGGAAGCTGGAAGACCACAGCAAGCCAGGTGGCATCAGAAGGTGGAGAAGTGTCCACCTCCTAATACTGCCTGGTTTGCTGTGTTCTTCCAGCCTCCTACTTGTCTACTCTAGTGGGATGATGTGGACCTGAAAATCAAGGAGAGAGAGACTGTAGTTTAAAGCAATTAACATTGATAGAGAGGAGATTCTGAGTGGTCTGGCAGGTTTAAAGGCAGTGCCAGATGAAATGTATTGCAGGCTGTTGAGAGAGGCAAGGGAGAAAATAGTGAGGGCTGGCAAAAATGTTCAGTTCTTGTCTGGCCAAAGGAGAGGTGCCAGAGGACTGGACAACAGCCAACGTGGTAGTATTATTCAGGAAGGGAGCAGGGGATAATCCCAGCAAATTACAGGCCAGTCAGTCTAACCTCAATGGTGGGGAAACTATTGGAAGCAATTCTGAAGGACAGAATTAAGCTGCACTTGGAAAGACAGGGATTAATCAGTAACAGTCAGCATGGTTTTGTTAAGGAAAGGTCATGTTTAACCAATATGATTGTTTTTTTTTAAGAGATAACCTGTGTGTAGATGAGGGAAGTGCATTTGAATTAGTCTACTTGGAATTTAGGAAGGCTTTTGATAAGGGTCTACATGGGAGACTGATAGCAAAAGAAAGAGCCTGTGGCATTCAAACAAATTTGCTGATTTGGATCCAGAATTGGCTGAATGGCAGGAAAGAAAAAGTGATGGTTGAGAGGTATTTTTGTGACTGGATGCTTATTCTAGTGGGGTACCACAGAGATCTGTATTGGAGCCTTGCTGTTTGTGTTATACATAAATGATTTTGATTTGAATGTAGGATGGTTGATCTATAAGCTTGTAGATGATAGGAATACTGGTAGGGTGATAAACAGTGAGGAAGATAGTCATAGAGTTATACAGCATGGAAACAGACCCTTCAGTCCAACTCATCTGCACTGACCAGATATCCCAATCTGACCTAGTCGCATTTGCCAGTATTTGACAAACACCATCACCACCACCCTCCCTGCCTACCTACAATTTCACTTTCAAGGAACTATGCACCTGCATGCATAGGTCTCTTTGTCCAGCAATGAGATGATGCAGTTAAGCAGAATAAACAAGGCATGGGAATACATGATGAATGGTAGGGCCTTGCGAAGCATCAAAGATGAGGGGAACCTTGGTGTGTATGTCCGCTGCACCTTTCAGGTAGCAGGACAGGTAGATAAAGTGGTTAAGAAGATCTGTGGGATATTTGCCTTTATTATCTGAGGCATAGAGTTTTAGACCAAGGAGGTCCTGCTGAAACTACATAAAATATTGGCTAGGTCACAGCTAGAGTATTGTGTGCAATTCTGGAATTCATATTATAGGAAGGATATGATTGCACTGAAGAGACTGCAGGAGATTTACCAGACTGTTGCTAGGGCTGGAGAGTTCTGGTCATGAAGAGTGATTGGATAGACTGGAGCTGTTTTCCTTGGAGCAGTGGAAATTGAGGAGTGACATGATTGAGATATACAAAATTGAGGCAGAGATGACTAGATGTCGATGCAGAATGATGCCAACATCATGGGTTCATTTACTATGAAGGCTTCTTCTTCTCAACCTCTCCCCTCACCTAAGATGTGGTGACAAAGAACAAAGAAAATTTACAGCCCAGGAACAGGCCCTTCGGCTTTTCAAGCCTGAGCCGATCCAAATGTACTGTCGGTCAATTCCTAAGCATTTGTATCCCTGTGCTCCCCACCTACTCATGCATCTGTCCAGATGCATCTTAAATGAATCTACCATGCCTGCCTCTACCAACTCTGCTGGCAACGCGTTTAAAGCGTCCACCACCCTCTGTGTGAAGTACTTGCTGCATGTATCCCCCTTAAACTTTCCACCTCTCACCTTGAAAGCATGACCTCTTGTTATTGAAACCTTCACCCTTGTCTCTATCCACCCTGTCTATAACCTTCATGATTTTGTAAACCTGAATCAAGTCCCCCTCAATCTCCTTTTTTTCAGTTGAAAATAAACCTAACCTACCTCAACCTCTCTTCATAGCTAGCACCTTCCATACCAGGCAACATCCTCATAAACTTTCTCTGCATCCTCTCCAAAGCGTCCACAACCCTCAGGTTAAACCACCACCAGCTGTCCCCATCCAATGAGTCAGTGGCCCTATGATCTGAAACAGCTTTGGTGACTTTACCTTTACAATTTTTACATGTGTACACCATTGGCTGGATTTTGAGATAGTAATGAGAGAAAAACTTTCAGCACACTATTAACACATCGTATCATTAACACAGCACGGGTGTTGGTTTGGCTCTGTTTGCTGAATGGTTGGTTTGCAAAGCAGTTGATGCCAACAGCAAATCCCATCGCTGGCTGAGATTGCCATGAAGGACTCTAATTCTCAACCTCTCCTCTTGCCTGAGGTATAGTGGCACTCAGGTTAAATCACCACCGATTGTCGCTCTGTAATAAGAGAGCAGCCCTATGGTCTGGTAAGACTGGTGACAACAATACAGCACATATTATAATTCCTTTGAAAATGGCATTAACCACTCATCTGCACAAATGCTGTTAGACGTGGGGAAAATGTGCAGAAATGCACATGTTGCTGTCAATCTTCACTATAAATTATACTGTTAAAGTCATCACAGTTTACAATTAGAAAATCTGATTTTATACTAATACTGAATTACTACTGAACCTGATGAGGAGTCACTGAATTGGAAATGTTATCCCTGCTTTCTCCTCATAATACTGCCAGACCTGCTGAGTTTTGCCAGCAATTTGTTTTTGTTTCAGATCTCCAGCATCCGTTGTTCTTTGTTGTGTACTACTGGATCTCTTTGGCAATGAAAAACTAATTCAATACAGGACATTTTCATTTCACCATATCTCCTTGAGCAAATTGGAATAGAAGGGGACGTTTTTCTGCACAATTGTACATTTTGAGTCATATTGGCAACAATGATAATCAACCACAATGCTTTCTGCTATCAACTCATACAGTGCATTTTTGACACGCATAAGGATAAGAACTGGTGTGTGAGACCATGCATTTAAGGGTTAAGTGGCTGCACATAAGGATAACTTTTTTTTTTCAGATTCACTTACGTTTCTTGATGACTTTGGTATTTTTCAGCCTTTGACAAGGGTACTGAGAGATAATGAGCAGTGGGAGTTGGGAGAGGAAATATCTTAAAAGTCATAATAAAACTACCCTGAAAGATAAGAGAAAAAAAGAGAAAATGTACCAGTTAAAACAGGTAAAATGCAAGAGTTAGCCAAATCTAGGGCCATCATTCTTGAAAAGAACTGGGGATTCCTTCTGTTAACTGTGGAAGAGAGATTCTGAAGAAGTGGCAATCTGTGATTGCCAAACACTCCTTTTTTTGCATTCGTACTGAGCTTTGCATTTCTCACCAAGAATTCTGATCTCTGTTTCTTCAAAAATAAGTATTATTGAAATCTACACCGGTCTCCCACAGTGTGAAATATTGGGGAAGTCAAACCGTGACCCTTTTTTACAGTGATTCATTGCTATGTTCTTGAAGGGATGATGATGTCAGTTGTGAAGGGTACAAGGGAGGTGACAGAGTGCTTAGTGTAGGTCAGGGTGGAGTGTCAGTGTTAGTGCCAGGGTGAGTCTGGGGGATATGGGATGAAGTTGACGCCAGCAGGTGAGGCAGGGCATTGGGTCCCAGAGGTTCAGGCATCCAACAAGGCAGGAAATCTAGTTAGATTGTGGTGGTAGTTTGGGCTGCAGGAGTTTGTGTTGGTTGTCAGAAGTCATAAGGGCTCACAATAGGTGTTGCTGGGGCTAAAGGTATGTGGAGGTAATTTGGGTATATAACCTTAATAGTTACCAAAGAGTTGCACTGATCTTTAACTGCCTAATGTTTCCTGGGGAACAACTTCATGAAATCAGAACCCTCCAAATTCTCTGACATTTAAGTTTTTTTTTGGACGATTCTAAATACAGGGAATTGTCCATTTAAAATCTCCAAATTCCGAGGTACTTAATGTACTTCATAGCCTTCCTTCACACAATTCCAGTTTGCACTGCTCCCCTAACTGTCTAGCCATTGGATAATCTGGACCAGTGTATCAACATATGCATGATTTGGAGATGCCGATGTTGGACTGAGGTGTACAAAGTTAAAAATCACACAACACCAGGTTATAGTCCAACAGGTTTAATTAGAAGCACTAGCTTTCGGAGTGCTGCTCCTTCACACAACCACCTCATGAAGGAACAGCACTCCGAAAGCTAGTGCTTCCAATTCAACTTGTTGGACTGTGACCTGGTGTTGTATGATTTTTAACTCCATTTATTCAGGTGTTGACTGGTAGTATTCTTGAATTTCTTTTAGCATTTTTCTTGCCATTCCCAAGAGTTTACATGGTTGCTATTGCTTACAGAGTATTGTAAGTAGTAAGGTTTCATTAGAAGAAAGCCATGCACCGGCTGGTCTTTACTGCATATCATAGGTTGAAGCCAACAGGTCCAATAAGTAAAATGATGGAAATACACAGCATACAAAGCTCATTTAGTGTTCCAGGTATGTTTGCTTTATCAGTGCAGCTCTTAATGAGAGTGGACACCTGAAACGTGTGTGTAACTCTACTTTCAATCATGCACTGCGAAAGTTATCCATTTAGTATGTGATTTGAATGGAAGTAGTTTGCCAACAATAATGTATGATTTCTTTTAATTGTAAATAAAAACCTGTAAAAATATAGAAATTGGAAGTATGTTTAGCATAGAAGCTGGAGGGAGTGTTAGACATTTATCCAAAGAAAACCACACCGTTTTTACAAGTGATGCAACATTTAAAAAACAAGATGCTGTTTGAAGGACTGTGAATTTTTTACGTACGCATTCAAAAACTTCCTAAATAATTTTACTTTTTTATCTGTTTTAGGCATCGTTCCTTTAAGGGTTTGACAGAGCGCTTTGAGCTTTTTGTTATGAAAAAGGAGATCTGCAATGCTTATACAGAATTAAATGATCCTATTAAACAAAGAGAGCTGTTTGAAGATCAGGCAAAGGTGACTATTTTCATTAGATCTTTGGTTGAGGCTGCAAGTAGCAGAGATAATACTATAGTACTCATAATAGTTAAGAGAAAAGAAACTTCAATCCTAATATCTTAAACCAAAATTACCTCTGGTTTCTAAAGAAGAGTGCTTTCCACTTTTCAAAGTATATAATTTACCACAGGACTGGCAACTTTGTTCAGAATCTTAAGAGTAAAATAAGTGGTATATTTACCATCTCTGTGTCAACCATAATACAATCTCTAATTAGCTTCAAGATTCCCAAGTACATAAAACAGAGAACAGTTCAGCACATGAGCAGGCCCTTTGGCCCCATCATGTCTGTGATAGCCATGACACCATTCTAAACTAATCCCATCTTGCCTGCATATCACTGTGTTAAACACTAGATAGACAACAAACAATTCTTCTCTCAGCAACACACAACTGTGAACAATTCTTGATTTCATTTTACTGAGATGTTTGTTTTGCTGATAATCGCAACAAGTGTTAGCTATATGAATTATGTGCATTTGTTCTTGATTTCATTCTTCTCAGTGGAGGTTTATGAAATAGTCAAACCTTACAGCATTACCAACATTTGCAACAACTTCATGAACACAATTAAAAATACAAACAAATTATTACATGCAACAGGATGAACCATTGTGGCTGCTCCCTGCAATGAAATCCAACATTTATTTAATGACACTTCTGTTTTTCACTCAAGTTATCTGGTTAGATTTACTAATAGATAACAGAAATGTACATTGGATATAATGGTTGTTTATGATTATATATTTGACTGTGTAAATATGGGTAAATTGTACTTATATCTGTTGAAACGTTTGCATAAATGCCCCCTCAAAGGGAAAATGCATTTGGAACAAAATCCTGCAGTATCAGTTCTGCATGTAAGTGGCACTATTGAACATCAACAATTCAGCAACGAGGCATTTAATCTAACTATAATGCATATAGTATAGACTAATTAGTGATTTATAAAACCACAGGAAGCTTATTTCACCAAATATCCTTGCCTTAGTTATTAATCTTGTTGACATAAGTTTGAAAGTAAATAGGTAATTAGGTTTAAAAGTATTCTTTTTGATTATTGCCCCTTCTAATTCTTCCAGACATGCCACTTTAGAGGCTGTTACTTCTTTATTCGGAGAGAATTAGAAATACCTTCTCACCTGTTCACACATCTATCCCAATACATTGGACCCTAATAACGTTCCATCTTGCTCAGCACCTGCTTTGCAGCCTGCTGGATCTTGCCACGTTCCTTGAGGACCTGATGCAAAATCTTGGTTCTGTAAATTTCATGAGCTGACCTCAACATCCAACATATTGCTCAGCTGTCTCTTTACTCTGTTTTGACACAGCACACACATTATTAGTTTAGTGTGTCTAAGAATAGATTTCAATATTTACTTTCTCCCCAATGGCAGATGGCAACGAATGAAACTGACCAGTGAGTGTAGAAGTGGGGATAAGAAATTGGTAAATAATTTTGTATCTGTGTAAAGTTTTCTTAACAGTGCTTAAGGTGTTTTATGAAATGAAGTAAATTGATCTAAATATCATGGAAAGAAAATTGACATTAGTTAGCATTTACTGTGGGTGTTTTTAAACCATAAAAGAACATGTTAGGGCACACTTCTAAGTTGGAATGTTTGATCCTGTACAAGATTATGCCTTTACATTTTTTTTTAAATCAAACCTTCCAGGCTAAAGCAGCTGGTGATGATGAAGCCATGTTTATTGATGACAACTTCTGTACAGCTTTGGAGTATGGACTTCCTCCTACAGCTGGCTGGGGCATGGGAATAGACAGGCTTACCATGTTCCTGACTGATTCTAATAATATCAAGGTAAATTCAATTATTCATGTTAAAAAAAGGCAGTGTACTTGCTGTGTTATTTTTAAAATGGTCATATTATAGATTGAGAACTGGTGTGAATGTGAGCAGCATTTAGAATTCCAAGCCTGTTTCCAACATTTCAGAGTTGTCCAAAATTGTTTAAATGGCTCAACTTGGAGGTGATCTTGCAGATTGTTGGAATATTATTACCTTAAGTTTCCCTTCAAGCCACTTCAATCCTGAGTTGAAGCTATGTCACAACTTCTTCATTGTTACTGGATCAAAATCCTGAAACTTCCTTCCTAATAGCACTGTGCATGTCCCGATACCCCCAAGACTGTGTTGGTTCAAAACATTTGCCACCATCTTTTCAAGGGCAACTCAGGATGGACAATAAAGTTGGCCTATCCAGCGATATCCACATTCCATGAATTTTTTTAAAAGGTCAAACACAAGGCTTCTGTTTGGCAGCTATACAGAACACTTTCCAACAAATTTAGGTGCACAGGTATAACATTTTTTTCACCACTTGAACAATTGTCAAATATTGCTTCTCTTCTGTGTTGGTATGCTGTTGACCTACATAGAGCATGAAGAATGGGAGTGCAAACCCAAATCTATGTTTGGATTAGCAACAATAACAAGGCTGAAATTCATCTTAAGTAATATCTCTATGCTTTGGAGGACATAAAGAAAATCAAGGCTAGTTTCTGCTAGAAACTGGAAATATAGAGTTGCTGTGAGAGGTCAGAATTGGACTTTGTTCTTGTATTTCCTGGTTCATGAGGTGTGGCTACTTGAGCAAAATACTATGCACTTCTCTGGCTTTAGAAATATTACAAATCACAAGTTAGGGGGATGAAGGGAAATTAAAAATCTGATAGCTTGCTGATAATGTAACACCTATTAATGGATTTATTTTAAGTAAAAATGTCCTCATCACTCAGCGACAAAATTAATTTCCACTCTTTATTCTTTTCTATGGGCAGGTTAAGACATTACAATAGTCTTTCATGTAATTGTTTATATAAACAATCACTACTCAAAAATTCCCTTTTCACCATCCCTCAACAACTGTTTTGTCTCCAGTATGTGTTTGAATGTGTTAATGCCTATTGCTGGATATTTTTTCCTGAGCTCTGACCTTAATCATGATTATTAGTGAACATTTAGGCTTATTGTGCATTTTAACATTCCTTATTCTCTTGATTGATCAAACAAACCTCCACTGCAACTTTTCTCTCCTTTGAAGTCTAATGGGACTACTCTTCATGTATGATTTCATTTCTCTGTACCAAAACAGTCAGTCCACCTGGATAAATATTGTTCTTCATTGTCATTGGTTTTAAAAAAGATAGAATCCCTTTATGGAAGCACTAATACAACATGGATTCAGCAGATTCAAAATATGACTGCACAGCAGCATTTGCTCCAGCAAACTGAGTGGACAATAAATGTAGTCTTCTCTATATCAATTGTCTGAAAATGAATTTAGAAAGACACTCCAATAATGATTTTTAGATTATTAGATTAGATTACTTTACATTAGATTACATTACTTTACAGTGTGGAAACAGGCCCTTCGGCCCAACAAGTCCACACCGACCCGCCGAAGCGCAAACCACCCATACCCCTACATTTACCCCTTACCTAACACTACGGACAATTTAACATGGCCAATTCACCTGACCTGCACATCTTTGGACTGTGGGGGGAAACCGGAGTACCCGGAGGAAACCCACGCAGACACGGGGAGAAGAATGTGCAAACTCCACACAGTCAGTCGCCTGAGGCGGGAATTGAACCCGGGTCTCTGGCGCTGCGAGGCAGCAGTGGTAACCACTGTGCCACCGTGCCGCCCACCAATGTTAATGCCTATTGCTGGATATTTCTTCCTGAGCTCTGATCTTAATCATGATTATTAGTGAACATTTAGGCTTATTGTGCATTTTAACATTCCTTACATTTCTGTTACTCTCACGTACTTATGGCTTGAAGATCTTTTCTTGGTCTTCATATCTGCCTGCCATCCGTAACAACTTTGCAAAACATCAGCAGGAGATGTTCTGTCCTGTGTTAAATCTTATTTAACTGTCCATCTGCTATTATTGGATGTCAGACCATTCTTATAAGCAGATTTCACAACCCCAGTTAGTGTTCTTATTGAAAGACACTTTGAGTACTGTTCTGGCAGTGGTGCTGTTTTTCAATGAGACATTAAGCTGTGACATGTTGAATAATTGACATAGCTGTGAAAAGTCCCAAAATATTATTTAAAAAAAAGCTGTGACTTCCAATGTCCTAGCCAATGTTCATCTCATAACTTACACCACTAAAACAGATGACTTAGTCATTTCACTCATTTGCTATTTGTGGAATCTTGTACACAATTCCATTGCTGTGATGGAATTCAAAAAGAAAACTGCTGTTTGAATGTCTGCAGTGTTGATAATTTGCTTCAAGTCCATTAAGAGGCTTACTAGTAAAATGGGCAGAGTGCAGAATGGCAGCATTCCTTGTACAGCATTAGTGAACCAGTTTTTAAATCCATATCTACCTTGTTTCAAAGTCATTTTATGGTGCCCAGCTATAAATTACCAATTTTTTTTGGAAGTGATTTTAAATCTGCCAGCTCAGATGAATGCAAAAATCCTATGGCACTAAACAAAGAAGAATACGGACATGTCCTTGGTGTCCTGGCCAATTAAGGATAAAATCTTTTGGTCAGCATTTAGAGAAAAAACAAATTTCCTGATCCAAATATATTATCACATCTATAAAGATAGATGGAAACAGATGTATTCTGTGATGCATAAACAATTAAAGCAGAAGTTAATTCTATATATGTTTTCTACTTCAGGAAGTCTTGTTCTTCCCAGCAATGAAACCAGAGGACAACAAAAAGGAACCTGCAGATTCAACTGAAAATGAACATTCAGCAGAATAGGATTATTGTTCTTCAGCTTAGAGTACAAAATGATGATTGAAAAGGAGAAATGTACTGATAGTGAAAATATTACCACTTAGCTACCAAGATGAGTGTATTTGAGAACTTTAATGTTATTTGCTTAGTTTCCTCTCTCTCTTCCCTGTGATTAAATTTTATTATTAAACTAACTACTGAAGATGTGTGCTATTATACACTTGAAATACTGTCAATGTATACAGTCTCTTCCAAATTTATTTTCAACTTTGCTGACATTGATAAATTGTTTTTCTCTTTATATCACTTGATATCAAGAAAACTAGGTTTTTTTTGTACTGCTTAACAGCTTTTATACGACAGTGGTATATCCAGATTTGTTTCTTTATATGCATATGAACTTCAGTATTAGGGAATGGGTCTCTGTGAATCACTCAATAAACTAAGGCAATATAATGAGATACTGTGTGCAGTTGACTGCAGCTTAGATCTGGACTCAGTAGCTCAGTGGATAATGACTGCTGGTGTGGAACAAAACTTAATGGCAACAAGGGTCACACCAATTCAAATTGCTGTTTTACTGTTTGTTTAAATAAACACTGTCCCACTAGAGGTTGTTCAAATTGTCGCTATAATGAAAGATCAAAGTATTAACAAAACTTCAAATTTAACTAAAATATAATTCCTGAAGACAATGATACATTCCAACCCTGCTGTGCCCACTATTCAAAAAAGGCCTGTAATGTGCATGTATCCTCTCCATGGATAGTTGAACGTGAATCTAACCACAGGAGATGGGCAATCATATGCCACAAATCCCATCACGGCCCCCTGCCTGAATGTATTAATGGCCAGCTTAACCTGTTCAACCCTCTACATGGAGTGCACATAGATCAGAAATGTGGACTAAAGTGCAATTAAAAACTTGAAACCAGTCCTTTAGTAACTAACTAGGGATTGCAAATGAAACCAATCTAGATAGACACAGAAGACCACCCCTGCAAGGCAAAACAAACGTACATATGGGACTGCTACAAGTAACATTCTTTACCCCAGGTGCCGAACAAAAAGGGAGTGGACTGTCTCGTACACAACCTCCACATTAAAATTCTCCACTGTAAAGTGGGACATATGCCAGGGTGTATGCAGTTGGCAGACAAAGATGAGGAAGTGGAGAGTGTGCAGTCACAGCCCACATAGGAAAGCTCCGCAAGGCATTTTTAAAGTGCACAGAGGGAATTTCTTTGAGACAGAATTATGAGGCACAGAATCAGAGACAGTGTTGGGTTCTTTTCGTGAGGTTTCACACACAAGATGCAATTTGCACACACCACCACCTGCAAACAGTTAAAGCTTATTAAAGCTAGGTGACCCCTTTAACCCTCTTCACAGGCATACAAAGTCGAGTCAAAGAGGCCCTGAACAAAGAAAACACATCCCCTATATACAGGTCAGTTGGTCGTGCTCACAGATAGTCTGGCTGTTTCCCCATAGTCACATGCCACTCAAGACAACCCCCAGTCACTCCTTCAGTCACATTACCTCAGGTACAATACAGGATGAGATCATCCTCTGAGATAATGCAAATGTAAATGCCGTAATCCTGGGGAATCATTATGCAGACGATTTCCTAATTCAGTGATTTCCCCAAGACAATGTAGGTGTAATATGTCCTAGCTTCAGGAAATGGCTGAAAAGCATTTCTGAATGGAAGAGATTGAATGAATAAATGATTGTTCAATTTGCTAATAGTAGGGGGAGTAGTAGCAAATGAATGTCTGAATGGAGTGGGAGTCATCCACATTTTTGCATGAATGTCATCCCCACCCACTTCCAGAATGTTCAGTCAGTGCATTTAACTCTTGGAATATCTCTCTGGACATTAACATGATATTAAATTTAATCTTCTAATATTACAACAGGATTTGGTTTCTGGGGCCAATAGGGATCAGTTAATCTGAAAGCTGATCACAATGCCTGCTACACCCTAATGTTCTGTACATTTATGGAGCCAGGTACCGCAGTCAAAGACTATGAATGGCTTTAGCCAAGTACTGGACATTGTCTGCCCTAACAGTTAATTGTATTGGTGCTTTCCAGCCTGCTCTTCCCCCAACAACCATGCAAAATCTAGCTGACAGAAGGCCCCATTCCTGATCATCTTCAGTTTCCTCAGACAATTGTCTTCATCTACTTCATAATGATGTGCAAGCTTTAATTCTTGCCCATTGATCTACAATAGACTCTATCTGAGTAAAGCTTAGGGTTAAAAAACTTGGCCATTGCATCAACAGCTTTCCTGTTGCAATACTGCACCTCACCTTCAGCAATTACATTGGGCTTTGGTGAAACACTGTGTTCCATGAAGGTTTGGTGGCAATATCCAAGAAAGGGTACACTTACTGTTCAGGCAATACAGCAAAAATTCACTGGTTTGTTGTCAAGATAGCTCTTCTCGGACAAGCTTCAGTAAGTGTACTCTATACCATCTGGAGTTTTCAATAATGTAAAGTGAAATCAAAGGTTGCTAAAGGATGGCAGATATTAAAGGTTGTCTCCCCTGACAGGAATCTAAAACATAGGGGCAGTCTCAGAATATGAGGTTGATAATGTAGGAGTTAGAGAAGGATCAAATTCTTCACTCAGGATTGTGAACTCTGAAACTGTTTATATTAGGGAGGTTGTGAATATTGTTGACGATATTTAAAGCTGGGATTTAATCAATATGCAAGGCCATAAGAAATAGGAACTAGAAAAGGCTCTTCGGACCTCAAGCCTACTCCACTATTCAATAGGATCATGACTGATCCAACATTTTCTCACAGCCACTTTCCTAACTTTTACCCATAACCCTGGATTCCCTTACTGATCAAGAATCATTCCCAGCCTTAAATATAAAAGAGGTCAAAAGCTGGAAAAGCACAGGTCAGGCAGCATCAAGGATTCTGGCACAGCAGCTTTTGTAGCAAGGAATTCCAAATATTCACAATCCTCAGGAGAAGAAATTCCTCCTCATCTCAGTTTTAAATTGGTGCACCTTTACTCTGAGACTACACCTCTGGTCCTAGACTCTCCCATGAGGGAAACATCCTCTCAGCATTTATCCTGTCAATCCCCTTAATAATCCTAGATGCCTCAATCAGATTTGGCAGCCTGGAGGGAAATTCAATTTACTGCATCAAATCAACTATGATTCTATTCCACTCTTCAATATTAATGGGGTGGACCTGATCATCCATTCCTGCTCCTATTTCTTGCTCTTCATTTTAACATTAAGTTAAATAGTGGCTTCTGTGTCAGAGGTAGAGTCTCCTATCTTTGATCCAGGAGCTATTAAGAACATAAGAACTAGGAGCAAGATATGCCATTTGGTCCTTCGAGCCACCATTCAATAAGATCATGGTTTATCTTTTCTTGGCCTCAGCTCCACTCCTAGAAATAAGTAATAATATCTCAACTGGTTGATTAGAAAATATAAACATTAAGTTGAAATCTTGCAGTTGAAATCACAGTAGCAGTGACCCAGGTTCGAATCCAGCCTCGGGTGACAGTCTGTGTGTTTGTGTGGGTTCCCTCCCACAGTCCAAAGATGTGCTGGTCAGGTGAATTGGCTATACATAATTGCCGATGAAAGGCTTTTGCCCGAAACATCGATTTTCCTGCTCCTCGGATACTGCCTGACCTGCTGTGCTTTCCCAGCACCACTCTGATCTAAGCTTTTGCCTAATTACCCACAGTGTTAGGTGCATTAGTCAGAGGGAAATGGGTCTGGGTTGGTTACTCTTCGGAGGGTCGGCGTGGACTTGTTGGGCCGAAGGGCCTGTTTGTAGGGAATCTACCGCTCATAGTTAGCACAACAGTGGGTTCGCAAAAGCCAAGCGACCGCTCTTTTTTCTCGGAGACAACAATTACTGTGACCATACACGAACTAGATACGTTCCAGTAAATTCAGATTGTCTGTCGAATTTACCGGACAACCTTCATTCGCTCAGTGTTTAACGGCTGAAGGAAGTTGTTCCCCTACCAGGCGATTCGCGAGGTCGCTGATGGGGGGCTGCTGTCATTCTCGAATGATCCATTCAGCGAGCGGATCACGATCCACGTAGTCACATTGTGACGTTACCGCAGCCGGGCCCAGCCAATGGCTGCGCAGCGGCTTCACACATGCGCAGTGATATCGTCTGATCGTGCGGAGCCTTGGGCCTGTGAAGGTAAATGGAGTGAGATATATTGTTGGTGTCGATGATGCTGTAAGTGAGGAGCTAGAGAGAGGCGTGTCTTGATAGGATTTCCGATCAGTCGTGCGAATTCATTCTAAATGAATTAAGCATTACTTAAGGAGCAAACACGTTACGATTCGATTCTCCAATTTAGAGCTTATAGGGATAACTATCACCGCCCCAACGAAAGCAGTGTTTTCACACACTGACCTGTTGATGAGAAGACTGTGTGCAACAAAATACTACACACACCATTTAATAATTAGGTCTATTCCACAGCAGCGAACTTTCTGGGTTTAGATTTTCCATGCTGTTTTGAGAGTTCTTTCCTGGCTTTTGCTGTAAAATAATAAATACTGTAGACTGTTAGGAATGGAACGAAGAGTAGGTTTTTTTTGGAGTACATTTGTAAATTGCATTGAGTTTGTCCCTAAGTATGTAGGAATGTTACTCATTGAGGACATTATATTTTCGTCTAATTCCAAAATGATTCTACCATCCTGTCAGCAACTTGCACCATCTTCAGAGTTGACTATCAGTTCAGGTCAACTAGACAGAAGTGACTGCAGATGCTGGAAACCAGAGTCTAGATCAGAGTGGTGCTGGAAAAGCACAGCAGGTCAGGCAGCATCTGAGGAGCAGGAATATCGACGTTTTGGGCAAAAGTCCTTCATCAGGAATGGAAGCAGGGAGCCTCCAGGGTGGATAGATAAATGGTGTGGGGTGGGAGATTGTGTGTTTGTGTGCTGGGGAGAAGATAGCAAAGAGTACAATAGGTGAATGGGGGTGGAGATGGAGGTGATAGGTCACAGAGGAGAGTGGGGAAGGTAGCAAAGAGTACAATGAGTGGATGGATAGATCAGGATGATAGGTCAGAGGGGATAGGTGGGAAGGGAGATTGGAAGGTGGGACAGGTCATGAGGACGGTGCTGATCTGGAAGTTTGGAACTGGGGTAAGGTGGGGTGGGGGGGAGAGGAGGAATGAGGAAATTGGTGAAGTCCACATTGATGCCCTGGGGTTGAAATCTTCCGAGGCGGAAGATGAGGCGTTCTTCCTCCAGGCATCGGGTGGTGAGGGACCGGTGGTGGAGGAGGCCCAGGAACTGCATGTCCTCAGCAGAGTGGGAGGAGGAGTTGAAATGTTGGGCTATGGGGCGGTAGGGTTGATGCAGATGTCCCGGAGATGTTCCCTGAAGCGCTCTGCGAGGAGGCGCCCAGTCTCCCCAGTGTAGAGGAGACCGCGTCGGGAGCAACAAATACAATAAATGATATTGGTAGATGTGCAGGTGAAACTTTGATGGATGTGGAAGGCTCCTTTGGGGCCTTGAATGGAGGTGAGGGAGGAGGTGTAGGGGCAGGCTTTGCAAATCCTGTGGTGGCAGGGGAAGGTGCCAGGACAGGAGGGTAGGTTTTGGGGGGCATGGATCTGACCAGGTAGTCATGGAGTGAACAGTCTTTGCGGAAAGGGATGGGGAGGGAACTATATCTCTGGTGATGGGGTTCATTTGGTGGTGGTGGAAATGTCGGCGGATGATGTGGTTTTTGCGAAGGTTGGTAGGGTGGAAGGTGAGGACTGGGGGATCTGTCCTTGTTACAGTTGGAGGGATGGGGTTTGAAGGCAGAGGTGCGAGATGTGTTGGAGGGTATCTTCAACCACGTGGGAAGGGAAACTGTGGTCTCTAAAGAAGAAGGCCATCTGGTGTGTTATGTGGTGAAACTAGTCCTCCTGGGAGCAGATAGGGCGGAGGTGGAGGAATTGGGTTATGAAGAAAAGGCAAGAAAGTGGAAATCAAGATGATCAAATCAGCCATGAAATCATTGAATTGTAGAGGTTCTGCTTTTAGGTCTAATGATATTGGAGAAAGTAGTTCAAAGGTAGAAGAGCTGAGTAGAAGATAGAAATATGTGTTCTTTATAACCGTTGGAGAGTTGAAAATTTGCATCTGAAAGAACACCAAGGTCTCAAACTATGTAGGTCTGGGTAGATGGGTTATCTTGTTTACACTTAAGTACATTTTCTTCTCTTGATAACAGTTACAGAGGAATCTTCTTAAATCTTATTCTGAAAATCAGATCAACCCAAGAATGTTCAGTAACTGTTCCTGTACCCATGAAGCATAGACATATGCGCAGACTAATTCAAATAAATTAAAAGTTCGCATAATGAAACTTCAACAACAAACCTTTTTATTTTTGTAATGTCTTTAATGTATTAAGACATCCTAATGCACATCACAGAAATATTATCAAATTGACTTCGACTCAACCCTTGTAAGAAGTTATTGGAATCAAAAGCTTAATAAAAGAGGTATGTTTTCCGAACATCTTAAAGGAGAGGGTAGTAGAGAAGTGGAAAGGTTTAAGGTCGAGGCAGGTCAATGGTAGAACAAATGAAATCATAAAGTTTGAGAGGCCCAAACCAGAGATACACTGAAATCTTGGAAGGTCAATTGAAGTTAGATGTATGCAGAGAATGTTGAAATTTGGAAACAAAGTTGAAAATTTTAAAATGGAGATCTGCACCAATGTGGGCTCCAGAGCACAGAAATGATGGGTTATTAGGTTTGTTGTGGATTCAGACATCAAAATTATCACCAAATTCAAGTTTACCAACTGTCAAAGTTGGAAAGTAAACAAAGAGTAGTGAAATTGTTAAATACAAACATAATAAAGGCATGGGCGAGAGCTTCAATAGGAGCAGATGTGTGGTTGGAACTCTGGAATAAATGTAACACCAAAGTTAGTTTGTCTGGATCAACCTGAGACAGCTGTCAATTTATAGCAAAAGTTTACAGTGTAATGTAACTGAAATGAGACTAACATGGTCATTCTAACAGATGAGAGACTTAACAAACAATCAAGGTATTTTTCAATGTATAATTTCAGTTACATCACACTGTAAGCTTTTGCTATAAATTCTGTGTCTTACAACTGTGTACTCCACAACTACCTGATGAAGGAGCGGCGCTCTGAAAGCTAGTGCTTCCAATTAAACCAGTTGGACTATTACCTGGTGTTGTGTGATTTTTAACATAAAAAAAGAGGTGGAATTGATGACGAGGAGACATTGCAATGTCTCAACTATTCAAATCCTTCAGTTCTTAACTTTTACATGCAGCAGTCAGTCAGAACTAACTGAAGTTTACTTCAGGTCAATTTTTATTCAAAATAACAATTTTTTTAATCTAGACTGAGGATTATTCAAGCAAAATCACTTGTCGTAGCCTTATAAATATAATGCTAAAAATCACACAACACCAAGTTATAGTCCAACAGGTTTAATTGGAAGCACTAGCTTTCGGAACACCGCTCCTTCATCAGGTGGTTGTGGAGGGCACAATTGTAAGACACGGAATTTATAGCAAAAGTTTACAGTGTGATGTAACTGAAATTATACATGGAAAAATACCTTGATTGTATGTTGATAGTTTCACTTCACTTCTTTCATATATAAATCACAACATTTTTTTTAAAGTTACATTCTCAGGTTAACTGTAACAATTGGTGTTAGCTAGACAATATGTTGAAGATGTTAGCCCCCTGTGTTCCCTGACTGTGCCATAATGTTTAGACTGATTCTAATCTAAAAAGTGAGTTAACAGAGTCTTAGATGAATTCATGCAGTTTTGAGCAAAGTACAATGTAAATCTGCAAGTTCAAATTTACCCACAAGCGAATATGTATATGTGTGAATGTGGGTCTTTTGTGTGTCTGTCTGGGGTGGGGGGGGAATGTGAGTGTGTGTAAAGTGGTCTAAGTCTGTGAGAGGATGCATAATGAGTGTGGGAGTATATGTGCCTCTGGGAGTGTGTGTGAATGTGTATAAGTGTGTATGTGTGCGTATAGGAGTGCCTGTTGTGTGTATGTGTAGGAGTGTCTGTATGTGTGTATAGTGCAATGGTGGTCTCCTGTAATGTGACATGAACCCAGGGTCCTAGTTGAGGTCCTCCCTATTAGCTATCAGCCTCTGCTCGGCCACTTTTTGCTGCAGCCTGTCCCAAAGTCCGCCTTGGAGGATGGTCACCCGAAGGTCTGAGTTGAATGTCCTGGACCGCTGAAGTTTTCGCCAACTGGGAGAGAACACTCCTGTCTGTTGATTGTTGTGCAGTGCCCATTCATTCGTTGCCGTAAACTTTGCTCGGTTTCCCCAATGTACCATGCCTCAGGGCATCCTTGCCTGCAGCGTATAAGATAGATAACGTTGGCTGAGTCATGTGAGTACCTGCCACATACATGGTGGGAGGTGTCCCCACGTGTAATGGTGGTATCCATGTCCACACTCTGACATATCTTGCAGTGCCTACTGTGACAGGGTTGTATGGAGTTGTCCTGAAAGCCGGGCAGCTTGCTACGAACAATGATCTGTTTTGTTCGTAGCAAGCTGCCCGGCTTTACAGTTAACCTGAGAATGTAACTTTTTAAAAAAAAGTTTTGTGTTTTACATATGAAAGAAGTGAAACCATCAACAAACAATCAAGGTACTTTTCAATGTATAATTTCAGTTACATCACACTGTAAACTTTTGCTATAAATTTTGTGTCTTACAATTGTGTCCTCCACAACCACCTGATGAAGAAGCAGCGCTCCGAAAGCTAGTGCTTCCAATTAAACCTGTTGGACTGTAACCTGGTGTTGTGTAATTTTTAGCATTATTTTTGTCAGGTTACAAGTGATTTTGCTTGAATAATCGTCTGTCTAGATTTTTAAAAATGTTATTTTGAATAAAAATTGTGTTATTTTTAACTTTGTACATTCCGGTTCAATATCGGCATCTCCAAAAATAATGCTCCCCAGATTCCTCCACCTCATGAGAGTATGAGCAGTGCAAACAGTATTGGTATGACATGAAGCCAAAATTCAAGCTGCATAACTTATCTCTAAGTAGCAGGAAATCCCAGTATGTAAAATTTAAGATAATTCCAATGTTAAGAGTTCTAGTCACGACCACAACTCAAATGTGTTTTTAAGCTGTACACTAAGATTCCAGATCAAATGAAACAAAAAAAAATCTTTCTTGAACTGTAGTGTTTTTCTACGCAATCAATTCTGCACAGAATGGAGTTAGAAAACAAATAGGCATGCACCAACTCCTGATAGCGTGCAACTGTTACCTTGAAATGCAAAAATATAACTTATCAAATTGGGAACATCTGTAACGGTCTTAATATTATTTAAATTGTAGTAGCCCTAATAAGTGCATTAAATTGCATGTCAAACACAAACAGAATTCACTTCATCTTGATTAATTTCTACAGCAAGTAATCAATCTACTGAAAATTTTGATGTCAGAACTCGCAACAAGCTTAATAACCAATCACTTCTGTGCTCTGGAGCCCACATTGGCGCGGACCTCAATTTTAAAATTTTCAACTTTGTTTCCAAATTTCAATATTCTCTGCATACATCTAACTTCAACCAGCCTTCCGAGATTTCAGTGTATCTCTGTTTTGGGCTTCTCAAACTTTATGATTTCATTTCTTCTACCATTTGACTCTATGACCTGCCTAGTCCTTAAACTCTTGAAGATCTTAAACCTTTCCACTTCTCTACTTCCCTCTCCTTTAAGATGTTCAGAAAACATACCTCTTTTATTAAGCTTTTGATCCCAGTAACTTCTTACAAATGCTATTTGTCAGTATTTCTGTGATGTGCATTAGGATGTCTTATTATATTAAAGACATTACAAAAATAAAAAGGTTTGGTGTTGAAGTTTTACTGTGCAGACATTTAATTTATTTGAATTAGTCTGTGCATATGTTTGTGCTTCATGGGTACAGGAACAGTTACTGAACATTCTTGGGTTAATCTGAATTTTAGAATAGGATTTAAGAAGATTCCTCTGTAACTGTTATCAAGAGAAGAAAATGTACTTAAGTGTAAACAAGATAACCCATCTACCCAGACCTACATAGTTTGAGACCTTGGTGTTCTTTCAGATGAAAAATTGAGTTTTCAACTCTCCATCTGTTATCAAGGAAACATATTTCTATCTTCTACTCAGCCGCTCTACTTTTGAACTACTTTGTCCCAAGGTCATTAGACCTAAAAGCAGAATCTCTACCATTTAATGAGATCATGGCTAATTTGATCATCTTGAATTCCACTTTCTTGCCTTTTCTTCATAACCCTTGATTTAATTACTGAATAAAAATCTGTCTGTCTTAGCCTTGAATATATTTAAGACCCAGCCTCTGTAGCCCTCTATAATAAAGAATTCCACAAATTCACTACCCTCAAGAGAAGAAATTCTTCATCATCTCTGTTTTAAAGGAGCATCCCTAATTTCAGATTATGCAAACTACTTCCACATTTTCCCATAAAAGGAAACAAACTTTCTGCATCTACCTGCCGAATCCTCTAAGAATTTTGTATGTTGCAATGTGGTAACCTCTCATTCTTCCAAATTCGGTGAGTGCAAGCGCAGTACACTCAACCTCTTTTTAAATTCATTCAGGAATGAAGGCATCACTGGCGAGGCCAGTATTTATTGCCAAGCACAAATTGCCCAGAGGGCAGTAAAGAATCAACCACATTGCTGTGGGTCCGGAATCAGATGTAGGCCAAACCAGTAAGGTTGGAAGTTTCCTTCCCTCCCTAACGGACATTAATGAACCAGATGTGTTGTTATGACAACTGACACATTCATGTTTAAACTCTTAATTCCAGACTTTCCTTATGAGAAAATTTCTTCGTACCCGGGCTCAGCCTCATGAACCCTGGACTGCCTCCAGTGCCAGTATATTTTCCCTTAGATTATATCCCACCTGTCAAATTATTGCCTACTTACATACCCTGTCCATATTCCCCTGCAAACTCCCAAGTTATCCTCACCATTTGCCTTCCCACCTATTTTTGTGTCATCTGCAAACTTGGCTATAGTATATTCACTTGCCTTATTCATTTAATATAAATTGTAAATGGTCGTTGCCTCAGCAGCGATCCTTGTGGCACTCCATTCGTTATAATGTTGCCCTCCTGATCCCCACTCTTTGTCTTCTATTAGTTAGCCAAACTAGTGTGCATAGATTTAAAATGAGAGGGAAAACGTTTAAAAAGGACCTGAAGGGTAACTTCTTCATGGGAGGGTGGTGTGGGAGTATGGAACGAATTGCCAGAGGATGTGATGTAGGCGGGTACAATTACAACATTTGAAGGTATCTGGAATGCTATATGAATAGGAAGAATATAGAAGGATATGGACCAAATGCTGGCAAATGAGACTAGATCAGATTGGACGAGTAGGACAGTAGGACCAAAGGGTCTGCATCCGTGATGTATAAGTCTATGACTATTTATTCTTGACCTTGTCCCACTGTATCTTTGCAGTTTGTATCTTCTTCTGCATCCTTCTGTTCACTTACTCTGGCTTTTTGCATGCCATTTGCAGTTACTTTGATCTTAATGTCTCAAGCTCCCTCGCTACACTTTTCTACATATAAATTTCTCTATTGGATATACATAGATCTGCCCAATCAGTCCATTAATGTTTATCCTTAAATATGTTTAATCATACTTAAATGCCCTGTTCCCATATCCCTTTAAGTCCTTTTCTACCTTCAACCTATCTAACCTAGTCTTGAATTTTGAGTGATTCAGTCAGTACCTTAGACTCCAGAATAGTATTTCTCAAAATTGTAAATTGGTGTGAAGAAATTTCCCTTACCCTCTATTCTAAATCTTTTATATTTTACTCTTGCACATGCATATGTGACTCTTTGTTCAAAATCTCTTGACTGCTGAATGAAATTTGCTTTCCTCTGAAACTTGGATAAATGGACCAAAATTCCTTCTAATTTTTCCCTTCAATAGAAATACTATCACAGTTCAGAGTAAAGAAAAATGCTTGTACACTTTATAAAGCGTGATTCAGTTTGATGTGTCATGTTTCTTTTCCATTTGTAGGACTAAATTTCTTTTTGTTCCCCTTAAAGATTTACAACAATGTGGACAGCTGACGAAATTGCCAGTCTTTGTTATAAACACTATTCTAACAAACTACCAAAGACAGGTCTGCCGGACCCCAAACGGGAATGGACATTACTTGCAGCTGTGGTAAAAGTTGAAGAAAAACCCGGTGCAAAACCATGTTGTAATAACGAGAGAAATGTTGGTAAGAAAGCAGGAAATTTATTGTCACCAATCCTACTGTACCTGCAACTGACGTGTGCATTTTAAACTTATGATATTTTTGGTATGTGTCTGACATATATATAAAATAGGATATATGTGATATTATTATCCAATAGATATTGAATAAGCTTTTTATTTTTGGAATGGTGACCGAAAGTTCCTGGTTTTAGTGATGTCTCACTGTATGTGTTCCAACTATCGCTTAACATTTATAAGTAAGATTAAAAAAAGGATACAAAGGCACAATTTTGTTAATGCTCTGAATTGTAATTATTTCTTTGTACATGTGAGAAACGAAGCTTGCTGTTCAATAATTTCAGTCCGAGTCAAATTCTGAAGCAGTCTTTATTCATACGGTCTTGCAAGCCAGGTGACCACAAAGTAGGCACATCGATCAGGAGGTTACATTACAATTTATACAGTTCAGTTGAGTCTATCGGTACTCCCCTTTTACTTCATATCTGATAGTTGTATTGCTCTGAGCAGCTGCTAATCTAATCGGCTTACCACACCTGTCTGTGGCCTGTTGTTGACGTGCAACCCCCCCACCCTTGATAGCCGGGTCTTATTACTTTTGCTGATGCAACACTGGGTCTTATTTGGTTATCTTGTTCAGACTAACTCCCTATGTGCGTGACAATTGTAACTGTCATGTCAATACATCTGTCTCTACCAGTTGACCATCTCCCTTTTCGGTTAGTTATTTCTTGGTCTACACCCTCGTGATCCCACCTTGCGATTTTTGCAGAAGCAAGATGCAGCTACTTGTAATTGTTTGTGCAAGCATATCTAGCTTAACATATAACCCTCCCCCTGCCCATGACTCAGCCTTGTGACTTTTGCAGAAACAACAACCTTCGCAGAAACAACAACCTGACTCCAGACCCACAGTTGACTCGATTAATTGCACTGTGGGCAGTGAGGGATGGGCAGTAAATGCTGGCCTAGCTAGCGACATCTTATCCCATTAATGAATTGTGAAAAATGTTTACTACTGTTTCCTTTTGTATCTTAAGCACAAACTTACTGATAAATCTTAGTCTCCTGTAGCTACCACTGTCGTAGATTTTGTGACACTGGTCAGTTTAATAATCCTTTTTGCCTGTTGGAATTTTTTTTGATTCATTCATGGGACATCAACACTGGACAAGCCAGTATTTATTGCCCTTCACTAATTACCCAATGGGCAATTGACAGTAGACCACATTGCTGTGGGTTTGGTGTCATACGTAGGCTATACCAGGCTATGATAGTAGATTTCCTTCCCTGAAGGACAATCTGCGGTGATCAGCATTAAATTCTTAACTACAGTTTTTGTTGAATTCAAATTCCACCATCTGCTGTGACAGGATTCAAACCTGAGTCCCAGAGCATTAGCCGAGTTTCTGGATTAACAGTCTAATGAAAATAACTACTAGGCGATCACTTCCCAAAGGTAAAATTGCCACAGACCTACATGTAGGTCAGACCAGGTAAAGATGGCATATTTCCTTCCTTAAAGCACATTAGTGAACCAGCTGGGTTTTTTTCTGACAATCAGAAGCAGTTTATTAGACTCTTAATCCCAGGTTTTTGTTGAACTCAAATTTCATCTGCCGTTGTGGGATTTTAACCCGAGTCCCAGGACATTTCCTGGATCTCTGGATTAATTATCTTGTCATAATACCACTAATCCATCATCACCCCTAATTTATTTTATAACACGTGTTTTAAAATAGGTTGGAATTGTCAAAATGAATTTTATTGAGAATATTTTGTTGTGTACTGCTGCTCCATTTAGCCTTTCGGACAGGATTCTGGGAAATCCGAAATGAGGTCGGGGAAAAAATTGAGGCGCTACTCCTTTTTAGAGGTGTTTTCAGTGTTGGAGCATAATTTTCTTGAATTCTAGAAGTAATTACTATTTTATAAGCTGTTGTGTTGTTTTGGAACTTTGGGGAGAAAAAGATCAAAAGAGTGGCCCTTTAAAAAGGAGGAAACGGACAAAAGGGCAGTGATCACATGTGTTGTGATTCAAATGGTGAAAGAAACCTAAACTCTTATCTAACCCAATTGTAACCTGCACAGCTGTTGCCTTTGCTGTACAATTTCAACACTTAAAAGGCATCTGGATGGGCATATGAATAGGAATGGGTTAGAGGGATATGTGCCAAATGCTGGCTTCTCTACTGTATATCTCTATGACTCTGTCAATGACCAAGAAACCAATGAAAATTGCTGACTACTTTAAGCATCTTATTTTCGTAAGACTTGTTTGATGTAAAGCTCATGAATTTCAGTACCGATACACCAGTGTGTGTTGAGTTTTTTAATCCAAGCAAGTCCAATCTACTGGACCTCTAAGTTTGGAAGAGGATAATTTAGATAGGTTTCCTTGTTCCTATTTGCTATTCCTTCTTCAAGTGCTAAAGTGGGCTGTTTAGTAAGAACAGTCGTTGCACCCATGGTTAATTAAAATAAAGTGCAGCATGATATAGACTTAGGCTCATCTGAAGAGATTTTCATGCAGGAGGAAAGAATGTCTCATGGGTGAGAGAGAAAAATGCTAATATGGGCCACATTCAATTGTCTTGCAGAATTGACACTTGTGTGTCATTCAAAACGTTGGTAAAATAGCCCATCATTTTGCATTGATTGGCATTAATGTCAATTTGTTTTGTTAAGCACAAATTTTAATATGAATATGAGAATCTGAGATGCTATATGAAGGACCTATGTTTCTTGCAGTAACCCTGGAAGTTGTTGCAATGGGAACAGGATCAAAGTGCATTGGACAAACGAAAATGAGCAAAAATGGTAATGTATTCATGATGGTGAATTGGTAACATAAAGGTACTTCTCCTTTGTAACAGTACATAAACAGTATTGTTGTTTGTCACATTAGAAAATAAGTTTCATTTGCTATGTTCTGTTTTCAACATGTTTTATATTTAATATATTGTTCTAATCAACCTGTTCAGAAGTGTTATTACACACATCTAGAGCAAGTGGGACTTGAACCTGGGGCTCCTGGTCCAGGGGTAGGGACACTACCACAAATACATTTTCACATTTATTGTAGCACAGTATCTCCTGAAATTAAATCAATGATTTTATCCATTCGATAGCTGGACTTTACATGTGCTGAATGATAATAAAATATGTTCTTATTTATATGCTAATCAGGTCTAATTAAAAGAGTTCCACTCTTCTACTCTCATGGAAATGGTTAGAATCAGAGGAAGATAGGATTAAGTGAAAGCCAGTCAGTCCCTTGAGCCAGCTCTGTCAATCAGTTAACTCAATGTGGATACTCACCATGTTCTCTTGCCTCCTTGGATGGCAAGGAATAATAAACAACTATATCACTTTATGTGCATTCTGTCATGGTCACAATTTTCTTTACAAACAATATCCTATATAGATGCTTGAAATAGCAAAGAGATTGCAGCTCTTGTTTTAAGTTTCAAACTACAAATCTAAGACAGATTTTACATTTGCTTACAGTGATTTTTCACTTTCCATTAATGCATAACAAATTACTTAAAAACTACACAATGTTTTATGTTTCTATAAATTCCTGTAACATAATGAAACATCCCGAGGCACTTTCTAGGAACATTATCAAACAAAGCTTGATACCAAGGAACATGAGGGGAATTCGATCAAACAACCGAAATCTTGGTCAAAGAGGTAGGTTTTAAGGAATATCTTCAAGCAGGAAATGAGATACAGGGAGGTTATTGTACAGCTTGAGGCCCAGGCAATTAAATGAATTGCCATCAATAATGAAAACAAGATTGAGAATTTTAAAATTAAAATATTGCTTGACTTACAGCCAATTTGGATCAGCAAACATGACTGCTTTAGTTGAGCCATGAAACATAGCAGTTATTTGCATAATGTCTGTGAAATGAGAAGACATCCCAAGGTGCTTTAGTTGATTTTTGTAGATATCTATTTTCAAACAGTATTTAGAAGTGACAAGTTCACAACTGAATCAAGCAGATACACAAGTGACATAAAAATAGAACCAGTAGTTTTATTTTGGTATGTTTTTCATATTATTTTCAAACTTAATTATAAAACAGGCACAGTAACAGACAAGGAAGTACACTAGTGTTATAAAACAGAACAGACCAATTCTTAAAAGTGATGATTAACTACAGGATACTGAAAGGGATTTATCAAAAATGCTGGAGAAACTCAGCATGTCTGACAGCAACTGGAGAGAACACAGTTAACATTTGAGACCAGTAACTCTTCTTCAGACCTGAAATTTTTAGGTTGAGCATGGGACAGAAGCTCAAAGTTTGTGTTATAGTGAAATTAAATTTAAACCCAATAGGGTTCATATTGCTCAACAAAGAACTTGGCATTCAGAAGAAATGAATAGTTACAAATGGATATTGCAAAATAATTATCATAGAGTAAAATTCCTATCCTCTTAATAAATATCAGTTAGTCATGAAATGACTGTATAATAAATAAAGAAATATTGAATAGTGGAGTGGATCAATAAAATTGAAGGTCCCTTTTGTTCTTCCCTCTCTTCCAGCCTTTCCTGACCTCTGTTCTTGCTTATAACCAATTGCATCTCTAACTGTTCCTAGGTCTGATAAAACTTATTGACCTAAAGCATTAACTTGTTTTTCTTCCCCCACAGAAGTTGACAGACCAAGAAAAAATTTAAACATTTCCTCTGTTTATTTCAGGTTTCCAACATCTTTTGTAAAGATGATGATGCAAATTGATAAAATAATCTGAAACTGACAACTATTTTACAAGTTATTAGGATGAAGGAAAATGAAGAAGGGTCTGTAAATGTTAATTATTGCTGGTCAGCCTCCATAATGATGACCAGATAACAAGTTCATCAGATTTATGACAAGATTAGATTAGATTAGATTAGATTACTTCGGCCCAACAAGTCCACACCGCCCCCCCGAAGCGCAACCCACCCATACCCCTACATTTACCTTTTACCTAACACTACGGGCAATTTAGCATGGCCAATTCACCTAACCTGCACATCTTTGGACTGTGGGAGGAAACCGGAGCACCCGGAGGAAACCCACGCAGATACGGGGAGAACGTGCAAACTCCACACAGTCAGTCGCCTGAGGCGGGAATTGAACCCGGGTCTCTGACGCTGTGAGGCAGCAGTGCTAACCACTGTGCTACCGTGCCGCCCACAGTTTCTGACTAGGAGAAGATACAATGAAAGATTCAAATATTGAAGGCTGTTACTTCATGTTGAATAGTGGAGAAAACCGCTTGGCTCACAGGATCAATTACAAATGAACAGTGTTACAATTCAACAGAGTGAAACCAAATCAGTGGCTAAACTGCAAGTTCTCATGACTGGAAGGTTGCAAGAATTAGTAATAGAGTTGTACAGCATGGAAACAGATACATCTGTCTGACTCATCTGCGCTGAACAGATATCCTATATTGGCCTAGTCCTATTTGCCAACATTTGGCTGGTATCCCTCTAAATGTTTCCAATTTATATACTCATCCAGATGCCTTTTAAATGCTATAATTGTACCTGCCTCCACCATGTTCTCTGGCAGCTCATTCCATACATGCACAACCCTCTGCATGAAGAAGTTGCTCCTCAAGTCCTATTTAAATTTTCCACTTTCACCTTAAACCTACACCCTTTAGTTTTGGACTCCTTCAAGCTAGGAAAAAGACCTTGGCTATTCACTGCATCAGTGCCCCTCTTGATTTTATAAACCTCTCTATAAGATCACCCTTCAGCCTCCAACACTTCATGGAAAATAGTCCAGCTTATTCAGCCTCTCCATTTAACCCTGTAATCTGGGCAACATCCTTGTAAATCTTTTCTGAAGCCTTTCAAGTTTAACAACATATTTCCAAAAAAAGGGAAGCTACAATTGAACAGAATATTCTAAACGTGGCCTAACCAATGACCTGTACAGCTGCAATATGATGTCCCAACTCCTATACTCTGCTCTGACCCCCTGAGAGACTGATCATCAACTCCCGTGTGAAAGATGACTTTGAATGCTGACAAAAGTTTGTTGGTTTATCCTGATGATACAACACTATTTGACACTCAGGTTGGACTAAATTCGAATGTTGTTCCCTTGTTCAAGAAGGAGAATAGAGATAACCATGATAATTATAGACCAGTGAGCCTTCCTTCTGTTGTGGGTAAAGTGTTGGAAAGGGTTATAAGAGAGAGGATTTATAATCATCCAGAAAGGAATAAGTTGATTAGGGATAGTCAACACGGTTTTGTGAAGGCTAGGTCATGCCTCAAACCTTATTGAGTTCTTTGAGAAGGTGACCAAACATGTGGATGACGGGAAAGTGGTCAGTGTGGTGTACATGGATTTCAGTAAGGCATTTGATAAGGTTCCCCATGGCAGGCTATTGAACAAAATACAGAGACATGGGATTGAGGGTTATTTAGCAGTTTGGATCAGAAATTGGCTTGCTGAAAGAAGACAGAGGGTGGTGGATGATGGAAAATATTAATTCTGGAGGTCAGTTACTAGTGGTGTACTGCAAGGATCTGTTTTGGGTCCACTTCTGTTTGTCATTTTTATATGGATGAGGGCATAGAAGAATGGGTTCGTAAATTTGCAGATGACACTATGGTCAGTAGAGTTGTGGATAGTGACGAAAGATGTTGCAGAGGGACATAGATAAGTTGCAGAGCTGGGCTGAGAGGTGGCATGTGGAGTTTAACGTGGAAACGTGTGAGGTGATTCACCTTGGAAGGACCAACAGGAATGTGGAGTACTGGGCTAATGGTAAGATTCTTGGTAGTGTAGATGAGCAGAGAGATCTTGGTGTCAAGGTACATAGATTCTTGAAAGTTGCCACCCAGGTTGATCTGGTTGTTAAGAAAGTTTGTTAGCTTTTACTGGTAGAGGGACTGAGTTTCGGAACCATGAAGTCATGCTACAGCTGCACAAAACTCTGGTGTGGCCACACATGGAGTATTGCGTACAGTTCT
Organism: Chiloscyllium plagiosum; assembly: GCF_004010195.1. Lineage (NCBI taxonomy): Eukaryota > Metazoa > Chordata > Chondrichthyes > Orectolobiformes > Hemiscylliidae > Chiloscyllium > Chiloscyllium plagiosum. The sequence goes on from NC_057726.1 coordinate 27,379,556, forward strand.
GGTCACCGCATTATTAGGAAGGATGTGGAAGCTTTGGAAAGGGTTTAGAGGAGATTTACTAGAATGTTGCCTGGTATGGAGGGAAGATCTTACAAGGAAAGGCTGAGAGACTGTCGGCTGTTTTTGTTAGAAAGAAGAAGAATGAAAAGTGAATTAATTGAGACATATAAGATAATCAGAGAGTGGGCAGCGAGAGCCTTTATCCTCAGGTGACAATGGCTAGTATGAGGGGACATAGGTTTAAATTGAGGGGTGATAGATATAGGACAGATGTCAGAGGTAGTTTCTTCGCTCAGAGAGTAGTAGGAGCGTGGAACGCACTGCCTGCAACAGTAGTAGACTCGACAACTTTAAGGGCATTTAAATAGTCATCGGATAGGCATATGGACGAGAATGGAATAGTGTAGGTTAGGTGGGCTTCAGATTGGTTTCACAGGTTGGTGCAACATCGACAGCAAAAGGGCCTGTGCTGCGCTGTAATATTCTATGTTCTAAATAAGCCAGAAGAGGGGCTATTTCAATGGGTTGAACTGTAATTATCTAAAATGGAAAGAATGAGATTTCTAGTAGTCTGTCAGGAATAGAAACTAGGAGCAGCAGTAGGCCATTAAGCCCTTTGATCCTTCTCCACCATTCAGACCCTTGATCTAAGTGTCAAATTCCAGTTTTCTCCCCATACACCTTGATGCCTTTTAAAATCTATAAAATTAACTATTTCTTCATCGAAGATATTCAGTAACTTGGCTTCCACAGCCACCTGTGGTAGAGAGTTTCACAGGTTCACCACCCTCTGAGTGAAATGTTTCCTTCTCTTAGTCCTAAATGGTCTACCCTATATCCTGAGACTGTGTTCCCTGGTTTTAGATACACCAATGAGGGAAAACATCTGCATCTTGTCTATCAAGTTCTATCAGAATTTTAAGCATTTGAAATATCTGTTCTCATCCCTGTAAACTCTAGCGAATACAGACCCAATTGAACCAATCTCTTATGTATTATAATTGAGAGAAGCCAGGAATTGCAGCAATGAGAGTCATAACTCAGTCCATTATAAAAATGTACTTGTGAACTATAAATATATCCTTTTGAACTGTGGCGGACTTTATGATTTTTCTAAGTCACATATCAGAAACTGGGATATTAGTCTGAGTTAGTGAGTGCCTTGAATATATTTGAAATATCTAAGTTGCATTGCAAAAGTTACCTTCCAAACCAGTAAACAAACAACCGTATGAAAATGATCCAATCACACCACCCATCGAGAAAATGGCGATAGCCAGAGATCAAACTGAGGTGAAGCATTTACAGATTGACAGGTTAATTCTAACATTGTAACCAGGTATAATTAAACATCTCAATAACCTTCTGGAGAATGTGATGCTTAACTGATGTTTTCTTTTTTCTTGGATTGCTGAGACATTTTTTTCAAACAATTCCATTTTGAAATCCAAATCCCAAAATTTACACGTTTCAGCACATCTTGAATACTGGAAGATTTATCACTAAGCGAAAAGTACTGGGAGCAGAGAACAATGGTAGGGTAGAGGAGATTGTTGAAAGAGGGTGGGGTGAGACTGTATACAGATTTGTTTCATTGAATTTTGTGCACTGAGATTTGAGAAGCCAGAGGCATTTGGCTGGTGCAGGAGTGATTGATGTTGTGGAATTTAAGCAAGTACTGGGTTGGGCAATGAAAGTTTCTTCTTTTTCTTTCCTTCTGATGTCAGGGGGTTGTTCTAGCTGGCAAAGGATTAAGAAGCATTCTGTTCTTTACCTTCTAATTGTAATGTTCCAAATTGACTGAAAGGAGGTGCTAAGAGAGCGAATCTCTGTCTTAAGTTTTCATATTCTAAAGAAATGTTAGATGTTGTTGAACTCTTCTCTACAGTAGTTAGCTGAGATGAACTACAACCAAGGTACTCCCCTATTTTTCAAAAGACTCACTAAGATGTTGAACCTCGAGAATACTTTGGTCTTGGTCTTGGTTCAGGCAATCTGTGTATTCATCTATCTGGCTATAAAATTTGAGAATCAATGATAGAGTGCAGTTTCAAGTCCACAAAGTTTACTTCCTATTGTCAGTGATTCTTTCTTCCACACTGACTGCAGGGTCACTGAGTACAAAAAATGGACCAATCATACACCTCCAAGGATAAATGCAGTAGTTCAGAGCAGTCTTTTCACTGGAATTGGCAGGAGTTGCCTGATGCTACAAGTAGCATAACCTATACTTGCAGAATGGAAAATAAGACTCAGCATAAGAAAAATAGGAGTGGAGCACAATGAAAGATGGGAGGTCATGAACTGAATGGCAGATCATGTTCTGAAATTGTGATGAAAGATGGGTTGGGTTACAGAAATAATTAGATGGATGCAGTTTTTGAGTCTCATTGCATATCCCAAGCAATCTTTAACTCCAACCAATCAGAAAAAATTAGTTACCTCCAGCCATTTGACTTGGGCTTGATAATAGTGTGTCCAGAAATTAATCGCAGCATTCAAAATTGAGCATTTTAATGTAAAAACAAACTTATCTGTACTATACTTTTCCTAGACATCAAGTTTCATATTCTCTCCAAATATTTTCTAGGTGATGTAGTTAATGACAGCCATGCTGAGGTGACTGCAAGACGTGGGTTCCTTAGGTAAGAATTCTAGCAACAGAATGTCCATTGTGTAAGCAAATCGTGTACTGAGTTCTTTGTAATTTACTTGTAATTTTATTAAACTAGGAAATTGAATGTGTCTGTTAAAGGAAGAACATCTTGGGAAAATGTATTTTTTATTCAGCTTACTCCCTGCATTTAAAAAGAAAATGGCTCTTTTTTTTTAAAATGCTAAATCTTTACATAAGTGGATGCCTCTAAAAATAGATAATAGCCAGACTGGTGGTCTTCTCTGAGGGTTATGTGGGATCTGTTGAATGCAATAGAATTCATTGAGCACATTATTGAGGCAGTGCTGCTCTTTGAATCCAAAATTAAGCCATAGTCCAATCTGCCTAATAGACATTCAGATGAGCTTTAAAAATCTTTTCTCAGTATTTTGACAAATACTCCTTCCTCAACCAATACTGCCACAAAATAAAGTTGTTCATCTTAATATGGTGTGGCATCTCACTGTGCACAGCCATATCTGCCTTTTTTGTCAGTGTAACAACAACATCACTTTAAACTAATTTGATACATCTGAAGTGCATTAAAACATATTTAAGAAATTTGATGCATAAAGCATACATGTTTATCTTTTTATTTTTGTGTTTTTGTGAGCTGTAACAAGAAAATAACTGTTTTAAAAACCAATGATTACTGCATGGTTTGAACACAAGTAATTTGAAATTCATTGTGAAAATTGTTCTTACAGCTGTGGGTTACAGTAGTATTTGCAGAGAAAGTGGAACCAAAGAAATTATGCGTAGATGGACTATTGGTTGGCAATAGAAGCTAATTGGTTAGTGTCCAGTTATTGATGACAATGACCTTGTGCCTGCTTAACAGCCTTATGATTGGTTCTCTGGTAACTGTACAGCTTGATGCTGGGAACAAAATGTGAAGAGGCCACTGGGCTCTCTCTCTCTCCAATGTCTGCAGCATACCATTTTATACCTGAAGAAAAACAGTTGATCTTTTCTTAAGTTGCTGTAAGCTGTATCTTTTAATTCATATGTTGAAAAACTTCTTACAAGTGAACCCGCTACCTGTGCTTCTTGCAAACCAATGAAAGCATCTGGAGAATGTTGATTGAAAAGCAGCTTTCTGACTAGCACAAGAATCCTCTCAACAGACTCTGTGAACAGGAGCCACTGAACTACTTTCCCAGTGCTCTCTCCATCCATAAACTATGTTTTTCCTGTGTGCATGTGGATATAGAAGGGGATTAGAGTTTTAATTAGTGGTGTTATATGCCAGTGATTTATGATTCAAGTTTAATTACTTATAATAAATAATAATTCTCGTTACATACACAAATCTGATCCACGCTATCTGTCAACCTGAGTCGACAGCTAAATTGAGAGATCTTTGCATGCTTTTTATAAATCTTTAACTTCTATGACAAATCTGTGAATGGCAGGCCGTGGTGTCCAGCTCACTACTCCAGATAGTGTGGTATGAGTATCTCTGTGTCTTTCATAATACGGGATCGTCCAAGTTACTACCTGAAGCTGCTTGCTGCGAAGCTATTACATATACAGGGTCAGCTTGTTCAAATACATTCACTGGATACTTTTTATTATATGCCTATCCATCAATGAATAACAGGAATTCACTGCAGTAACTAAGAAACACAATCTGTATCCATATGAAAGTTTTATTAATGGTAAATGATAAAGTTTGCATTGTACATTTTTAATTGGAATTTCATCAGTTAAGAGTATAACAAAGTAAGATGTAGTTTGCTTTGAGTTGTCCTTTGAACTGTTATATATTTCTTATGTTATTTTAATAACATAAATGACGGATGGGGGCATGGAAGGATGGGTTAGTAAATTTGCGGATGACACGAAAGTCGGTAGAGTTGTGGATCGTGACGAAGGATGTTGTAGGTTACAGAGAGACATAGATAAGTTATAGAGCTGGGCTGAGAGATGGCAAATGGAATGTAATGCAGAAAAGTGTGAGTTGATTCACTTGGGAAGAGTAACGGGAGTGCCGAGTACTGGGCTAATGGTAAGATTCTTGGTAGTATAGATGAGCAGAGAGATCTTGGTGTCCAGGTACATTGATCCTTGAAAGTTGCCACTCAAGTTGACAGGGTTGTTAAGAAGGCATAGGTGTTAGCTTTTTTTGGTAAAGCGATTGAGTTGCAGAACCACGAAGTCATGCTGGAGCAGTACAAACTCTGGTGTGGCCACACATGGAGCATTACGTACAGGTCTGGTCACTGCATTATAGGAAGGATGTGGAAGTTTTGGAAAGGGTTCAGAGGAGATTTACTAGGATGGTGCCTGGTATGGGGGGAAGGTCTTATGAGGAAAGGGTGAGGGACTTGAGACTGTTTTCGTTAGAGAGAAGAAGGTTGAGAGGCGACTTAATTGAGATATATAAGATAATCAGAGGGTTAGATAGGGTGGACAGTGAGATCCTTTTTCCTCAGATGGCGATGGCTAGCAGGAGGGACATAGGTTTAAATTGAGGGGTGATAGATATAGGACAGACATCAGAGGTAGTCTCTTTACTCAGAGTAGTAGGGGCATGGAACGCACTTCCTGCAACAGTAGCAGACTCGCCAACTTTAAGGGCATTTAAGTGGTCATTGGATGAGAATGGAATAGTGTAGGTTAGATGGGCTTCAGATTGGTATCATGGGGTGGTGCAACATTGAGGGCCAAAGGGCCAGTACTGTACTGTTATGTTCTATGTTCTATAAAATCAGGCTGTAGGTAAATTATTTTTCTGACTTGGCTAGTTTTAAAATTTAAGTTGTACTTTGTCTTTCAGTCCTACAAACCAAGGAGTCAGGTTGGTAAGAAAATAAGAAATAAAACCATTTCTTATCGTAGATGACTGAGAGGTATTCTCAAGCCTTCCCTTGTGTTCTCATTCTCAATAGCCAAAAAAAGAAATTTAGCTGAGAACTACCTGAAAGTTGTTAATTATGGGCTATTTCATTGAAACACAAAATTCTGAATGGGTTTGAGATGTTGTTTCCCTCATTGAGGAATCTAGAATATGAGGGAAGGTCTCAGGATGAATTTAGGAGTGAGATAAAGAGACATTTCTTTCACTCAAAGGTTTGTAAGTCTTTAATATTTTCCACCCTAGAGGGTTGATCATTGTTGGATATACTTAAGGTTAAGATAGACACATTCTTGGTCTCTGAAAGAATTGAGAGACATATGGGGAGCAGGCAGGAAAGTGGAGTTGAGGTTGAAGGTCAGCCACTGAATGGCAAATCCTAGCAAGCTCTGTGGTCTACCTCTTCTGTTCCTTACATTCTTATGTTCAAACTGGCAACCTCCAATATTGTCTTCTCTTTAGGCAGCCCCTCAGGATGGAAGATGACTTTCTTCTACTCCAGAGTGGTAGGTCTCAAGATGACTGATTAGTCCAATTCTGGACCTATAAATCCTGCTACAGGTGAGATAGATGATGTTTCTGAAGTGGTTAGATGGGATGCTCAGATCTTCACATGCTCCTTCTGTTTCCACTTGGCCTGCATCCTGAGCCTCTTTGAGCACTCAAAACAGTTGGCACCTGGCTGGATGATTTTTCTCCATTTTGGGAAGTCTTGTCCTTTCCATAACTTGGTGAGGATACCTGCTGAACACAAATTGAACATGACTAGTGCCTAGATGCTGGATATGTTAATATGAGAACACTGATATTATAGCATGTATTCTACACTGGACTTGCAGGACTTTGTGGAGGTTTTGCTGTTGATATTTCTATAGGGATTTGAGGTATCTGGTGCATATTGTCTATGTCTCTGCATACAGAAAGGCATGTAACACTGCTGCCTTGTACACCATGATCTTGGTGCCAGGTTAAAAGCTTGTGGCCATCAAACATTCTTTTTCTAAGATGGCCAAAGGCTCCACTGGCATACTGGAGGCAATGTTAAATTCCATTATTGGTAACTGTATTGTTGAGAGTAGGCTTCCAAGGTACAGGAGTTGATCCAAATTGTACAGTTGCTCTCTTTTGAGAAATGATTAGTTGTGGGTAATGCGTGTGATGGGATCTGCTGGTAGAAGACCTCTAACTTCCAGTTGTTTAACCCATGACCCATTCCCTTAAATGTCTCTTTTAATGCATCAATTAAAATTTGGAGTTTGGCCTCAGTGTCATCCTACTTCATCTTAACAACAGAGTTTGGAGTGGTCTTGATTCTGGATTGGAAGTGACATAGTTTGAACAGTTTCCCACTTGTCCTGTAAGTTAGCTTCATATTAGCAGGAAGTTTTGTGGTGGAGCATTGCAGGAAAGAAATGGAGAAGAACTTTATGCAATAACAAAGCCTTACTTCAGTCTACAGAGTGTGTTGATTCTGTGATGGATTCTTGGTGATTCGTGCAGCAGATGGAGAATAATGATTTTTTTTTGCAGGCAACCAGATTTGCGGAGGACACTCCACAGTCCCTCCTGGTTGACAATCAAAGGCCAAAGGTTGCTACTACTCCTTTATGCATATTCTTTGACTTTGTTTTGCTTTGAAGATCATGTCCACTGTCGCTTTCAATGGACACTTTCTGCATACTGACTCTGGTCGGAGCTCTTCAGTCAATGAAGGAGGTGATTTAACAGCATTTTTGCAATGACCTGTGTGGCAGACAACAGAGATATCCATCGGTAGTTATTGCAATCAGTCTCATCTCCTTTCTTGAAGATGTTCACAATTATGATGTTTTGGAAATCTCATGGGAATACTTGGCACCTTCCGGATGAGGTGAATAAGGCTGCATATTTGTACCAAGAGTGCTTTTTAATATCCATCTGCATATACAATCTTCTAGTCTTTCAGCTATCAAATGCCCTTTGCAACGTTATAACAAAACAAAAGAACTGTGGATGTTATAAATCAAAACAAAAGCCAAAACAAAAATTGCTGGATAAACTCAGCAGATCTGGAAGCGTCTATGGAGAGAAATCAGAGTTAACATTTCAGGTCCAGTGACCCTTTTTCAGAACCTTGGTCTTTGCAATTTCATGTACGGCTGAGGTTATGATGAAATGTTGGTGGATAGCATGCTATAGCATGCATTTGAGAGCACTCGAGTCAAGGATTGATATTAGTTGAGATCTTCAATGTCCCTTCCAACAAGTGCTTACTGCCTGTCTACTCTTAATGGGTGCCACTCCGTTATTAGTACTTAGTGGGGTAGGTCCTTGTGTGCTTAAGCCATAAGAATGGTCTTCACTGTGCTGAAACATCCTTGCCTGTCATGGTCGTTGGAAATTTGCTGTATTCTTTCTACCTACCACATGTTTTTGAGGTCAAAGTTTTTTTTCTCACAGGCCTTCATTTGTCTGTAGCCTGCTTTGTTTAACTTGAGTATTGGTGATGTTTCCAGTTCAGAATGCTTTGTGCTTGTGATTTAATAATTCCTGGATCTCCTGATCGTTCTTGTCAAACCTGTCCCAGTACAGAAATCCAAAATCTCCTTGCATGTGCTGTTTGTGATGGATTTAAATGCTGACCAGTCATTGTCGATATTCTGGGGTTTCTAAGCCTTGACCATCATCAGATTGACTGTGATGCATTGACTGTGTAGGCCTTTTATCGCAGAGTCCTTGCATCTGCCACTATTGAAATTTTCTGTGACAGTGCCTCTTCTGTTGTTATTGGGCCAGGCCGATAAAGATAGTAGATGAGACCAAGCGAAGATTCATCCTATACTCATCAGCTTCTGTCATGGTGTGGATAATTTAAACATCCTTACGGTCCCCCGCTTGGACAATGATGTATTCAGGAATGTGCCAGTGTCTGAAGCGAGGGTGTTGCCATAAGGTCTTGTGTTTGTCTATCGAGTTAAATAGGATATTTGGTTATGACCAGACCATGTTCCCTTGCACTTCAACAGGAGAAGGACTCCATTGATGTTTGCATTCTCTGCACCTTTTCTAATCATGCCTTTCCAGAGGTTTATGTCCATTCCAACTCTGGCATTTAAATCCACTGTTGTCCTGTGCCTTCACACCCAGTTTCTGTTGTAGTTCTCAACAAAGGCTTCAATACCTGGACACTCAGACTGATTGATTGTGCAGAAGTCAGAATATCAAAATGCCTTTGGCATCTTTTCTTTTTAAGGTGATCAATATTATCACATAATACCCTCTGTTGTACTCTTCAGAAGTAAATATTTTTACACACATTAATAAACATTGCTACATTTGCATATGATTTGGAGATGCCGGTGTTGGACTGCGGTGTACAAAGTTAAAAATCACACAACACCAGGTTATAGTCCAACAGGTTTAATTGGAAGCACACTAGCTTTCGGAGTGTCACTCCTTCATCAGGTGATAGTGGAGGACTCAATCCTAAGACGCAGAATTTATAGCAAAGATTTAGTGTGATGTAACTGAAATTATACATTGAAAATAATTTCAGTTACATCACACTGTAAATTTTTGCTATA
>NC_057726.1:27389134-27413332 GCF_004010195.1 Chiloscyllium plagiosum
CTCTCTCTCTCTCTCTCCCCCCCGGCACTTCTGATCCAGTGAAATTGATACAAACATTACTTGCTTCAAGCACAACCAGTTAAGGTTTTTAATTTTTACATAATATTCTTGAAATATGCTGTTTCTATCTTTTAGTTTTTTCAGAATTTACTAATAAAACAGCTTCTTTTCTCTCGGTCTAGTTTGGATTCTAACAAAGAAGAGGCATGAGAAAAGTAATCGGCATTAAAAGATTGAGTTTGGACTGGAAATATGTTTGAATGCTTTTCCAATATCTACAAAACAATCAGGATGATAACATTAAGCTCTTGATTGTGAAAACATGAAAATAGACTGAAGAGATATATGACTCATGTAGGATAAACAACATCACAGAGAGTTGTCCACCAGAAGTTGAAACTTTGTGTAACTGAAAGAGGAGTTGACCTAGGGTGTTGTTTATCACCAGTCCTTTTTAACATCTATGTAGAAGCAGTGGTTAAATAAACATTTTAAGATACGGAATACAGACGTACGTTTGCGGGGAAGGATGTGTGAATGATTATATCAGTTAGGTTTGCAGATGCCAAAGGACTTGAAACAAGCACAGGCTAGTGCATAGCCTAATCATGGCAGCCACAAACCTTGGAACGAAGTGAACATTGGCAAAACCAAAACCAAAGTCTGAAAATCCTCAACAAAATATTCAGAAGTTCATGGGAGAAAAACTAGAAAAGGTGCAAGAATTAAAGTATTTATGCACAATATTTGTAAATGAAAGTGCAACAAATTAATGAGAACAAGGATATCAATGGGAAAAGTTGTATTTACTGAGTAGAGACAGTTGCTCAGGAGAAAGCTGAGCAACTGTGTTATTTTATGTTGTTGTGAGACTTATGGAAAAAGATTACTTCTTTAAATAGCTTTGAAATGAAGATTTGGAGTAGAATGGAAAGGAGCAGCCTGCCAGAGAAATTAACAGATGGTTAATTGTAAAGACAAGTGAATAATCAAAGAAGTTTGCTGAATGGAATTAGGGAAAACTGAGACATTGAGCTGAGTGCATCTTAAGAGGAAATGAACTGGTAGAACATATTATGGAGGAAAGAGTTCAAAGAAGAGGAGAAGAGAAGAGAATATTGGTATTTGAGAATCAAAAGCTGTTATTGGAAAATCAAAATTACTGATGATGATATGTTCAAACTGTCTTCCATCTTGATTTCCATTCAACTTATATTGATAGCATCAGGGCTGAAAATTATGAAGTTAGTGAAGAGACAAAATTGTTTTTGCATTTTTTCACTATGCCACACCACTAGGTCAACAAAGGACTTCAAATTGTTGACTAAAAACTCTTGAAGGATATGGCAAATGGAAGAAAAGTAAAGATTTGAAATTCTATGTAAAATCTAGTAAGAACATTGCATTCATGTACTATTTGAAAACACGGGTGTTCGCCATATAATCCTATCAGACATTGAACATGTATAAGTGAAAATGAAATGACTATTTGATTGTGAAAACATGACTATTTCATTTGCTGTTTAAAAATTTCTATTTCTTTCCTGTTTTGCAGGTATTTATATTATCAATTGAAAGAGGCGTTTGAAGAGAGAAATAGCATCTTGATTGCAGGAAAATGCAAAGGAAAATGGCAAATTAAGTCAGGAATTTCTTTTGTGTTTTTCATGAGTCACACTCCATGTGAGTTGGTCTTACTAATCTTATTCATTATTTAAAGTTTTAAAAAACTTTAAGTTCAGGATAATTTTAGAGTAGGCTGAAAAATATGGATGTTTAAATCACACCTATTCTTTGCAAATCATTTCACTGTGTTCCGTTTGCATATTGATTCCACTTCTGTGATTCAGTCATCTAAGCATTAGTGTTGCCACCAGATCAAGTTTGCTAAGTAGTATGAAATCTTTCATGCACGAGTGAAAAGTTTCATATCAGACATCAACCAGTTTAGTCTTTGAAAAGCTATGGCCCAGTGATCTGATCTGCCTTTGATGATTTGTAAAACTAAATGCAGTATTGCTTATGGTTTAAACAGAATATTTGTGGATGTTAGATCCTTGAATTCCAAATGAAAGGTTGTGAATTTGGGTCCCAAATTGGCAGTTGGCTATTTTCTGCCAATTCTTCAGAAAACAATTGGAGATGTTACACAAAATAAAATGCTCAGCTATCAGAAATTGCCCATTATTTTTCATATATATTTGATATGAGTATGTGACCTTTACTGTCTTCCTACTGTCCATTATACACAATTGTAGAAAATCAGGTATTAGACGTAACAGGGAGCACAGATAGAAGGAACACATTCCAGATGTACTGTAATTAACAATTGTCATGTCATTGGTACCATTATCTTCATTTAAATTTTGTTCTGAACTAATTCTTCAGGTTGGCTCCTTAGACCTTTTTTAAAGTCATTCGTGGAATGTAAGCATTGCTACCTGGCCAGCATTTCTTGCCTGTCCGTACTTGTTGTTGGGAAGGTGGTGGTGAGATGTATTGTTGCACAACTGCAGTCTACCTGCTGTATTATGATCCACAATTCCTTTCGAGAGAGAATTCAAAAGTTTTGACCTATTAGCAGTGAAGGAACAGCGATATATTTCCAAGTCAGGATGGTGAGTGGCTTGGAGGGGAACATGAAGATGGTGGTGTTCCTATGTATCTGCTGCCCTTGTCCTGCGAGATGGAAGTGGTTGTGCGTTTGGAAGGTGCTATTTAAGTATTTTTGGTGAATTTCTGCAGTGCGTCTTTGTATTGGATTGTATCAAGCTTTTGAATGTTGTTGGAGCTGCACTCATCCAGGCAAGTGGGGAGGATTCTGTAACACTGCTGACTTCGAGCGATAGACATGTACAGCATGAAAACAGACCCTTCAGTCCAACTCGTCCATGCTAACCAGATATCCTAATCTAATCTAGTCCCATTTGCCAGCATTTGGCCTATATCCCTCCAAACCCTTTCTATTCAAATACCCATCCAGATGCATTTTAAATGCTGTAATTGTACCAGCCTCCACCACTTCTCTGGCAGCACATCCCGTACACACGCCACCCTTTGTGTGAAAAATTGCCCCTTAGGTCCTTTTTATATCTTTCCTCTCTCACTCTATACCTATACCCTGGACTTCCCCACCCCAGGGAAAATACCTTGTCTCTTTACCCTATCCATGCCCTTCATGATTTTATAAACCTCTATAACATCACCCCATAGCCTCTGACGCTCCAAGGAAAACAGCCCCAGCCTATTCAGCCTCTCCTTATAGTTCAAATCCTCTAACCTTGGCAACATCCTTGTAAATCTTTTCTGAACCCTTTCAAGTTTCAGAAAATCCTTCCGATAGGAAAGAGACCAGAACTGCACGCAATATTCCAAAAATAGCCTAACCAATGTCCTGTACAGCCGCAACATGACCTCCCAACTCCAGTACTCAATGCTCTGGCCAATAAAGGAAAGCATACCAAACACCCTCTTCAATATCCTATCTATCTGCGAGTCTACTTTCAAGGAACTATGAACTTACACTCCAAGGCCTCTTTGTTCAGAAACATACCCCAGGACCTAACCATTAAGTGTATAAGTCCTGCTTTGATTTGCTTTTCCAAAATGCAGCACCTCGCATTTACCTAAATTAAACTCCAACTGCCACTCCTCCGCCCATTGGCCCATCTCATCAAGATCCCATTGTATTCTTTGCTGTCCGCTACACCTCCAATTTTGGTGTCATCTGCAAACTTACTAACTATACCTTCTATGTTCACATCCAAATCATTTATATAAATGACGAAAAGCGTGGACCCAGTATCAATCCTTGTGGCACACCACTGGTCACAGGCCTCCAGTCTGAAAAGCAACCCTCCACCACCCTCTGTCTTCTACCTTCGAGCCAGTTCTGAATCCAAATGGCTAGTAAGATCTAACCTTGCTAACCAGTCTCCCATGAAGAACCTTGTCAAACGCCTTACTGAAGTCCATATAGATCACGTCTACCGCTCTGCCCTCATCAATCCTCTTTGTTATTACTCCAAAAAACTCAATCAAGTTCATGAGTCATGATTTGTCACGCATAACGTCATGCGGATTTTCCCTAATCAGTCCTTGCCTTTCCAAATACATGTAAATCCTGTCCTTCTGGCTTCTCTCCAACAGCTTGCCCACCATCAATGTCAGGCTTACTGGTCTATAGTTCCCTGGCTTTTCCTTACCATCTTTCTTAAATAGTGGCACCACATCAGCCAACTACCAAACTTCCGGCACCTCACCTGTGACTATCAATAATATAAATATCTCAGCAAAGAGTCCAGCAATCACTGCCCCAACTTGCCACAGAGTTCTGGAATACACCTGATTAGGTCCTGGGGATTTATCCACTTTTATGCATTTCAAGACACCCAGCATTTCCTTCTCTGTAATATGGAAATTTTTTGAGATGTCACCATCTATTTCCCCACATTCTATATCTTCCATGTCCTTCTCTACAATAAACACTGATGTAAAATAGACTTGTATCTTTTAGATGTGGGCAGACTTTGGCGAGTCCGAAGATGAACGTACCTCCAGTTGCGTTTCTGGACAATTGTAACCCCAAGAATGTTGATAGTGAGGGATTCAATGATACTAATACCTTTGAATGTCAAGAGGCAATGGTTAGATTGTCTCTTTTTAGAGATAGTCATTGCTTGCCCTTCGTGTGGCACAAATGTTACTTGCCACTTGTCGGTCCAAGCCTGGATATTGTCCAGATCTTGTTGCACTTGAACATGGATTGCTTCAGTATCTGAGGAGTTGCAAATAAAGCTGAACATTGTGCAATCATTGGTGAACATCCCCATTTCTAACCTTATGATGGAGGGAAGGTCATTGAGTAAGCAGCTGAAACTTGTTCGAGCTCGGACACTAGCCTGAGGAAATCCTGCACAGGCGTGTTGAGGCTGAGATGACTGACTTCCAACAGTCACAAATATCTTTCTATGTATTAGGAATTATTCCAACCAGTGGAGAATTTTGCGAGCATTCCTTCCTGCCACATTCTGTCAAATGTAACCATGATGTCAGAGGCTTTCACTCTCACCGCACCTCTGGAATTCAGCTCTTTTGTCCATGTTTGAACCAAGGTTGTAGTGAGGTCAGGAGCTGAGTGACCCTGGCAGAACTCAAACTGGGCACCACTAAGCAGGTAATTGCTAAACAGGTGCTACTTGATAACACTGGTAATGCCTTTCATCACTTTACTGATGATTGAGAGTAGACTGTTGGGAATGGTAATTGGCTGGGTTGAATTTGTCCTGCTTTTTGTGTACAGGAGATACCCAGGCAATTTTCCACATTATCAGGTAGATGCTGGTGTTGTAACTGTACTGGAACAGCTTGGCTAGGGGAGCACAAGTCTTCAACACTATTGCCAGAATGGTATCAGAGCCCATAGCTTTTGCAGTATCCATTGCCTTCAACCATTTCTTGATATCGTGTGGAGTGAATCGAATTAGCTGAAGACTGGGGGCCACTTTCTTAAATAGTGGCACCACATCAGCCAACTACCAAACTTCCGGCACCTCACCTGTGACTATCAATGATATAAATATCTCAGCAAAGAGAAATGGGTCATCTGCTCGGCACTTCTGGCTAAGATTACTGCAAATGGTTCAGCCTTGCCTCTTGCACTGATGTATTGGGCTCTTCCATCACTGAGGATAGAGTTATTTGTGGAGCCTTCTCCTCCGCTGAGTTTTTGTAATTGGCACCACTATTCACAACTGGATGTGGACGGACTACAGAGCTTAGATCTGATCCATTGGTTGTGGAATTGCTTAGCTCTAACACTTGCTGCTTCTGATGTGTGGGATGCAAGTATTTTAATAGTTTCAAAAGATTGACAACTCATTTTTAGATATGTCTGGTACTGCCCTCCTGAGCCCTCCATTGGACCAGGGTTGATCCTCTGACTTGATGATGGATGAGTGGGGGATATGCTGGGCCATGAGGTTGTAAATCTTGCTGGAGTGCAATTCTGCTGTTGATGGTCCATATCGAATCATCTGATGCCAAGTCCTGAGTTGCGAAATCTGTCTGTAGTCTGTCACATTTCGGACCTGAACCAATGGATTAAACTAAATTGTAGATATCCATCCTTGCCTCATAACATAATTTCACTGTTGATAAACTACCTATACTGTCCACCCTTTTTTCAGGCAGTTCAATAAATTATTTGACCATTGCTATAATATTAGAACATCTACACGTTTATGTGACAGAATTCCAAAGATTTATAATGCTTTGAGTGAACAAAATGCTAAGTGTTTATTCTGAGTCTGTTATTCCATGTTTTAGATTCCACAGTTGGGAAACAACCTCTCTATTCCTGCCCTGTCAAGGCTCTTCACAATTTTAAACATTTAAATAGATTACATGTCATTCATTCTTCTAAACTCCAGGATTGATAGGCCCATTGTACTCACTCGCTTCACATTGAACAATTCCCTTTGTCCCAGTGACCAGGCTCATGATATTTTTGTTGCACCCCCTGTAGAGCAGGTATGATAATGTACAAGAGCATAAAGGTCCCTCATAACGCAAGATTTTCCCTTTCTCTCACCACGCAAAATATATTTTGCTACTTTAAAAAAAAATCCCAAAGTGAATCACTGTACCTTCACATCCTCCTCATCAGTTACTTCTTCACCAGATGTTAACTTGTCAGAAATTGGAAGCATTACATTTGGTTCCCTTATCCAAGTCTTTAATATGTATTGTAAATGGCTAAGGCCCAAGTACTGACCCTGACAGAACTCTTAGCTATAGCCTGCCAGCCTAAAATGATTATTGCTATTTTCAGTTTTGTATCCATTAACCAATACTCAGTCTATGCTAATATGTTGCTCTGAATAGCCATTAGTTCTAATTTTGTACAGTAAACTTATGTGTGATACTTTGTTGAGTGATTTTTGAAAATTCAAATACACTGCATTCACTGATTTATTTGGAAACACCCACTAATTATTTCCTCAAAACACAATAATAGGTTTTTGGAACATGATTTTGTTTAGTCGGCACAACATCGTGGGCTGAAGGGCCTGTTCTGTGTTGTACTGTTCTATGTTCTATGTTTTCACAAATCTGCGTTGAGTTTGAGAGGTATCGTTATGATGTTCTCGGTACTCTGTTACTATGTCTGTAATAGATTCCAGCAGTTTGCCTTCCAATATTAGGCTAACTCATCTATATTTTCCCAATTCACTATTCCTCCTTTCTGTATGGTTGTGTTTGCTACCATTAAACTGTTCTAGAATCTAAGAAATCATGAACGGTCAAAGCAAATGTAGCACCATTTCTACAGCTATCTTTTTAAAATCTTAGGATACAGTTTGTTAAGTCGAGGACCATTTGTTTTGTAACTTAGTTCATAAATGTCTTCATTAGTATTTCTTGACTTTTCCTGATCTAAAATCATCACTCTCACCTTATTTTCCTTAATGTTTTCATGTCTTTTACCTTGAAGACTAAATAAGGGATTTGCTGAATGTGTCATCCATTTTGTTATTCACATTATAACTTCACCTGACTGTGTCTATAATGGGCTAATATCCACTTGCACGAATCTGTTCCTGTCTATATACTGTTTGAAAAAGGTTTATAATCTCTTTTTAAGCATCTTTTGGGCTGTACTATTCTTAGCAACATTATAAGCCGCCCCTTTAAATTTAATGCAATATTTAACTCTTATTTGTGAAACGATGCACTTTGGAAGGTCAAGTACAGGTGGAAATTATACTGTGAATGATAGAACCCTTAGAACTATAGATATGCAGAGGGATCTGGATATGCAGGTCCACAGATCATTGAAGGTGGTAGCACAGGTAGATAAGATAGTAAAAAAGGCGTATGACATGCTTGTCTTCATTGGAAGGGGCATTGAGCATAAGGATAGGCAAGTTATGCTGCAGTTTTATAGAACTCTACTTAGGGAACACTTAGAATATTGCATACAGTTCTGGTCATCACACTACCAGAAGGATGTGGATGCTTTGGAGAGGGTACAGAAAAGGATATTGCCTGAAATGGGGAATTTTAACTATGAAAGAAGGTTTGCTAGAGTGGATTTGTTTTCACTGGAACATGGGAGGTTGATACAAGTTTGTAAGATTGTGAGTGGCAAGGATAGAGTGGAAATTTTGAGGCCTTTTCCTAGGGTGGAGTGGTCAATTGCTGGAGGACACAGATTCAAGGTGCGAGGAGAGGAAAAGAGATGTGTGAGGAATGCTTTTCACACAAAGGGTGGTCTGTGCCTGGAATATGCTGCCAGAGGAGGTGTGGAAGCAGACACAATAGCAGCATTCAAGAAACACCTGGACGAATATATGAATAGGAACAGAATAGAGGGATACGGATCCTGTGAGTGAAGACAGTTTTAGTATGAAAGGACAAAATGTGTTGGCACAGGCTTGGACAGCTGAAGGAGCTATTCCTGTGCTGTATTGTTCTCACCTCTTTTCTGTCACTTTTTCAGTGGGGTTTTTGTGCCTTAAAGGAATGTTAGTTTATTGCAATTTATGTTCAGCGATTTTAGGCATTCTTTAGTTAACCCAATACTTACATTCGTGTAATTCTATCAACTTGTTATGAGGTTCCTGAACTCTGACTTATTTTATCCTGTGAAATTTTGAAGATAATATAAATAATTTAAAACTTTTAAGTGACTTCAAAATAAACCTTTAGCTGTTGGTTTTGCAGGTGGTGATGCATCCATTATCCCAAAGGCAGAATGTGAGATCAGACCTTCTCCAAACCTGAGAGCAAAGGAAATTGGTGAACAGAGAAGTATCACTGTTCAAGATAACGAAAATACTAAAAATACACAATTCTTAAATATTGAAGAGCACACACTAGTCACAAAACGAAAGTGTGATGAAAGTGCCATGGAGGTTCCTGTTAAAAGAGTAAAAAGGATTAATGGAAGTGAAGACTGTACATCTGGCTGTAGCAGTATTCCTGAAAAAAAACCCAGTCATCCATCTGCAGAAGGAAGAATTGATGTCAGGATAAACAATAATACAGCGCACGTAACACATACGAACAGTCTTGAGAATGTATCTCACAACATGGCTGCAATGGATGCAGATGAGACCAGACACATGCAAATCACTGTTTCAGACATATATCGAACTGGAGCTAAATGTGTACCAGGGGGTCTTCAAGATCCCTTTGAACCTGGAATTAATTACCACTGCGTAGGATCATTGAGGGTGAAGCCAGGTAGAGGTGACAGGACATTATCAATGTCCTGCAGTGATAAACTTGCTCGTTGGAACATCCTTGGCTGTCAAGGAGCACTGCTCATTCATTTCTTTGAGGAACCTGTGTATTTCTCTTCTATTGTAGTCGGACAGTGTCCATACAGTGAAAAGACAATGAAGAGAGCTATATTGGATAGGTATTTATAATAAGTTATTTCTGTAAATAACATAAGGTATTCTGGCCTGTCTACATAAATGATAGTTCAGCCTAATCCAAATAATTGCAATTAGTTAATTTAATCTAATAATCCAATTTGTGGGCGGCACGGTGGCACAGTGGTTAGCTGCCTCACAGCGCCAGAGACCCGGGTTCAATTCCCGCCTCAGGCGACTGACTGTGTGGAGTTTGCAAGTTCTCCCCGTGTCTGTGTGGGTTTCCTCCGGGTGCTCCGGTTTCCTCCCACAGTCCAACGGTGTGCAGGTCAGGTGAACTGGCCATGCTAAATTGCCCGTAGTGTTAGGTAAGGGGTAAATGTAGGGGTATGGGTGGGTTACGCTTCGGCGGGTCGGTGTGGACTTGTTGGGCCGAAGGGCCTGTTTCCACACTGCAATGTAATCTAATCTTGCATAATTCAAAATTTTAAGCACAATTGTTAACTGTGTTGTATATTTAGCTCCAAATATAACTGTTTTTAGTGATATTTCATGAATTGTATATCTTTTTGCAAGGCCAGTACATTGAATATTTCTTTATCAGAACCTGTTGGCTAAGTTCAATCGACTTTTCATTTTAAAAATCTCAGTGGCGTCTATGACTTGCTTGGCTGCCATCCCAACTAAGTAGGATTGCATCATGGCTGAAACAGAAAATACAATCCATGATTAAAAACTGAATAATAAAGATTACTGTTGGGACTAGGTAAATTGTGAGCCCGGGAGACTACTTTTTCTCTTGCTGTCTATTTTAAATCTGACCTAAATGAATGGAATAAAAGTCTCTTTTTTTCTAAATTTGGTAAAGATCCAAAACTGAACTGTTTTGGCTGTCTCCGTTCCTTCCCAGTGGATATGAGTCAACAACACCTAACTGCTCTCAAACTTGGTTCTTACAAGTTTAATTTGGCACTCTGAAAGAAACCATCAGTTGACTAGCGCTGAGAAGTTGCAGTGTATTTTGTAGTCATGCTTCGCTGTTTTGAGTTCTATCTTCAGATCCATAGTTACATGAATTTAAACAACAGCCCCTTTATATCTTATCAATACTCACTTTCATTGAAATGTAGCAGCTTTGCTTTCCATTTTATTGCAACATATTGATTAGCTATGCATCAAAAAATTGAAAAGAAAGCATTCCCCATAATTGGTTGCTTTTGGAGAACCTCTGTCAAATCTGATGAATGTAAAACTGTCGTTGGAATTGACAGTTATCTGTTTTTACTTGGTGACAACTGTTCCTGAAGATTAATGGGTACAAATATTAATAAGTATAAGATTTTTGCTTAAATTTTGATTTTGCCAAATGAAAACAAAGTGATTTCCACGCTGTGCGGGAAGGAAATTTATTTGGCTTATTTCACTCTGCTGCCTTGGCTTCACTTTCCACTGCTTGGAAATTAATGTTTACACCGCATCATAAAAGATGTTTGTTATCAGATGCAAACAGAATCAAAAAGGCATATATTTGTGGCTAGAGTTGTGACCATACTTTTATATAATTTCTTATAATTTTTCACTTGAATTATTTGACAGACATAGATAAGCACTGTGGTAACGCTGTCTTCTTGTTCCTCCGTGTATTTAATACTCGTAATCATGATTGGGTGTCACTAGTTACTTATATATTTTTTGCCATATGTGAAAGCATAACTTTTTAAGGTTGTCGACTATCTATTACAGTAATGAGATGCTGAGGTTGAGCTTTCTACTTGCACTTCCTATATCAGTTAGTTTGTAGCAGATTTCATGATCTAAACATTAGCAACAGACATTAAATTCCTGAGAGGGGGAAAAAGAATGTAGTAAACACAGGTTATCTATTAACAGTAAGATGCACAAAAACTTTGCACTTTTAGAATTAATTGCAGTCTTGTTAACATGCAGGACTTTTTGCTTTTATTGGTAAAGTGCTGAAGGCTAAAAAATAAATATAAGACAAAACTTTAAAGAGGGCTCTAAATACCCACATCTCCCTTGGTATTTATGAATTATATATGCTTTCCTTTTGTATCGAAGTTGAAAAATAAATTGCCAGGAATCAATTACATTCCATATAGTAAAGTAATCCATTGTAAGATATGTCCAAAGCAATTTCTTCTATAATTTTCTTTGTGAAATTTTTCTGCAATATTTTTCAATATTAAGGATTAAGGCAATACAGATTATAATTTAATCTCTATCTTGAAATTATGAAATAAATTACTAGAATATTGTGGAGTGAAAAATGATGGTCAGAGTTCACTTCCCTCTTCAAATGATCTTTGACTGGTAGGAGTCTTTAGCACTGACTCTATGTTTCAAGTTCTTCTCCAGACACATAAGCATGTAACTTTGGTTAATAATTTAGAGCAGTACTGGAATAGTACAAAAATTGCACTGTTAGAAGTGTAGTCTTTTAGGTGAGACTGGCCATCATTTTTCCTTGAACCAACATCAAGATTTGCCTCTGTTGTTTGGAAATTATTGTTGTGTCCAAAATTGGCTCAATATTTCCTACATTATGACTATGACCACTCTTCAAAAAATAATTAATTCATTGAGAAGAACTTCAGAATATTTTAAGGTCATATATGAAGCTATATAAATGCAAGTTTATTCTTTATTCGTGGAGACCTAGGTACCATTTTCCCAACGTCTGTTATAATTTTTTATTACTCAGCATGAATGACTGTAACTATATTAGGACCACATTTCTGTTGTTGTTTTGTATGAGTTCCATACAACCTTTAGCCGGTTAACAGATACTTTGAAGCTAAAGTGTGCAAACGATTGGGCATTTTACAGCTTCAACATGGCTACATTGTATCTCATCAAACTGCCAATGGGTAGCTTAACCTTTACTTAAATGTTGAATCTATTAAAAATGGAGAATCTCTCAACTGTAGTTCTGGTTGCCGTTAGATTTGCAAAATTAGTACAATTCTCCAGAAACTTGGAATAGAGTTGAGTTTTTAAAGTTTCTTAAATAAGGAGCAACCTTATATCTTAACTTATGTAAGACTGTTGCACATAGTTGAGCTGTCATTCTGCTGCAACAGAAGTTTGCTTATTGTTCAGTGAATTATCATTAAAGAAATGCATGAAAGCCGAGTATCATCTGCTGCACTTGAGTTTTACCGTGTGTTAAAGTGAAAGCTATTTGTGGATATAATCATTTGAACTTTACCAAAACAAATCGTTACTGTTTCTTTTCCTCTTGTGTTCCACCAGATGTCGCCACATTACCTCACTCCCAAAAGACTTCAGAGTTCAAGATGTAATGCTACTCCAGTCACAGTTGGAGTTTGTGCATGGTCGCCACTCAGTACAAAGCAGCTCTGTCCCCAATAAAGATAAATTTGTACCTTGTGCTGCAGGTAGAGAACAATTTTTGAATCATTAACCTTTTAAAGACTGTAGCATTTTTTGCAATGGCATTTGGAATAACAGAATTTATATACCCCTTGTATACAGTAGTCATGTTTCCTTGTTTGTGCTATATTTAGTTGTATTCTACATTGTGCTGGAAAAGCACCAACCATTGACTTTACCAACAGCTGCCTGCAGAATTTTCACGGGCTTTCTTTTTTTTTGATTCAATATGGTACCCTATACAGACTGTTTGGTATTCATTAACCAAAGCAAGAATAAGTAAAGCAGTTCAGTTAATCTGATAGTAAAATCCTCATTGAAGCAATGTCTAAGCAAGGAAGTATAAACTGAACATTTAAATGAGATTTAAATTATATATAGGAAGGAAAATAAAGATTAGGAATGATGGATGGGATTGTGACAATACTGTCACTTTCAAAAGGTAATTTTATCCTTGGTTTTTTTTGAAGAGAGGTTGTGAAGACAGGTGCCGAAAAGTCTATAAAATTTAACAGTGGAAGGGGAGTGGCTAGTTCAGGCTTTCTAGTTTTTTTTCTGCTATAGCTGTCACAAGATGTGTGAGTCCAGAAGAGTTGCAAGCTTCAGTAAAGGATTCCTCTGAGTTTCTCTGAAATCTCACTCTGGATGTTGTTCCTTCCTGCATATAAGAATCTGTGTTTGAATTTATCTTTTTGCCAAGGAGGGTGTTCATGGGATGCTATTGTACTGGAACAGTTAATTAGTATTAGGTACTGTATCAGGTCAGTTGGGTTTTCCAATAGTTAGTTTATTCTAAATTCTGCTTTTTGTTGTTCATGTTTCAACTGTAGTGTTTAAATAAGTTCTACTTTGCTGAACGCCAAGTGATTTGACCAGTTGCATCACACCTGGAACCTCCACCTCACATCTGCCTTTAAAATAAGAAAGAGTTAGGGTCTGGGCTATCGTCATAGAATCACTACAGTGTGGAAACAGACCACTTTTCCCAACAAGTCCACATCGACCCTCCAAAGAGTAACCCACCCAGACCCATTCCCGCTGCCCAATTACTCTACATGTACCCCTGATTAGCGCACCTAGCCTACATATCCCTGAAAATATGAGCAATTTAGCATGACCAATTCACCTAAGTTGCACATCTTTGGATTGTGGGAGAAAACCAGATCAACCAGAGGAAACTTACGCACATGCAGGGACATGAGTCGTCTGAGGCGGGAATCGAACCCGTGTCCCTGGCACTGTGATGCAGCAGTGCTAACCACTTAGCACAATGAAACTTTCTTGAAATATTTTGAGGAGGGTCTGGCCTGTTACATAACAGGATTAAGAGAAATAAAAGACAAAAAGAAAACCACAAAAAATTATATAACTAATTTCTAAATGAATTAAACTCAGCACTTCTAAAATTAAATAGCAGAACCAAAGAAATTTTTTTGTTGTAATTATCACCTTTCAAACCATGTACACTTAATGATTCTATATTCACTCACCCTAATCTATTCTGCTGTCTTTCATAGTAAACTAATGGGTAGGCATTGCATATCTTTCAATGCTGATTCCAATGGCAAAGATTCTTATAACACAGCCCGTGGAGACAGGAGACAGCAACTTCCTGATTTCTTCATTAAGTATGGGTGCCAGTCACTGCTGTCCATTTACTCCATTATAATGCTGTTAACCTTTATTATAACCCATACAAAATCCAAGTCACTTTCTTCAGAATATTTGTTTTAGATAAATTATGTTTAGTAAAGCATTTATAATTGAAGCCACCTTTTTGATTATGAATCAAAACTAAAACTTGAAATAGCATAGTTCAAGTCTTTTGTATCACAAAGCATTTAACAAGTTTTATGAATTCTATTTTGGTGTGTAGTCACTTGTAATAAAGGGAAATCGCTATAATTATTGACTCTTTATAAATAAAGATTTGCAATTAAAGGTAATCCTGTAACTAATCGCTTCTGATTAAAGCTGACTGAACAATAAAGTTGTGAATCACCAATGGTGAGCTTATTTTCAGGTCTTCACATTTCTGCTGGTGAAGTAAATGATATGATTGTAATACACGTTTGTATGGGCTTAGTTTTCCTATTTGCTTTGTAAACAAGCAAGATTAAGCAGAAAAAATGTTAACTTAATTAATATCTTATAAACCTGATTACTTTGTATTATTTCAGTTGCCATATTAAAGAAAGGATGTAAATACATTGGGAAGGATGTAAAAAATACTGAGGTTATACCTATCAGGAAAGGATTAAGATGCTAGGTTTCTTTGTTTAAAAAGAGAAGTTTGACAAATTAGCTTTCTAAAAATGTAAGATGCTTGATAAAGCAAAATGCAATTCTATTTGTGGAGACTTGCAAACATTTACACCACACAAATGCCAAGCAATGACCATCTCCAATAAGAGACAATGTAACCACCATGCCTTGACATCCATTGGTGTTGCCATCACTGAATTCCCCCACTATCAACATCCTGGGGATTACCATTGACTAGAAGCTCAACTGGACTCGCCATTAAGTACAGTGGCTACAAGAGCAGTTCAGATGCTAGTAATACTACTGCGAGTAACTCATCTCCTGACTCCTCAAAGCTTGTCCACCATCTACAAAGCACAAGTCAGGAGTGATAGAATACTCCATACTTACCTGGATGGGTGCAGCTCCTACAACACTCAAGCTTGACACCACCCAAAGCAGATTGGCACCACATCCACAAACATCTGTTCCCTCCACTAACACTCAGTAGAAGCAGTGTGTACTATCTACAAGATGCACTGCAGAAATTTGACAAAGATCCTACGATAGCACCTTCCAAACCCATAACCACTTCCATCGAGAAGGACAAGGGCAGCAGATACATGGGAACAGTATCACCTACAACAGACCCCTTCAAGCCATTCACCATCCTGATTTGGAAATATTGTTCTTTATGTATTACTGGGTGAAAATCCTGGAATTTCCTCCCTAAGGGCATTGTGAGTCAACCTACAGTACATGGACTGCAGCAGTTTAAGAAGGCAGCTCACCATCACCTTCTCAAGGGCAACTAGGGATGGATAATATATTCTGGCCAGCCAGCAACACCCATATCCCTCAAGTGAAAAATCAAAAATAAAAACTCAAAGTCATCAATGCAAAATAGTCACCAAAAAATCCAATAGGAAATTTTAAAAAAACCCTTCTTTACCCAGAGATCAATGTGAATGTGGAACTTGCTACTGCAGAAAGTGGTTGAGACGAATAGTACATATACTTTAAAGGGGATGCTAGCTAAGCTTACAAGGGAGAAAGCAATAGATGGTTATATTATAAAGTTGATTAAGAAAGTTTGGGAGAAAACTCAGTGGAGCATTAACAGCAGCATGATTCGGCTAAACAGTGCTAATTTTCTGTGAAGTTCCATACATTTTTATGCAATTCTATGTGGATTTTGCCAAATGCATAAATGTTTCTTATACAGGATGGTTGCAAGTTTATAAATAAGTATACAATTAAGTAACAAATAGTTCAGAGAGTGATGTGTAACATGTCACCAGTGAAATTTGCTAGGTGACAAATGTAAAATTATAATACAGTACAACACAGGAGGAGGTCATTCAGCCCTTTATGGTAGTCCTGGTACTAGATTTTCAACTGGAGTGGGTACTGTGTTACTTTCTGTCAGCCCCAGCCCTTCCATCTTGAATACCTAACATTGGTAGTTAGCAGAGGAAGGAGGCAATTATTTTTCACAGTCCCTTTAGCTAAAAATGTTGTAGCTTTAATTATAAATGTATGTATTTTCATTTTCAGGACGTAGCACCTTAATGTTGTTATATGATGGTTTTCTCATGCAACTCAATTTAATTCTTGATGTGAATAGATAATAAACTATGTGTATGCAACAGTTAATTAATGACCACATTACTGTACAAAGAGATTGTGATACAGTTAAGCAGAAATGCATTGTTTTCAACCTCTTACAGCAATAAGTTGGTGTGCTGTTCCACATCAGCCATTGGATGTCTGTGTAAATGGCTTTAAACAAGGAGCAACAAAAAAGATTCATGGAACACCACAGGCAAGGTACATTTTTGTTCAATGAAATAATGATCTGGATCTTTTGGTCTCCCTGTTGTATGACACAAGGTGCAGGTTGTGACCCTATGGAAGTGCCCACATGCCAACTCCTATGGGAGTTGTCTAGTAGATCTGAACTTTAGGTGCAAAATTCCCAGGAACCTCTGATAAAGTCTGTGATTCTGATTTAGGTGGGCAAAATCTTATGGCACCAATATAAGCTCCTCGCCCCCGCTTGTAATTAGTTCATGCTGCCTCACCTAGCTCCCCGCATAACATGGTCCCTGCCCTGATAGGCTTCCTGCCTATCCATCATCTTACTTTGCCAGCCTTTGCAGAGATCACATCTGCAGTATTGTGAGCAGTTTTGGTCTCCTTATCCGAGAAAAGATGTTCTGGTATAGAGGGCGTGCCATGAAGGTTTACCAGACTGATTTTGGGATGGCTAACTGGTATTTAGAAGCATGATAGGGGATCTCAGAATCTTACAACATTCTAACAGAACTAGATAGGGTAAACGTAGGAAGGACATTCCCGATGGCCAGGGAGTCCTGAACCGGGGGTCACAGTCTAAGGATATGAAGTAAATCATTTAGGACTGAAATTTCTTCACCCAGAGAATGATGAGCCTGTGTAACTCTCTGCCACACAAAAGCAGTTGAGGCTAAAGCATTGAATATTTTCAAGAAGGAGTTAGATGTAATTCCTCGAGCTAAAGGGATCAAAGGTATGGGGAGAAAGTAAAAACAGAGTTCTGAATTGTATGATCAGCCATGATCATATTGAATGGCTCAAAGTGCTGAATGGCCTACGCCTTTTCTATTCTCCGCGTTCCTACGTATTTATCCCATAATCTATTGTCAGCACTGCCAGTCCTCCTTTTCCTTTTCATGCATGACCTTCCTAAATGTCAGGTACCCTTGAATATTCAGATCCCAGTCTTGGTTACCTTTTAGCCACAACTTCATGATAGCTAGCTGATAATGTTCATTTATTTATATTTATGATATATTTATTATATCAATTAACCTATCTTGTTGAAAGCTGCATGCAGTCAGATAAGAATGTCTTTAATTATGTCTTTTTAATATATTCCTTTAGCTATATTTGGTATTTGCATTTATTTCCACTGCCTTTCACTTTTGTTTACTGCTTTTCTACTTGTATAGTTTTATTTTAACATTTATCATAATTATATTTATGTTGAATTTCTTCTATGTTCTTACACTTATTTTAAAAGTTATTTATGACTGTTGACATTTATAAATGTAAACTGTGACAAGTCATGACTCAATGGGGTGATGCATTGGAAATCAAGCTCCGCTAAGAGTCATAAATGTGAAAGGATTTAAATGAACAATCCAAAGACTTCAATTTTTCTGACAGGTGAACACACTCATCAAGTTTCTGTACTTAAAAAGAAAACAGGTATTTATTACGCACAGATTGTTTTTAACTGACGGCAGAAAGTAAGCTTTTGCTATTTAACACTGTATAACTTAAACTCATTTTTTTGCATCTGAGTTAATTCATACAAACATTTGTACAGAAACAAAACAAGATACAAATATTACAGGTGGGGAAAGAACAAAAAAAGAGTTAGTGAAGCACAGTTCTGGCGCCAGTCCAGATTACAGCCACTGATGAGTCGGTTTCCTTCAGTTCCTTTATGATTCCTTTCAACTTTTTGATGAGGTTACAGGGTTGTGGACATATTAGTTCTCAACCTTTCATTCAGCATGTCATTTCAGTGTCTGTGAGGGATTTCCCCCCATTTTCCCTTTCAAGAAAGGAATTAGCAGTGCTAGCTAGCTGCTCCAGATTTTCTTTTACTCCCACTACTGATGGGAGAAAAAGATGTTTTCTCTTTCACAGACTGGATGTTTATGCTGTACTGTTTAAATACTTATATGGTACTCACCCAAGAAGCAATCAAAAGATTGTTACTATGCTGATTAATCCTGAACACGCAACAGACTCAGATTGAAAAACCAATAAGGATTACTCCTGACACGCCCTTGGAGCCAAAGTGTCTAATATTCTCCCCCACTGCTTAAATAAGCAGAATGTAGATACAACATATATCTTCCATAGGTTTAAAGCGCTCACTTACCCATTTTTTTAGTCCACAGTCCAGAAATATATTTGTCTTTACAACACCATTTTAACTTGAAATTTCAAAGTTGTTTGCTGATGAGAAAGGATCTAAAGTACAAAATTGTATGGAATTTCTTTTATATTTAATGATTTATTTACTATTTTGAATTTTCTTTCAGCTAGGATCATAATCATGCTCACATATGAAACAGCACGTCAACCTCTATATTGTATTTTTCTGAGCAACATTTGTCCACAGAAACTTAACTCTGGCTTCAGTGTTGATTCGTATAGGAAACCATGTTGCAATTTCCAGGAACATAACCACAACTTTAGTTGGAGATGTACTCCATTATGCAATGGATGCTGAGTCAAGGAAAATGGGGTGCTGAGTCAAGGAAGGTAATAGGTAAAGCTGAAGGTGTGACCAAATGCTTGACCAAGAAAGTGAATTTTAAGTCGGGCTTTTTAGGAGGAAGGGGAAGTGATCTAATCTAAGCAGATAAATCCCTGGGCCTTCAGTATGGGTCCAGAAGCTCAACTGGATCACATAGGTGTTTGTAGTTAATGCTGGTGGTTATCAAAGGGGATGAAATAATTGATAATGTTTCAGAGTTTGAAATAACATAGATAGAAATATATATTGAATAGCGAAGCTTTAAAGCTAGGAGAGCATAGAGACTTCAGGATTCAAATATGCAGTCTTTCATAAAGCTAAAGCAATTCCTGAGTTATAGCCAGATAAACAAGGGTTGTCAGGAAATGTGAATGGAACATATTGTTGCTGTCAGGATGACAGCATGTCTGCATTCTCACCAGCCACTAAATCATTGCCCAGCTGGATGCCGGGTAACTAGCTGGGCCAGATGTTCCTGGCAACTGTCAATTTTGTGTATCTCAGGCTTAAGGTCCTTTAGATTGCAGACAAGAAGCATTTCATTTGTGAAATCACTTTGAGACTTTCTCATTGGGGTGGGGCTTTCGATTAGAAAGGAGAATAGTTAAGAGGGGCACAGTAGGCTCTCATATCTAGTTAATCATTCTTGTGTAAGTACGGTGTAAAAGGGTAAAGTTACAGATCTTTTAAAGCAATCTTTATATGCAAGGGGCATAAAGTTTTTTTCTCTTTATTCTTTCAAGGGTGTCGCTTGCAGGGCCAACATTTATTGTCCATTCCTTCTGCATGGCTTGGTGGGCCATTTCAAAGGGCATTTAAAAGAGTCAGTCACATTTCTGTAGTAACCTTCTATAGTGACCATCTGAACCTCCCCACTGTCCTATCACAATTACCTCCTACCTGCATTCACCTGTTGCCTTCCCACCTACCCCCATCCCCTCACCCCCAATTTATCTCTTAACCCCTTTCCCCCTTCACATTCTTGATGAAAGACTTATGTCTGAAATGTCAACTCTCCTGCTCCTCGGATGCTGTCAGATCTGCTATGCTTTTCCAGCACCATACTTTTTGATTCTTACTCTCCAGTATCTGCAGTCCTTACTTTCTCCTGGCACGTAAAGCAGTCCACAGGCTGATGTAGCTAAAGACAATGTCACAAACAACTGGGGAAACGTACAAATGTGCTAAAATACCTTAAACCTGGTGTTTCAGCCTGACCTTCTGGTTGTCCACGTAGGGAAAAAAATGGAAGTGTTTGCTGCAGCAGATGTGACATTAGTTATATGTTTTATGAAAGGAAACTGACAAGTTACTTGAATCATGTGAAGACAGTAGGAAACAAAAATAAAGGAGCTCAAAGCTGCCTTACTACACAAGGCTGTCTGTGGCTGTCGTTGATAGATCTTGATAGTAAAATTGGCCATTCTGTGACTCCCTTCATAGAGAAACACACCTTTTCATGCATTAGCCCACAGAAAACATATCCACTTTGTAATGTCATCATAGAAAAAAAATCCATTGCAAGCAAAATGTCTTGGATATCTTTGCAGCTAAGTGAGGATCCCTTTAAATTCTGCTAAACCTTTATGCCCACGTTCTCTGGATTGGTTAGGAATTGGCAGTCACAATGCAATAGGGTTGTATCTCTACGAGCAATCAACCTGATTCTTTGTACAAAGATGTAAAATTGCATCTTTATTTGCAGGTGTAAAATTTGCAAGGCAGAGCTCTTCAATGAATTCAGAGACCTGCTGAACTATCTTTCCGAAGAAGGCCGTCCAATATCCCTTCAGTAAGTCTTAACTTTAACAGCAATGTGTAGGAACAGTTATAAAGTTGATTGAAATGTGAGTGCTGTCCAAGGAAATTTTGATTTGAGTATTTTTAATAACGGACTGTTAGCAAACAAAATCAATTCTTCTACAGATTAATGCCTACCCACATTGGGATTGTTATTAATGGCGAAGGACCACAGCTTTGCCTTCTTTGGGTTGCTTTTCTTTCATCTCTTGGCTAAAAGCTCACTAATATAACATCTTATAAATATTATTAGCTCGATTAATGTTTAAAATTAAGTATATATTAATGTCTTTAACATTCCCAGAAATTATTCTAGATTTTTGTTTCTTAGTAGATTGTTTAAATCCCTTATCTTTGCCTATACCCCGCACCTAAAGTTTGCAGACCAGGGGTTCGCAAGAGCCTCATCTGATCTATTACAGCATTTCATCTTTGAAATCACAGAGTTTCTTGTAGCGAAACTAGATTAGGAATGAGACAGGCACAGTGGCCTCAGACCACCCAGATAGCCATTCCTGTGTAACTACTTGAGCAAGTAAGTAAAGTCAGATCTTTCTGTATTTTCATGCAAAAATGCGACTAAGCAGATTTACTAATGGAACCTCAGACGTGAGGGATGGAAATTGATGTACTGCATTGATGAAGTGCACTCTATCTAATTATGTACTCTATTTATTTTTATCTATGAGTAACATCACATTGGGAAATAATGTCAATAGGAAAGCAAGAGATGGGATAGACAGGGGTTTAAAGCCAGATACATTCATGGAATATATGTTGCTAGATAGGCTGGTATTTTTGGCCAATCCTTAATTATGCATAAGAAGGTAAAGATAAGCTCCTTCTTCAACCGCTGAGGTCCATGTGGTACAGGTACACTGTTATGGTGGGAGTTACAGGTTTTGACTCAACATCGGTCAAGACAGTGTTATATTTCCAAGTTACAATTGCATGAGACTTGTAAGTGAACATCCATTTGTTGATTCACATGTTTCTGCCTCCTTGAGTGGCTCTGGATGGTAGAAGTTATGGGTTTGGAAAGTGCTATCCAAGGAGTTTTGATGAGTTGTGCTGAGGGTCTTGCAGATGGTACACTCTGCTGCCACTGAATGTTGATGGTGCAGTGAATGTTAAGCGAGTTAGATTGAGTGCCATCAAGTGACCTGCGTAGTTCTGGATGATGTCAGGGTTGAGTGCCATTGGACTTGCACTAATCCAGCGAAGGGTATTCCATTATCCATTACACTTCTGACCTGTGTTGTGTGGCAGACAGACTTTGAGGAATCAGGAGCTGAGTTCCTTGCCATAGAATTCCAAGATTCCAATCTGTTTCTGTAGCCACAGCATTTACATGCCTCTCCACCCACCTGTGTGTTGATAGTGAGGAATTTAGCAATGCTCATTGATTGAATGCCACGAGGTGATGCTGGATTCTTTCTTTTTGGCAATAGTCTTTGCTGTGCATTTTTGTGGCATGAATGTTACTTATTACTTGTCACCCAAGTCTGAATGTTGTTCAGGTCTTGCTGCACTTGGATGCGGACTTACCAGCCCGAATTTAATCACATAACTGGGGCTTAGAGGGGTCTTAAACTAAGGAGAGTGTGGAAGGTCCTGGAGAAGGTGAACGTATATCTACAACAGAAAAGGAAATGAGCTATTTAGGCAATGACACCCAGAGAGGACAGGAAATGACTATCTGCACAAATATTAACAAAAAATGCATCAAATGGGATTAAAAGGAGAAAAAATGATATAAAAGCAAAATTAATGGCTCTTAAATATGCACAGCATTTGGAACAAAAGAAATGAATCAGTGATATGAATGGAGGTTAGTGGATATGATTTTATAGATAAAATAGAGACATGGTTACAACTAGATTAAAAAAAGGGAACTGCATATTCAGAACTTTGTGACCAGAAGGACAGACATGAAGGAAAGGATGGGTAAGTAGCTTTGTCAGTACTGATGGCAGTACAATAGGGAGAAATTGGAAGATATAGAATCCTTAGGAGTAGATGTAAGAAATAACAAGGGAAAGAAGATACTGGTGGGATAACACTGTAGTTAACAATAGTTATACTGTAGGCTGGAGAATAAATCAAAAGATAATAAGGCCAAATAAAAAAGACAGTATTGTGATTTTCTTTAATCTTTATGTAGATTGGGAAACTCAAATTAGCAAAGCTAGCCACAAGGGAATAATCATACAGTATTTTGCGTGGAGGATGGTGCATGTGTGGAGTGGGCTGCCGGAGGAAGTGGTGGAGGCTGGTGCAATTGCAACATTTGGGGGGCAACTGGATGGGTGTATGAATGGGGGGTGTTTGAAGGGATATGGGCCGGGTGCTAGCAGGTGGGACTGGATTGGGTTGGGATATCTGGTCGGCATGGACAGGTTAGATCAAGGGGTCTGTTTCCATGCTGTACATCTCTATGACGCTATATTTGGGACAGTTTCTGAGAATAATGTATTGTGGATCCAATCAGAGGGTCGGTGTGATCTTGTTGGGCCGAAGGGCCTGTTTCCACACTGTGGGGAATCTAATCTAATCTAATCTAACCTAAACCAAGAATCAGGCTATTTTGGATCTGGTAATCTGTAAAGAGGTAAGTTTAATAAATGATCTTAGAGGAAAAGATCCTCTAGGATCTTTTAGGAACAGCAAGGGAGCAGTCACCTCTTTAGGGGTTTACTACAGGCCCCCCAATAGTAGCAGGGAGATGGAAGAAAGCATAGGTCGGCAGATTTTGGAAAAGTGTGGACGTAGTAGGGTTGTTGTATTGGGTGACTTTAACTTTCCCAATATTGATTGGAACCTCCTTCGAACAGAAGATTTGAATGGAGCTGTTTTTGTAAGGTGTGTTCAGGAGGGTTTCCTAACTCAGTACGTTGACAGGCCAACGAGGGGAGAGGCCATTATAGACTTAGTGCTCGGAAACGAGCCGGGGCAGGTATCAGATCTTGTGGTGGGAGAGCATTTTGGTGATAGTGACCACAACTGCCTCACATTCTACATAGCTATGGAGAAGGAGAG
>NC_057726.1:27413666-27429483 GCF_004010195.1 Chiloscyllium plagiosum
ATGTGCAGAAAATTTTGTCAAACATTAAGATTGACAAGTCGCCAGGCCCGGACCAGATTTGTCCTCAGCTGCTTTGGGAAACGAGAAATGCAATTGCTTCGCCACTTGCGAAGATCTTTTCATCCTCGCTCTCCACTGGAGTCGTACCTGAGGACTGGAGAGAGGCAAATGTAATTCCTCTCTTCAAGAAAGGAAATAGGGAAATCCCCAGCAATTACAGACCAGTAAGTCTCATGTCCAGCAAGGTGTTAGAAAGGATTCTGAGGGAATGAATGTATGGCCATCTGGAAGAGCATGGCTTGATTAAATGCAGTCAACACGGCTTTGTGAGGGGTAGGTCATGCCTCACAAACCTTATCGAGTTCTTTGAGGATGTGACTAGAAAAGTTGATGAGGGTCAAGCTGTGCATGTGGTGTATATGGACTTCAGCAAGGCATTTGATAAGGTTCCCCATGGTAGGCTCATTCAGAAGGTCAGGAGGAATGGGATTCAGGGAAACATAGCTGTCTGGATACAGAATTTGCTGGCCAACAGAAGACAGCGAGTGGTAGTAGAAGGAAAATATTCTGCCTGGAAGTCTGTGGTAAGTGGTTTTTTTTTTAGATTACATTACAGTGTGGAAACAGGCCCTTGGGCCCAACAAGTCCACACCGACCCGCCGAAGCGCAACCCACCCATACCCCTACATTTACCCCTTACCTAACACTACGGGCAATTTAGCATGGCCAATTCACCTAACCTGCACATCTTTGGACTGTGGGAGGAAACCGGAGCACCCGGAGGAAACCCACAGAGACACGGGGAGAACATGTTCCACAGGACTCTGTCCTTGGGCCTCTATTGTTTGTAATTTTTATTAATGACTTAGATGAGGGGATTGGAGGATGGGTCAGCAAGTTTGCAGATGACACAAAGGTTGGAGGTGTCGTTGACAGTATAGAGGGCTGTTGTAGGCTGCAGAGATGGGCTGTTGTAGGGACATTGACAGGATGCAGAGATGGGCTGAGAGGTGGCAGATGGAGTTCAACCTGGATAAATGCGAGGTGATGCATTTTGGAAGGTCGAATTTGAAAGCTGAGTACAGGATTAAGGATAGGATTCTTGGCAGTGTGGAGGAACAGAGGAATCTTGGGGTGCAGGTACATAGATCCCTTGAAATGGCCACCCAAGTGGACAGGGTTGTTAAGAAAGCATATGGTGTTTTGGCTTTCATTAACAGGGGTACTGAGTTTAAGATTTTGTTGCAGCTCTATAAAACTTTGTTTAGACCACACTTGGAATACTGCGTCAAGTTCTGGTCACCCTATTATAAGAAAAATGTGGATGCTTTGGAGCGGGTTCAGTGGAGGTTTACCAGGATGCTGCCTGGACTGGAGGGCTTATCTTATGAGGAGAGGTTGACTGAGCTCGGACTTTTTTCATTGGAGAAAAGGAGGAGAAGAGGGGACCTAATTGAGGTATACGAGACAGTGAGAGGCATAGATTAGATTAGATTACTTACAGTGTGGAAACAGGCCCTTCGGCCCAACAAGTCCACACCGACCCGCCGAAGCATAACCCACCTATACCCCTACATTTACCCCTTTACCTAACACTACGGGCAATTTAGCATGGCCAATTCACCTGACTTGCACATCTTTGGACTGTGGGAGGAAACCGGAGCCCCCGGAGGAAACCCACGCAGACACGGGGAGAACGTGCAAACTCCACACAGTCAGTCGCCTGAGTCGGGAATTGAACCCGGGTCTCTGGCGCTGCGAGGCAGCAGTGCTAACCACTGTGCCACCGTGCTGCCCACCTAGAGTCGATAGCCAGAGACTATTTCCCAGGGCAGAAATGACTAAGACAAGGGGTCATAGTTTTAAGCTGGTTGGAGGAAAGTATAGAGGGGATATCAGAGGTGGGTTCTTTACACAGAGAGTTGTGAGAGCATGGAATGCATTGCCAGCAGCAGTTGTGGAGGCAGGGTCATTGGGGACATTTAAGAGACTCCTGGATATGCATATGGTCACAGAGATTTGAGGGTGCATACATGAGGATCAGTGGTCGGCACAACATCGTGGGCTGAAGGGCCTGTTCTGTGCTGTACTGTTCTATGTTCTATGAAACAGTGACTATGACATGGTAGAATTTAGCATTCAGTTTGAGAGTGAGAAATGTGGGTCAGAAACAACTGTGCTAAACCTAAATAAGGGTAACTAGAGTGGAATGAAGGTAGGGATAGCTGGAGTAGACTGGAAAAAAAGTTTAGCAGACAAGACAGCTAGACATTTAAGAAAATAGTCATGGCTCACAACAAAGATAAAATGCAGTGAGGAAGAAGGATTCAATTCAAACGTGATTAACCAGGGAAGTTGAGGATAATATCAAATTGAATGAAAAGACATGCAATATAGCAACATTAAAATACAGCAGAATGTGATCAAGAAAAATGAGAAAAAATAAATGTTGAGACCAAACTAGTCAGTACATGTAAAAAAGAAAGTACACACTACCTTAAATATATAAAATAAGGTGAACCTAGGTCCCTTAGAGAAACGAGACTGTGAAAATAATAATCAGGAACTGGCAGGGAAGTTAAATAAATACTTATGCATCAGTTTTCACAGAAGAAGACCATAAATAGCAATCCAAAACTACTAAATAATTAAAGGGCAAAAAGAGGGAGGAAATAAATACAAGAGAAAAATGTACCGCGAAAACCAATGGGTCTGAAGGATGATAAGTCACTTGAACTGATGGGTTACGCCCAAGGATAATGAAAGAAGAAGCAATAGAAATAGTGAATACAGTGATAGTCATCTTCCATGAGCCCTTAATTTCTGGAAAAGTCTCAGAAGCTTAGAAAACTGCAGTGCAGCAGTTATTGTAAAAGGGAGGGAAACAAAAAGCAGGCTACTATTGGCTAATTAGCTTAAGATCTATCATTGGGAAAATGTTAGAATCTATTATAAATGGATGTAATAGCAATGCGTTTAGAAATAAAACAACAACATCAAGCAGTGTCAGCGTGGCTTCATCAAGGGGAAATCATGACTGACAAATTTATTAAAATTCTTTGAGGAGGATAAAGGTAAGATTATTTGGATTCCATATGGTTTTCGATTAGGTAACGCACATAAAGCAACTTAATAAGACAAGACCCCATTGAATTGGGGGTTAGTATATGAGCACAGTCCAAGGATTGGCTAACTAATAGAAGACAGAATGGGGTAAGAGGTTATTCTCAGGATGGCAACCTGTAACCAGTCGAGTGCCACAGGGATCAGTGCTATTGTCTCATTTTTTTCCAAAATATATTAATGATTTGGATGAGGAAGGTGACTATGTTATAGCCAAGTTTGCAAATGACATAAAAATAGGTGGGAAGGCAAATGGTGAGCATGTCACAGAGTCTTGTCTCCAGTAGCATATTGAGAGGTTAGATGAAAGAGCAAAAACTTGTATGATGCCAAAAATCTTGGAAAAATGTGAGGTTACGCACTTTGGTAGGAAGAATAGCAGAACTGAATGTTATTTAAATAAAGAAAGAGTGCAGAAAGCTAGCATGCAAGGTCAGCAGATAATGGGGAAGGAAATTGGCCTTTATTTCAAAGGAATGGAGTATAAAAATAAGAACGTCTTGCTGAAACTAAATAAAGCATTAGTTAGATCACATTTAAAATACTGTGAGCAATTTTGTTCCCCTTATCTGTGTAAATATATACAAGCATTGGAGACAGACCAGGGAAAGTTCACTCGGCTGAAGTTGGATATGGAGGGATTTTCTGAGGAGGAGAGATTGACTAAGTTGGAGTTGACTACACTTTGGAGTTTAGAAAAATGGGAGGCATCTTATTAAAATAGAAGACTCACAGTGCCAAGGACCCGGGTTCGATTCCAGCTTGCGCTTTCTCCCGGTGTCTGTGTGGCCTTCCTCTAGGTGCTCCGGTTTTCTCCCACAGTTCAAAGATATGTGGGTTAGGTGAATTGGCCATGCTAAATTGCCCATAGTATTCAGAGATATGCAGGTTAGGTGCATTAATCAGGGGAAATGTAGAGTAATAGGGTAGGGCAATGGGTCCGGGTGGGTTACTCTTCAGAGGGTCAGTGTGGGCTTGTTGGGCCAAACGACCTGTTCCACGCTGTAGGGATTCTATGAATAGGAGACTTGACAATGTAGATGCAGAGGGGTTGTTTTCCCCTTTAGGGAGAGTCTAGAACTAAATGGGATAATCTCAGAATAAGGGACTCCCCATTTAAAAGAGATGAGAAATTTCTTCTTCGAGGGTAGAGAATCTATAGAATTCACTGCTGCAGAGAAACGTATGACTTTGATTTAAGTGTATTTAGGGGTGAGATAGACATTGTTAATCTGTAAGGGAACCAAAGGTTATAGGGAAAATGCAGCTAAATGAAGTTGAGGATTATCATGATAACTTTGAGTGGTGGAGCAGACTTGATGGGCTAAACGGCTTACTTCTGCCGTGACTTTGTGTTGAAGTTGCTCATAGTGCTGAACATCGTGCAATTATCAGCAAACACATCAGAACAATAGCTGGATTGAAGAGATTACATAATGGTGAATCAGGTGAGATTTGAAAGTAATGAAGGAAATCAGCAGGACATTACCAAAATGATTAATCTCTCCTCTGAAAAATCCAAAATAAGGGAAAACTATCTTAGAATTTGATTGGAACTTAATAAAAGAAAATCAAGGAAAAGCTTTGCACAAAAGGATTGTAAAAGTGGGGAAATGTTTAGAAGATGTCTAAAAGGGAGATGTCAAGATAATGTAATTATTCTGTTACCTGGCAGAGAGCTTCAAATTTTATTTCAGATACTGAGGATAATCTATTTGTTTCTTGTTTGACTTTGTCAGAAGCCCTTAATAGGCTGCACATAACAAATTATCTATTGTTTTTCTTTGGGACTATAAACCATTCTTTGTACTGAAAGATAAATTATGTATTTTACTTGCCTTGCGTGTTTGTGCTAACTGGACCCATACCAGCCAGGAGAATGTGGCTGTTTTATGTTACCAACAACTGTTCATCTTTAAATAAGCTTTTTAAAAAAATACAAGAAAGTTACTTCCTTTCAATTTCCACAGAAGCTTGTAGCCTGGGGTAATTGCATGTCCTACTTTGTACAAAGACTTATTTTTAAAGGAAATTAATAGAGTCTGAAGAAAAGATAGATATTAACTATATGTTTGCTTCAAATATGTGAAATAGTTACTGATATTGTGACCTAGAAAGAAAGAACCTGTATATATTTATAGTGTGTTTTCTCATGTCCTGAGGACATTTTACACTGAACTGTTATGAAGCATTGTCACTGTTATGTCGGAAGACTTAGTTGACGCCAAGTATGGTTCAGACCATATTTAAGCCACAGAATTTATCTTCTGCATTGTTTTTCATGTAATTGCTGGCAAAGCCAACATTTGTTTCCCATTCCTAATTGGGCTTGAAGAGATGGTTGTAAGTCACTTTCTTGAATCATTGCAGTCAGTCTAGTACAGGTGGCGCCACAGTGTTGTTGGGAAGGTAGATCCAGTACTTTGTTCCTGTGCCAATGACGGTACAGTGATATGGTATGTGGTTTGAAAGGGAAATTTTAGATGGTGGTGTACCATGTATCTGCTGACTGAGTTCTTCTACATGGTACAGGTTGTGGGTTTCAAAGATGCTGTCAGAGCAGCTTTGGTGAGTCACTGCAGTTCATCTTGTATATGATGCATATTATACTATGGTGAAGGAAATGAATGTTTAAGGTGGAGAATAGTGTGCCAATAAGTCAGGTTGCTTTGTCCTTGATGGTCCTGAGCTGCTTGTGGGCAATTTTGGCTGTATTCATCCAGGCTGACGGAGAGTATTACATCACAGACCTGACTTAGAGTCAGAGAGATGTACAACACGAAAACAGACCTTTGGTCCAACTTGTCCATGCTGATTAGATATCCTAAGTAAATCTAGTTCCATTTGCCCATATCCCTCTAAATCCTTTCTATTCATATACCCATCCAGATGCTTTTGAATGTTGTATTCGTGCCAGCCTCCACCACTTCCTCTGGCAACTCATTCCATAACGCACCATCCTCTGCATGAAAACATTGCCCCTTAGGTCCCTTCTAAATCTTTCCCCTCTCACCCTCAACATCCATCTAATTTTGGACTCAACCCACCCTGAGGAAAAGATCTTGTCTATTCACCCTATCCATGTCCCTCATGATTTTATAAACCTCTATAAGGTCACCCCTCAGCATACAACACTCCAGGGAAAATAGCTCCAGCCTCTTCAGCCTCTCCCTGTAGCTCAAACCCTACAACCCTGTCAAAATCCTTGTGAATCTTTTCTGAGCGCTTTAAAGTTTCACATCATCCTTCCTATAGCAGGGAGACAGAACTGCATGCAATATTCCAAAAGTGGCCTAACCAATGCCCTATACAGCCACAACTCCTATACTCAATGCACTTGTGGATGGTGGATAAGCTCTAAGGAGACAGGAGATGACTTTCGTCTCAGAATCTGCACTTGGGTCACAGCATTTATACCTCTGGTCATCTGTTACCCTCAGGATGTTGATTGTGAAGGGTTCAGCAAAGCTAATGCTCATTTCTGCAAGGTGAGATGTTCAACTTCTGTCTTGTTGGAGAAGACTATTGCCTAGTTTCTCTATGGTGTGAATGTTATGTGCCACTCATTTCATATTAAAGTTTCTTTTTCAATTATAGTTAACATTTATTTCATTTGAAGTGATTTTGACAGCTGAGCCCTGTGCTTTTGTTGAAACTAATGTTCAGTGTCAGATACGATGATATCTTCACAAAATCCATGTTTGTTCTTGTTACAGTCCACAAGAAAATGGGCAAAACATTCTTTTTTTTTCTTGCATGTAACACATATTATCTATCATAAATGGGAAAGTTACTGAAGAAATAGTTTTGACCTTTGAAGTTTAGGAAAAAAAAATCCCAAAATGTAAACTATTTGTGTGCTAACATATTTATTTTTGTTAACTTGTTGGTAAACGCATCAATTCTGGATTTTCTTTTGAAATAATTTTTAAAGGGCTCAATAAATTGGATCCAAGGAACAGGAGAATCGACGTTTCGGGCATAAGCCCTTCCTCAGGATTCCTGAGGAAGGGCTTATGCCTGAAACGTCGATTCTCCTGTTCCTTGGATGCTGCCTGACCTGCTGCGCTTTTCCAGCAACACATTTTCAGCTCTGATCTCCAGCATCTGCATTCCTCACTTTCTCCTCAATAAATTGGATCATCAACCATGCAGAAATAAAGTATTGAATCAACAAAGCAATATAATGATAAACTGAATTAGTTTGCCAACATCTTCACCTTTTTGAAACATGAAGACTTTAAAGAAGTTTGGGCTAGTACTGGTTTGTATTTATCAGATGGTGACCATTGCAATGTGTTCAACCATTCCATATTGATCCTCAGATCAGTATGCCCGCTATTAGAAGTGATGCTGCTATTGGACATTGTTTAGTAAGTAATCCAGACTATTAAGTATTACACCAGAAAACAAATTAAGATGTTATGTGCCACTTGATGTACAGTTGATGCATTTGCGTGTGCTAGACGCTACATATATTAACACACAGAAGCCTGTTTTATGCAGGTATACCTTGTACAAATGTGTATATACCCTACAGCATCTTCGATTAGAAAGAAAGGTGAGAGCTGTCAATCTCTGTTGCATTCCCATTGTAACAACCTGCCAAAGCAGTCTACTTGCCTAGTCTGAGAATTGAGTTTATTATTCCTGCTGCATCTCCATGCCAATAATGGCCCGACCAATAAGTACTGTCTAATCATGCTATGTAAATTAGTATCCTGTTTTTTCCAGTCAGTTTCTTGAATCACTAAGTGACATTAAAATCTATTACAACTGTAATCAGCTATCTTAATAAGCATTTGTAACTAACTCAGTATAACAATCACTTAGGTAAACTACAGAAAGTGGAAGAAGCTTTTTCTGGTCATTGCAGTGATTTTGTACATGCAGTCTTTCTAAATATTGCTACAGAGTTTGTTACAGATACTACACAAATGAAACTCCCATTGTACTTTTTGATGTGCTTTGCAAATATATCCTAATCAATGTTTGTTCCTCATTCATAATCACTAAAATTGATTATTTGTTGGTGCTTGCCATGTGTAAATTGGCTGCCATATTTCCTATGTTATAGTAATGACTCCAATTCAAATGTGCTTAATTGACTTTAAACTCTATTGCGAGCCTTTAAACTATGTATGAATACATGAATAGGACGGGAATAGAAGGATATGGTTCTTGTAAGTGAAGGCAGTTTTAGCATGGAAGAGCAAAATGTGTTGGCATGGGTTTGGAGGCCAAAAGACCTGTTCCTATGTTGTATTGTTTTTTGTTTTTCTTTGTTACAAAAGTCAGTCTGTAAATACTCTATTTTTATGAGTTCAACAAGACAACCTATGCAAATCTCGCACTTCACTCTGTCTCTCACATTTATTTGTGGGCAGCACGGTGGCACAGTGGGTTTCCTCTGGGTGCTCCGGTTTCCTCCTACAGTCCAAAAATATGCAGGTTAGGTGAATTGACCATGCTAAATTGCCCGTAGTGTTTGGGGCAGGGATGAATGTAGGGAATGGGTCTGGGTGGGTTGCACTTCGGCGGGTCGGTGTGGACTGGTTGGGCCGAAGGGCCTGCTTCCACACTGTAAGTAATCTAATCTAAAAAAAAATTTCCTGAATATCTAAGCTAAATCAAATATATTGAATTGCATGACATTTCAGTTCCAGTATGGGAAAATTCCTAGTATCTAACTTGATGTTGGGCAATGAACATTTGACTGTGAGATGCGAAGAAGAAATCAAATTGGAATCTGTAGAGTAGGTATCCTCACTAACTAATGTGCTAGTGGAGAAACTATTTGAAAAAGAACAGAAATTGAAGTTAAAAATGAAATTGATGAAGCCAGGAAGCAAAACCTGATAGGTCTGTCTCTATATCCCAATTATTTTGGTTTGTATATTTTCTAAGTACAGGGATCTCCAATTTACGAACATCCAA
Organism: Chiloscyllium plagiosum; assembly: GCF_004010195.1. NCBI lineage: Eukaryota > Metazoa > Chordata > Chondrichthyes > Orectolobiformes > Hemiscylliidae > Chiloscyllium > Chiloscyllium plagiosum. Next base: position 27,422,727 of record NC_057726.1, read on the forward strand.
CCTACTTAGAAAAACGATCCTACACAGGAATATAATTTTAAAGAGGATTCGCAGAGACGGAGAATGATACGATGTAGCCGAAGGTTGGTGGGGTGGAAGGTGAGGACCAGTGGGGTTCTGTCCTGGTGGCGATTGGAGGGGCGAGGTTCAAGGGCAGAGGTGCGGAAGTGGAGGAGATGCGGTGGAGAGCATCATCGACCATGTCGGAGGGGAAATTGTGGTCTGGGCTGTTCGGTAGTGGAATTGGTCCTCCTGGGAGCAGATGTGGCAGAGGCGAAGGAATTGGGAATATGGGAGGACATCTTTACAGGGGGCAGGGTGGGAGGAGGTGTAATCTAGGTATCTGTGGGAGTCGGTCAGTTTGTAGTAAATGTCTGTGTTGAGTCAATCGCCCGAGATAGAAATGGAGAGGTCTAGGAAGGGGAGGGAGGAGACTCAGACGGTCCAAGTAGATTTGAGGTTGGGGTGGAAGGTGTTAGTAAAGTGGATGAACTGTTCAAACTCCTCGTGGGAGCACGAGGTAGCGCCAATACAATCATCGATGTAGCGGAGGAAAAGGTGGGGCGTGGTGCCATTGTAGCTGCGGAAGATGGACTGTTCCACATATCCGATGAAGAGGCAGGCATAGCTGGGGCCCATGCGGGTGCCCATGGCTACTCCTTTGGTTTGGAGGAAGTGGGAGGATTGGAAGGAGAAGTTGTTAAGAGTGAGGACCAGAGACAGAGGATGATACGATGTATTATTTTAAAGAGCCAACATAGAAACATTTCCTGTACATACGAATGGCTGCTTTATATTGTTCTGCATTTGTTCCAACTTGCATAGAAATTGATTTGCGAACAGACTCCAGAATGGAACCATTTGCATCCTGGGATTGCTTGTATTTCATTTTTCAAAAAGTCAGTTATTATACTTTTCACTGAGTATTCTAAATCTTTTCCATTCACATTGGAATGGATGGCACATTGAAACAGAAAGTATCTGATACAAAACAAATATCTACAATCAATCTATATGATAATCAGTTTCACCATTTTAGCTGATGCCTTACCATTGTTATCAACTATGTTTTCTATAGTGTAGCTCTTAATGCTAAAACATAATTCTATTTTGTTTTGTGGTTTTGTCATTGTGTTTCAATGTAGACTGAAAGCAGAACCCTTTAATTATAACATTACAGCAAAGTGAGATTAGATGCCAGCAGAAAATAAGACTGGATGGCAACATTTACAATTGCAACATACATCAGGTATTTGTAAAAAAAAGCAAGACTAGATAGTGAGAAGCTAGCATTCTACGCTTTTTTTGTACCTCTGTAGCTACAAGAGATTAAAATTTGGTGATGTATCAGTCCCCAGAGCACAAAGCAGATCCATGATGCAATTTTAAATTGGACAGATGTGAAACTAAATTTAATAAAGAGAAGCAATGCTGTTAAAGTTAACTCAACCACGAGGAACTGCTAATGTATCTGACTTCTTTACATTTGTATATGTTTATTATATTGATATATTGTTAATTGTGATAATAAACTTGTTGTTAAAAGTTACTTTTTTTATTCTTTTAACAGAAATAAAACATTAAAAACCTACTGGGAATTCAAGGAAGCTGCAACAAATTATCAGCAAGCGTGGAATGAAATACAGAAGCAGGCATTTGTTACTTGGGTGCGAACCCCAAGGGACCTTATGCAATTTCAGTAGAGATGCAGCAGCAAAGTAATGTAGCAGAAATAATTAAAGTCAGCTCTGTCTGGATGATTATACGTAGATCTCAATAGATCCAAATTTCAGATTTTTTAACAAAAAAATTGTCAGTTAACATGAAGTGGATTAAATGTATATAGTAAATATTATTTTTAGTTACTAGACTTTAATGTTGCTAAACCTGGATTTCTATATCTGTCTGCACAGACTTGAGTAGTAACTGAAATTTATAATATAATTAGATGAGATACACTCAGCAAGCAATAAGGTATTAATTAAGTTTGATGTAAAATGGAGAAGCATCATCATTTTTCTAACCGCCTGACCATGACATTTTTTCTAGTATCAAATTTAGGAAGGTTTTTCTTTGACATGGCTAATGTATTCTACAATTGTCTTTTACTCACTTCGAATTCTGCTCCAAGTTCTATTAAAGAAGATTTATAGAATTGCTTGCAAAAAGAATGAAATGAAATTAAAATGTGTGTCATTGTAAATTTATTGATAGTAGCTTGATTGCTGGTAAATCACTCAGAAAAGCTGACATTGTCTTTACCAAATCAGAAAAGACCTTCATTTAATGCAATATTTTGTGCTGAATTTTGTAAAGGCTGTAGAAACAGATCTGAAGGTAGGGGAGCCAGAATATTTGTGCTGCAGCATAGTGTGCTGGCTGACTATTATGAAACCATTTTGACTTCTGTGGGAGTGTGGCCTACTCAGTAGTAACAGGGAACCAGTTAAGGAGGCATTTCATGAGGTACTGAAATCGTAGCAAAGGTACGCAGATTTCACACTGCCAGCAAGTGATACAGCTATACAGTAAGGTAACCCTTAAATGAAATGGCAGAAATTTAGAATTTTGAGAAAAAAAGAATTAGACAATTCAGAATATGCAAATAAGCAAGGAACCATATAAAGCAGCATGTACGCCACAACCATTTAGTGGTGTAAGAATGCAGATGTTGCGGTGGCTATGAGTAATGTGTGCTGAATCCCTAGAGTAGATCTCTCTGTTGAACTGTCCTGTAATGTGTGTACATCTATGTTGAAGGTGTTGAGGCATGTCCCTTATCCGATGTGCTGTGTCTGTACTCTTAACATTGACATGTTGCCTCAGTGCTACACTACCAGCCATAGAATAGATATCATGAAGATAATTCAGTAACAGGTAGTCTTCTGCAAATTACTGCCAGTTGATGCACATTGACTTCCAGCAGGATTGTGACTGAGAAACAGTCACAATGTTAGCATGCTAATTGGATCAACAAAATTCAGCCCTTCATGTCCTCAGGACAATCCAAAATGCTAATAAAGTACTTTGGAAATGAAAGGATTGTTATTGGAAAAGATTAACTATCTGAAAACAAAAAATACTCAGCAAGTCTGGCAGAAATTATGGAGAAAGAACAAAAGTTAATTTGTCAAGACAATGGCTTTTCATGAGATTAGCTTTTTATGAAATATGGACTTTAAATCTTCCTTGATGAAGAAATTTGCCTTCATTGAACACTAATGACACTCACTATTGTACAAACTTCAAATACTCACTGATATGCATCTCAAATAGACAAAAAGTATCCATATTGTTAACATCTAAATGCAAGTATGATACTCACTACTTAAATCTATGATGCTACATTCTATATATGACAAAGCATTTGGAAATGTTGTAATCCTAACCAATTGTATCAGTAGACAAGTCAAATCCCAGAATGAAATCTAACATAGGAGATCACACTTCTTTAAAAAATTAACACAGTGGTCATTCATTCAAATATAGCTTCTCAGGACTGCAGAGTTTCTTTAACACAAGAACAGAAATTTATTACAGAAAAGATGTAAACAAAGAAAATGAGTTATCTCAATGTACAACACAGTTAGAATTTTAAAAACCTTAACACCCAGGAAAACAGAAGTTTCAATCTATTCTCCATCACTTTACAGCAATTCAAACCTAGATCAATATTAATATCTTTAATTTAGTGTAACTTAATTTCCTGGTGTTTTTCTGTGAACTGTGAAGTTATCTTACATGAATTCTCTCAAAATTGAGGGCTTAGATTTCCTCAAATTTTAATGGTCTGCAGATTTCGAACCAAACACTCTTGGTCTGGAAGTACACAACCCAAACTCTTCAACTGAGGTAACTGTTGCTTTCCCTGAACTGTTCTGTACTCCTTTTCAAGGAGAGTAACTATATTTACCCCAATCAGATTTACTGTGAACTCCCATAAAATTTCAATCTGAGTTTCGTAAACTAAAATCAACCCTTCATTATTGAAAATAACCTCATGGACCTCACGGTTTACTGTCCCTGTAGTAAGCCAGTGTAATACATACACTTTTCTACTAACACTCTGGGGTCTCTGCTGTCTGAACATACTGAATTAAGTCACCATTCTGGAAAGACTATCTGACCTAGTTTATTTTTAACCCCAACTTCCACATTTTTTAAAATGCTAACTCAACGTGATATATATATATTATATAAATCTGATCCCGTTCATCACAAATTACAAAATTGTTCTTTAAATAAAGCTTTCTCGCACAGGCAATATGTGTGAAATTTGATCAGAAATTAAAGTCACAGACTTTGCTTGTTTAGCATATTAACTGAAACTTTTCTTTTTTACAAACTTACTTTTCAGGCTGATCTTTTACAAGCCCCTGGAAATGCACTCCTGAACAGTACTGAAACAAAATTGCAGACTTAAGGATTTGAATTGCGAAAGGCTGTCATAACAAAGAAAGCACATAAGTTTCCTATTACAATCTACAACATATTAGGCAAGTTTCCATTTTGAGAAGAGTGAGCAATGTTCATTCTCATCTTTTATTACATTTTTTTCAGATATCTTGAGTTTATGTTTACAATAAAGCTAAGACATTAGCTAACCTAAAGCCAGGGAAGTAGCATCTTTATTACGCTGTTAAACAATTCTTTAACTTTGCTATGCAAAGAAGAATATACATGATAAATGTTTATTTCATTGTTCTCCTTACATAAAAATTAGGAAGCAATGCAAAGACCCCTCTTAAAAAACAGAGATTACATGAAAGACAGACTTCAGTTCAATACCAGCACTAGAAGGCCTCTTATATGCTGTAATTAGATCCAGTTCGTTTTTCTCTCACTGCTGTTACAAGAATATTGTACTTTGACATTACGCAGGAGATTAATTTACAAATACCACTTGGCATCTCAAGAATTTGAGCACTTGAGTAATTTAGTCTGATCCTCCTCAAAATCCATTACTAGCAAGTAATATGTTTGGAGCTACCATGACAGTAGCATAATAACGATGCATAGTAAAGCTATGTGGCACCTAACTAGAGTATTAGTGGTGCAAATCAGGCTTGCCCTTGTTGTTATATTTTCTGAGAGGATTGTCCTTGTTGCAAAATACAACATATCTCTGGATTTATAATGTATATTGTTATGGAGCAAACCAAACCCCCTCAAAATATATTAAGAAGACAGCCTACACCCCAACATTTCTTATTTTTAAAAGGCAAGTACCAGACATTCTGTTTCAGATGCAATTCAGTTGGTCAAACTACCAGGTTTGAAGTAAAGCGCATTCTGTTTTTACACTATAATTAAAATGCAAACAGAAGAAAGGAGAATTTAAATAAGCTAACTCTGTAGGAAAACTAATCCTTAAATGAAGGCAGGCAAGGGAACAATGATTATCCTGGCATCATGAGTAGCTGCTCAACACCAATGGCTAAAAGGGGTTACACAGGAGTTCAACACATCATAGGTTACCAGCCCCTAAAATGTGTATCAACAAGTGTAGATAGGGGAGAGAGAGAGGATCTAGGGGAATGAGTTACCATCATCTTGGGAAGACTCAGAGTTCCTCTACAAGCATAATAGGGGACGACACGGTGGCTCAGTGGTTAGCACTGCTGTCTCACAACACCAGGGTCCCAGGTTCAATTCCAGCCTTGGGCGACTGTCTGTGTGGAGTTTGCACATTCTCCCCGTGTCTGTGTGGGTTTCCTCCCACAGTCCAAAGTTGTGCAAGTCAGGTGAATTAGCGATGTTAAATTGCCCATAGTGTAGGGTGCATTAGGCACAGGGTGGTGGGTTGCTTTTCGGAGGGTCGGTGTTGACTTGTTGGGCCAAAGGGCCTGTTTCCACATGTAGCGAATCTAATCTAATCAGCCCAAGGGAGGAACAAAGACTCTTTTCTCCAAAGACTACAGGGCCAAACACACGACTCCAAAACTACCAGCCATATTTCTTCATTCTACTGAACGAAGAACAGTGCAGCACAAAAAAAGGCCCTTCAGCCTATCAAGGCACCAATGATATAGCCAGGAAAAGGATCGAGGATATAAAAAGTGATTTCAGGGAGTTAGGGTGGAAGCTGCAGAGCAGGACAAACAGTGTAGTGTTCTCTGGTTTACTACCAGTGCCACGAGAAACAGTGTAGTGTTCTCTGGTTTACTACCAGTGCCACGAGAAAGTGAGATGAGGAACAGGGAGCGAGCGCAGCTTAACATGTGGCTGCGCAGCTGGTGTAGGAGGGAGGGCTTCAGATATGTAGATAATTGGGATGCCTTCTGGGGAAAGTGAAACCTGTACATGAAGGACGGGTTGCACTTGAACTGGAAGGGGACCAATGTCCTGGGTGGAAGGTTTGCTCGAGTGGTTCAGGAGGGTTTAAACTAGTATGGCAGGGGAGTGGTAAGCTGAGCTATATACCGGTGGTGACAGTTGATGGAAGTGAGGCAATAGCAAGAGGTAGCACAGCCAGTGGGAAGGAATTTCCTGAGAAAGAACCAAGGGATCGGTTAAAGTGTGTTTGCTTTAATGCAAGGAGTATCAGGAATAAAAGTGATGAGCTTAGAGCATGGATCAGTACCTGGTGCTATGATTTTGTGGCCATAACAGAGACATGGGTTTCTCAGGGGCAGGAATGGTTGCTGGATGTTCCAGGGTTTAGAACATTTTAAAGGAATAGGGAGGGGGAAAAAGAGGTGTGGGTGTAGCACTGCTAATCAGAAGGGGTATCACAGCTACAGAAGTTACCATTGTC